>NW_006921998.1:2414886-2427535 GCF_000298275.1 Orycteropus afer afer
ACCAGCCACTCCTTGGAAGGAAGATGAGCCAATCTACTTCTGTAGTGACACTGCAAGGAGGGGTTGCTATGAGTTGGGCCCGACTCAACAACACATAACAACAACGACAACAACAGCAAAAATATATATATATATATATGTGTGTGCGTGTGTGTGTGTTTATACAGTCTTCCCACCCATTCCTTGGAACTAAGTGTTCAATGGGAGCTCTGGTAGCATAGGGCTTAAAGCATTTGACTGCAAACCAAAAGGTTGGCAGTCCAAACCCACCAGCCACTCCTCAGAAGGAAGTTTAGGCAATCTACTTCCATAGTGATACTGCCTCGGAAACCCAAGGAAGGGTTGCTATGTGTTGAAATTGACTCGACAGCAATATGTATCAAACAATTGAGTGAATTAATAAAAGAAAAACAAAGCAACAACAACAAAACTTCTGTGTGATATTTACTGGAACCTTAACAAATAAATTATTTTTATCACTTAATAAAAGACACAGAAAAAATACATCTTTAAAATTGAATTACTATATTCTTGAGATTAAAACAAGAAGCACTTGTGGCAAAATGGTTAAGGTCTTGACTTCTAACCAAATGTCAGTGGTTTGAATCCACCAGCCACTCTATGAGAGAAAGATGTGACTATAAAGATTATCTACTGCCATTGAGTTGATTCCAACTCATAGCAACCTCATTGTGTTTCCAAGGCTGTAAATCTTTATGGAAGTTGATTGCCTCATCTTCCTCCTGCAGAGCAACCTTGGAAATCCAATGAGGCAGTTCTACTTTGTCCTATAGGGTTTCTAAGAGGCAGTATTGACTTGTTGACAACAGTGAATTTGAAACAGGAAATGGTCGAAACAACTGAAAAAGAAGAGCTAATGAAAACCAGCCTAAGACATTCTAAATAATATTGAGTAAAATGAATGACTCCATCCAGTTAAAAACATACATTTTTTATTCTATGGATATATAACAGACCTAAGTCCCTCAGATCCTAAAACATTCCATTTTACTAATGGTAAGACTGCAGTTCACACATGGAACTCTTTTCAAGGAATCGTTAAATATTAGAGCTGGATTAGTTCTTCGACAACATCTAGTCTTGCCTTCCAGTTTATGTGAAAAACCAGAATTCCAGAGATAGAATGTAATTTGAGAAGAATTAGCTCCTGTGCATGGAGAAGTGAATTCAGAATATGTGATTTCTGAATTTTGAATACAGGAGATAACAGAAATGACTTCTACAAAATGCTGTGGTCGTTAGATGTCATTGACTCGGTTCCAGCTTATAGCAACATAACAAAACATTGTCCATTTCTGAGTCATGCTCACAATCACTGCTATGTTCAAGCCCATTGTTGCAGCCACTGTGTCAATCCATCCTCTTTTTTACTGACTTTCAACTTTACCAAGCATTCTATCCTGTTCCAAGGACTGGTTGTTGTTGTTGTTGTTGTTGTTAGGTGCTGTCAAGTAGTTTCTGACTCATAATGACCCCATGCACAGCAGAACAAAACACTACCCAGTCCCTCGCCAGCTCCATGATCCCTGCTATGCTTGAGCCCATCATCGCAGCCACCATATCAATCCATCTCATTGAAGGCCTCCCCCTCTTTCGTAGACCCTCCACCCTACCAAGCATGACATTCTTCTCCAGGGAATGGTCCCTTCTTAAAACATGACCAAAATAGGTGAGACTAAGTCTGGCCATTCTTGCTCCCAAGGAGCATTTTGGGTGCACTTCCTCCAGGACAGATCTGTTAGTTCTTTTAGCAGTCCATGGTACCTTCAGCATTCTTCACCAGCACCACAACTCAAAAGCATCAACTCTTCTTCAGTCTTCCTTATTCATTGTCCAACTCTCACATGCATATGTGGTGATTGGAAATATCATGGCTTGTGTCAGGCGCACCTTAGTCCTCAAGGAGACATCCTTGCTCCTCAGCACTTGAAACAGTTCCTTTGTGGTTGGCTTTCCCAATGCTACACATCGCCTAATGTCCTGACTTCTGCTTCCATTGGCATTGATTGTAGAACCAAGCAACGTGAATTCTTCGACAACCTCTATCTTCTCTCCATTTATCATAATGTTGCTTATAGGATCAGTTGTGAGGATTTTGCTTTCTTTATATTGAGATGTAATCCATACTGCAGACTGTATTCTTCAACATTCATCAGTAAATGCCTCAAGTCATCCTCACTTTCAACAAGCAAAGTTGTATCGTCTGCATATCTCAGGTTGTTAATGATTCTTCCTCCAATCCTGATGCCCCATTCTTCATATAGTCCAGCTTCTTGGATTATTTGCTCAGCATATAGATTGAATAAGTATGGGAAAAGGATACAACCCTGACACACTCCCTTCCTGATTTTAAACCATGTAGTGTCCCCTTGTTCCATTCGAATGACAGCCTCCTGGTCAAGGTACAGGTTCCTCATAAGTACAATCAAGTGTTCAGGAATTCCCATTCTTCTCAATGTTATCCATAATTTGTCGTGATCCCCTATGCCTTTGCATAGTCAATAAAACACAAGTAAAGATCTTTCTGGTATTCGTTGCCTTGAGCCAAGATCTATCTGACAACAGCTATGATATCCCTTGTTCCATGTCCTCTTCTGAATCCAGCTTGCACTTCTGGAAGTTCTCTGTCAATATACTCCTGCAACCTTTTTTGAATTATCTTCAGTAAGAGCTTACTTGAGTGTAATATTAAAGATACTGTTGTATAATTTCCACATTCTGTGGGATCACCTTTCTTTGGAATGGGTACAAATATGGATCTCTTCCAGTCAGTTGACTAGGTAACTGTCTTCCAAATCTCTTGGCATAAACGAGTGAGTGCCTCCAATTTGTTGAAATATCTCAATTGGTATTCCATCAATTCCTGGAGCCTTGTTCTTCACCAATTCTTTTATTGCAGCTTTGACTTCCTCCTTCAGTACCATTGGTTCTAGATCATATGCCACTTCCTGAAATGGATGAAGATTGACCAGTTCTTTTTGGTACAGTGATTCTGTGTATTTTTGCCATCTTCTCTTGATGTTTCCTGCATCATTCAATATTTTGCCCATAGAATCTCTCAATATTGCAACTGAAGGCTTAATTTTTTTCTTCAATTCTTTCAGCTTGAGAAATGCAGAGTGTGTTCTTCCATTTTGGTTTTCAAACCCCAGGTCTTTGCACATTTCATTATAGTAATTGGTTTTGTCTGCTCAAGCTGCTCTTTAAAATCTTCTGTTCAGCTCTTTTATCTTGTCATTTCTTCCATTGGTTTTAGCTAGTCTCTGCTCAAGGGCAAGTTTCAGAGTGTCTTCTGTCATCCATTTTGGTCTTCTCTTTTTTTCTTGTCTTTTTAGTGATCTCTTGCTTTCTTCATGGATAATATTCTTGATATCCTCCCACAATTCTTCTGGTTTTTGGTTGTTGGTGTTCAATGCATCAAATCTATTCTTTAGATGATCTCTAAATTCAGGAGGGATATATTCAAGATCATTTTTTGGCTCTCTTGGACTTGTTTTAATTGTCTTAAATTCAAGTTGAACTTGCATGTGAGCAGTTGATGGTCTGTTCCACAATCAGCCCTGGCCTGGTTTTGGCCAAAGATATTGAGCTTTTCTGCCTCTTGCCACAGATGTACTCAATCTGATTCCTGTGTGTTCCATCTGGTGAAGTCCACATATATAGCCACCGTTTGTGTTGATGAAAAATGGTGTTTGCAATGAACCAGTCGTTGGTCTTGCAAAATTCTACCATGTGAGTTCCAGCATTATTTCTGTCACCAAGGCCAAATTTTCCAACTACCATTGATTCTTCTTTGTTTCCAACTTTTGCATTCCAAGTCACCAGTGATAATTAACACATCCTGATTGCATGTTCAGTCAATTTCAGACTGTAGAAGTTGATAAAAATCTTTAATTTCCTCATCTTTGACTTTGGTGGTTGGTGCATAAACTTGAATGATAATCATATTAATGGGTCTTCCTTGTAGATGTATGGATATTATCCCTTCAGTGACAGCATTGTACCTCAGGACAGATCTTGAAATATCCTTTGTGATGATGAATGCCACACCATTCTTCTTCAAACTGTCATTCCTGGCATAGTAGATCACATGGTTGTCTGATTTAAAGTGGTGAAAACCAGTCCATTTAGATCACTAGTTCCAAGGATATCAATCTTTGTGTGTCCCATTTCATTTTTGACAACTTCCAATTTTCCTAGATTCATACTTTGTACATTCCATGTTCCAATGATTAATGGATGTCTGCAGCTGTTTCTCTTCAATTTGAGTGGTGCCACATCAGCAAATGGAGGTCTTGAATGTTTTACCTTATCTATAGGAGTAAGGCTGGGTTTTCCTCAGATGATGCAGCTCTTTCCCAGTCCTATATTGAGAGCCTTCTAACCTAACCAGACTATTCATAAAGTTGTGCGGTAATTTATCAAACAGTATTTCTTTGCTATTCATAAGGTTTGTCCTGGCCAATTCTTTGAGAAGTGCATGGTCTCTTCCTTCTTCCTAGTCTGTCTCTGTCTGTAAGCTGAGTTGATAACCTGTGCACCATTTGCATCCCTCAGGATTGGAAACAACAGTGGCTCAGCCTCAAAACTCACATCAACACATCACCATGGTAGGACAAACCAACAGCATGGTAGCACCATGGTAGGACAAAAAGACAGACAAGGACTGGTACCTCCTTATAATGTGTTCAAAGTACTTGAGATGAGGTCTCGCCATCCTCATCTCTAAGGAGCACTCTGGCTGTATTTGTTTCAAGACAGATTTGTTGATTCTTCTATCAATCCATGATTGTGGATTCAAGGGAAATTAAATCCTTGACAACTTCAATCTTTTCTCCATTTATCATGATGTTACTTCTTGATCCAGTGAGGATATGTGTTTTCTTTACATTGAGGTGTAATCCTTACTGAAGGCTGTAGTCTTTGATCTTCATCAATATGCTGTTAAGTCCTCTTCACTTTCAGCAAGCAAATTTGTGTCATCTGCATATCAAATGTTGTTAAAGAGTATTCCTCCTGATGCAGCATTCCTCTTCATAAATAGTAAGTTCCCAGGGAGTCTAAGGACAACTTTTGCTTTCATAAAGCCTATTTTACTAAACATGTTAGTTAAATACAATGATTCACAATAATGAACTCATGGACTACTTTGTGACCCCCTTGGAAACATTACATGGCTTTAGTGGTTGATCAGCTCCAGGAAGGAGAACTCCATCTGCCTTTTTAAAGTCAGATCACTTTGCTGTTAACACAGTGTTGACTGTGCAATTTTGTATTTGACATGAATTTTCCTCTTATTTACCATGCCTTTTAACCATGCCTCCAAAGTGTAAATCTGAAACAAGGCATGGTGATGAATCAAAGAATAGGAAAATGATCTTAATTGAAAATAAAGTGGAAATAATAAAGTGATTGGAAAGAGATGAGACACCATTAGTCATTTGAAAAGAGTTAGGCTACAGTCAGTCAAAAATCAGAACAATTTTAAAGGATAAAGTGAGAATAATGGAGCATGTGAAAGTCTTTGCCCCAATGAAAGCTATAATTATTACTAAGCAACACAGGAGTTTAATTACTGAAATGGAAAGGCTATTGAAAATTAAGTTAGACACTCAAAATCAGTGTAATGTGTCTATTAGATTTATTTTAGTGTAAGAAAAGATTCAATGCCTTTTCAATTATGTCAATATGCATGTGCAGCAAGTGAAGGTGATTGTGACAAAGATTTTGTTGCAAGTAGGTGTTGGTTCAGTCATTTCAAAGTAAGGGAAGATTTATATAATATTAAAGTGGAAGATGAAGCAGTGGGGGCTGATGTAAATGCTGTGAGTGATTTTCCTGAAATGTTGAAAAGAATTATTGAGGAAGGAAGTTATTTGCTGGACCAAATATTTCATGTAGATGAGACTAACTTATTTTGGAAAAAGATGCCTGAAAAGATACACATTTCAAAAGAGAAAAAATTATATCAATGCATATTCATCAAATAATAGATTTGGGGGTAATGTGTGGAATGATTTCAAGCTCAATTCTTTGCTCCTGTTATTGTTAGTTGAAGTTGAGTTGGCTCTGACTCATAGCGACCCCATGTACAACAGAATGAAACACTGCCCAGTCCTGTGTCATCCTTACAATTATTGCTAGGCTTGAGCCCATCAGTGCAGCCATGGTGTCAATCCGTCTTGCTGAAAGTCTTTCCCTTTTTCACTGACCCTCTAGTTTACCAAGAATGATATCCTTCTCCAGGGAATGGTTCTGTCTGACAACATGACCAAAGTAGGTGAGGTGAAGGCTGGCCATTCTCACTTCCAAAGAATATTCTGACTGCCCTAATCCAGAACAGATTTGTTAGTTCTTCTGGCAGCCCAGGGTACTTTCAGTATTCTTCACCAATACTACAATTAAAAGGAATCAGTTCTTCTTTGCTTATTATTTGATAATGCTTATTATCAGTGATCTGACTTTAAAAAGGCAGATGGAGTTCTCCTTCCTGGAGCAGATCAATCAGTTTTCCTTATTCATTGTCCAGATTTCACAAGCATAGGAGGCAATTGAAAATAATATGACTTGGGTTAATCTTCAAAATGACTTTTTTTTTTTTTTTTGACTCTTTAACATGCTAAAGAGGTACTTTGCAGTAGATTTTCCCAATGTAATTGTTTGTTATGTTGTCAGCCATCTCCGACTCATAGCCTATGCACTATACATACCCTATGCACAGCAGAACAGAACGCTGCCCGGTCCTGAGCCAGCTCCATGATTCTTGCAATATTTGAGTCCATTGCCACTGCCACCATGTCAATCCATCTCATTGAGGGCCTTCCCCTCTTTCATCAACCCTCCACCTTACCAAGCATGACATCCTTCTCCGGTGAATGGTGCCTTCTGACAACATGACCAAATTATGTGAGATGAAGTCTGATCATTCTCACCTCCAAGGGACATTCTGGCTGCACTTCCCCCAGGACAGAGCTGCTAGTACTTTTAGCAGTCCCCTGTACTTTCAGCATTCTCCGCCACCACCACAGCTCAAAAGCATCAATTCTTCTTTGGTCTTCCTTATTCATTGTCCAACTCTCACATGCATATGAGGTGATTGAAAATACCATGGCTTGTGTCAGGCGCACCTTAGTCTTTAAGGAGACACCTTTGCTCTTCAGCACTTGAAAGAGGTCCTGTGCAGCCAATTTTTCCAGTGCTGTATATTGTCTGATGTCCTCACTGCTGTTTCCATTGGTGTCAGTTGTAGAACCAAGCAACGTGAAGTCTGACAATTTCAATCTTTTCTCCATTTATCATGATGCTGCTTATAGGTCCGATTGTGAGGATATTTGTCTTCTTTATATTGAGATGTCATCCATACTGCACACTGTATTCTTCAATTTTCATCAGTAAGTACTTCAAGTCATTCTCACTTTCAGCAAAGTTGTGTTGTCAGCATATCGCAGGTTGTTAATTATTCTTCCTCCAATCCTAATGCCATGTTCTTCTTCATATAGTTCAGCTTCTCAGATTATTTACTCAGCATACAGATTGAATAAGCATGGTGAAAGGATACAACCCTGACACACTCCTTTCTTGATTTTAAACCATGCAGTGTTCCCTTTTTCTGTTGGAACAACAGACTCCTTGTCTATGTCCAGTTTCCTCATGAACACGATTAAGTGTTCTGGTATTCTCATTCTTCCCAATATTATCCACAATTTATTATGATACACACAATCAAATGCTTTTGCATAGTCAATAATACACAAGGAGACATCTTTCTAGTATTCTTTGCTTTGAGCCAAGATCCATCTGACATAAGCAATGATATCCCTCATTTGATGTCCTCTTCTGAATCCAGCTTGCATTTCTGGAAGTTCTATGTCAATATACTGCTGCAACCACTTTTGAATTATCTTCAGTAAGATTTTACTTGCATGTGATATTAATGATATTGTTTGATAATTTCCACATTCTGTGGGATCACATTTCTTTGGAATGGATATGAATATGGATCTCTTCCAGTTAGTTGACCAAGTAGCTGTCTTATAAATTGCTTGGCATAACCGAGTGAGTGCCTCCAATGAAGTATCCGTTTGTTGAAGCATCTCAAAGTATATTCCATCAATTGCTGAAGCCTTGTTCATTGTCAATTCTTTCAGTGCAGCTTCAACTTCTTCCTTCAATACCATTAGCTCTTGAACATGTGCCACTTTCTGAAATGGATGAAGATCAACCAGTTCTTTTTGGTACAGTGACTCTGTGTATTCTTTTCATCGTCTTTTGATGCTTTTGTATCATTCAATATTTTGCCCATAGAATCTTTCAATATTGGACCTTGAGACTTCAATTTTTTCCTCAGTTCTTTCTGTTTTAGAAATGCCTAGCATGTTTTTCCCTTTTGGTTTTCTAACTCCAGGTCTTTGCACCTTTCATTATAGTAATTGGCTTTGTCTGCTTGAGCTTATTTTGAAATCTTCTGTTCAGGTCTTTTATATTTTCATTTCTTCCATTTGCTACTCTCTACTTAAGGGCAAGTTTCAGAGTCTGTTCTGACATCCATTTTGCTATTTTTTTTTTTCTTTCTTGCCTTTTTAACGATCCCTTCCTTTCTTCATGGATGATGCTCCTGATGTCATCCCACAATTCTTCTGTTTTTTGGTCACTGCTGTTCAATGAATCAAATCTATTCTTTAGATGGTCTCTAAATTCAGGAGAGATATATTCAAGATCACATTTTGGCTCTCGTGGACTTGTTTTAATTGTCTTCAACTTCAAGTTGAACTTGCACATGAGCAGTTGACAGTCTGTTCCACAATCAGCTCCTGACCTTGTTTTGGCTGAAGACATTTAGCTTCTTCATTGTCTATTGCCACATATGTAGTCAATCTGATTCCTGTGTACTCTATCTGGTGAAGTTCATGTGTATAGCCACTGTCTGTGTTGTTGAAAAAAAGGTATTTGCAATGAATAAGTCATTGGTCTTGCACAATTCTTTCATACGATCTCCTGCATTATTTCTGTCATGAAGGCCAAATTTTCCAACTACTAGTTATTATTCTTTGTTTCCAACTTTTGCATTCCAATCACCAGGGATAAGCCACACATCTTGATTGCATGTTCAGTCAATTTCAGACTGAAAACGTTGATAAAAATCTTCAATCTCCTCATCTTTGGCTTTGGTGCTTGGTGCATAAATTTGACTAATACTAATATTAACAGGTCTTCCTTGTAGGTGTATGGATATTATCCTATCATCAACAGCATAGTACTTCAGGACAGATCTTGAAACATCCTTTGTGATGATGAATGCCATGCCATTCCTTTTCAATTTGTCATTCCAGGCATAGTAGATCATATGGTTGTCCAATTCCAAATGGCCAAAACCAGTCCATTTCAGCTAACTAATGCCTAGGATATCAATCTTTATGTATTCCATTTCATTTTTGACAACTTCCAATTTTCCTAGATTCTCGTACATTCCATGTTTCTATTGTTAATGGTTGTTTGCAGCTGTTTCCCCTCAGATAGAGTTGTGCCATTTCAGCACATGGAAGTCCTGAAAGACTTACTTTAGCCATGTCATTAAGGGTGGTTCTACTCTGATGAAGCAGCTCTTTCCCAGTCTTATTTTGAGTTTATTATGACCTCAGAGGCTCATCTTCTTGCACTGTGTTGGACAATGTTTCCAAGCTATTGATAAAGTTTTCCAGCAATATATCAGACAGTGTTTCTCTGGTATCCGTAATGTTTTCCTTGGCCAATTTTTGAGAAGTGGATAGCTTCCTTCTTCTTCCTAGTCTGTCTTAGTCTGTAAGCTACATTGAAACCTGTGTACCATGTGAAACTCTGCTGGCATCTGAAACATCAGTAACACAGCCTCAAGCCTCACAGCAACATGCAAGCACCACAGGATGACAAACTGACAGACAATTTTGTCTCTCTTAGCTGTTGGAAACCTCTGCGCCTCCCCCCCCCCCTTACAAAATTCCTACCTGGAACCTGCCACTTTGTGGTCCCTGGCTGCTGCCTCCTTTTCCTGGCTCTAGGGGGCTTGAGGCCTAGCCTTGCCTCATGGCCCTTTTTTTCCTGGATATCCTGCCACTCTGGATGTCCCTGGCCTCTCCTGCTCTCTCCCTTTCCTGGAACTAGGAGGCTTGGGGCTTAGCATACCTGGATATCCTGGCACTCATGAGGTCCCCAGCCTCTCCTGCTCCCTCCCAATGCAATACAACATCTGATTTCTGGATTGCTGCTTCCATGGGTATTGATAGTGTATCTAAGTAAAATGAAATCCCTGACAACTTCAAAATTTCTCCATTTATCATTGTGTCATTTGCATATCGCAAGATATTAATGAGTCTTCCCATAATCTTTGTACTTGTCCATATTGTCTGACTTCATGGATTATTTGCTCAACATACAGATTGAATGAATATAGTGAAAGGATACAACTCTAATACACACATTTCTTGATTTGTACTATGCAGTATACCATGGCTCTGTCCAAACAGTTGCCTCTAGGTCTGTGTACAGATTTTTTATTAGCACAATTCAGTGTTCTGAAACTCACATTATTCACAAAATAATCCACAATTTGTTGTGATCACCACAGTTGGATTTCTTTGTGTAGTCAATAAAACACAGGTAAACATCTTTCAGGTATTCTTTGCTTTCAGCTAAGATACACACCTGACATCAGCTATGACATCTTTTGTTCCATGGCCTCTTCTGAATCCAGCTTGAATTTCTGGAAGTCCCTTGTCAATATACTCCTGCAACCATTTTTGAATTATCTTCAGCAAAATTTTCTTGCATGTGATATTAGAGATATTGTTTGATAATTTTCATATTTTGTTGGATTACCTTTCTTTGGAATGGGCACATATATGGATCTTTTCCAGTCACATGGCCAAGAAGCTGTCTTCCAAATTACTTGGCATAGACAAGTAAGTGCCTCCAGCATGGCAGCCATTTGGTGAAACATCTGAATGGGTATTGTGTCAATTCCTCGAGCCTTGTTTTTCATCAATTCCTTCAGTGCAGCTTTGACTTTTTCCTTCAATACTATTGGTTCTTGATCATATGCCACCTCGTGAAATACTTGAACATTGATATATTATATATATACTAAATACATATTAAATATTTATTATATAAATGCATTAAATACTTGAACAATTCTTTTTTGTGCAGTGATTCTGTGTATTCTTTCCATCTTCTTTTGATATTTCTTGCATTATTCAATATTTTGCCAGGTGAATCCTTCAATATTGTGACTTGAGGCTTGAATTTTTTCTTCAGTTCTTTCAGCTTGAGAAATGTCAAGAATGTTTTTCCCTTTTGGTTTACTAACTCCATGTCTTTGCACATTTCATTTTAATAATTGACTGTCTTCTTGAACTGCTCTTTGAAATCTTCTGTTCAGCTCTTTTATCATGTCATTTCTTCCATTTCTTTTAGCCACTCTCCATTCAAGATAAATTCCAGAGTCTCTTCTGACATCTGTCTTGGTGTAGTCTCTTCTGACATCTGTTTTGGTGTTTTCTTCCTTTCCTGTCTTTTTAATGACCTTTTGCTTTCTTAATGGATGATGCTTTTAATGTCATCCCACAACTCCTCTGGTTTTCAGTCATTAGTGTTAAAGGGGACAAATCTATTCTTCAGATAGTACTATGGAAAACATCTGACTGATGGTAATTTATGCTGTATGTAACTTTTCTGACTTAGCTGAAAATTTGACTTAATTTTGGCTTATGAAAGCATTTCTTTCATAACCCAAGTACTGCCTGAAGTTCAGATTCTCAGATCATTCACTCAGCATACAATTTGAATAAGTACAGTGATATAATACAACCCTGACACACACTTTCTTGATTTGAAACCACATAGTTTCCTGGTATTCTGTTCCAATGAATGTATCCTTTTCTATGTACAGATTCCACACACATAGGTGTTCTGGAATCCCCATTCTTCTAAATGTTATCCACAATACTTTTTGATGCATATGATTGAATGCATTTGCATAACCAATAAAGCACAAGTAAACATCATTCTGTGTTTCTTTACTTTCAGCCAAAGTTCATCCTACATAAGTGATTATATATCTCTTCCTTTTCTGAAACCAGCTTTAAATTCTGTCAGTTCCCTATCAATGTATTGCTACAATCATTTTTTAAATTGTCTTCAGCAGAATTTTACGTATGTATGATATTAGTTATAGTGTTGGATAATTTTTTTTTTGTGTGTGTGTGTGATTTAGGTGAAGATTTACAAAACAAATTCACTTTCCATACAGCAGTTCACATATACTTTGTCTCATGACATTGACCACAGTTTGCATTAATGCAACAGCTCCCCTCCCTCTTCCTCCCCATAGTGACCTCTTCCCAGTATCCAACCCTCCATGGACTCCTGCCCCTTGAGTTGTCTCCCTGTGCATAAGGAGCCCTACTTTCTCCCATGATTGTTCTCTCCAAGGAGAGTATCTACTTGAGGCAAATGTTCAACTCATATGTCTGTATTTTGTTTGGCTGGAAACCACAGATGTGGGTTCAATTCCAGACCTGAAGGGCAGTTAGGGGCCACAGTCACAGAGGTTCCACCAGGCTCTATCGGACCAGCAAACCTAGTCCCCCCCCCC
>NW_006921998.1:2445947-2465923 GCF_000298275.1 Orycteropus afer afer
GACGGCACATAACAACAACAACAACAACCTTCAAAAAACTTTTCAGTCCTGTGGGTCCAGAGTGTCCTTGAGGTTCCTGGAAAGCAGAACGTGTTCTTAAGCCCCAGGAATCTGTGAGAGCACTGTCTCTTTAAAAATCCAAAATAGTCAAGTCACTTTTAAACCTTCAAAATGGCGGCGCTTTCCGGACCAGCAAAAGCCCACAGCTCAACCAGCCTTTCTCTTCACTTTCTCCATTTATTCCCCAGCCACTGTGCACAGTCCACCATGTAGTCCCTGGCTAGCAGGGCTGATTTTTAGGTTAATTCTTAGGTCCCACCACCACTCGGGAATCTCCAAACTGTCTGTGCTGTCAGGATCGCTCAGGATTGCTGCCAGAGCGCAGCTCCGTATGTGTCCTTTTTTGGTAGTTTCACACAAATTCTGCTAGTTGGGGTTTAGTTCACTTCTATATCCTTCCCTTCAAGGCTCAGGGGTCCAGGATTATCTTGTGTCTCTGTTAATTGGTTTCCCTTTTCTTTCTTGAAGAGGGTCTGTGCAGTCTTTCTGCCTAGTCTGCCGTCTTGCTGGAACCTCCCCAATGTTGGATAATTTTGACTTTCCAATGTATCAACTTTCTTTAGAATAGGTACAAATAGGGATATCTTCCAGTTACTTGGCCAGGTATCTGTCTTTCAAATTTCTTGCCATAGATGAGTGAACAATTCTAGAATTGTATCCATTTGTTGAAACATTTTAATGGGTATTCTTTCAATTCCTGGAGCCTAGTTTTCTCTAATATCTTCAGTGATTCTTGGACTTCTTTCTTCAGTACTGTCAGTTCTTGATCTTCTGGATCAAATCTTACCATCTGAAATGATATTACATCAACGTCCTCTTTTTGGTACAGTGCCTCTGGGTATTCCTTCTATCATCTTTTTATTCTTCCTGCATTCTATATTTTTTACTAGATCATTCAATATTGGGCCCACTTGTAGCATAGTGCCTAAGGCATTTGACTACTATCTACAAGGCTGGTGGTTCAAACCCACCAGCCACTCCTTGGAAGTAAGATTGGACAATGTACTGCCATAGAGATATGCCTTAGAAACCCAAGAAGAGTCGCTATGAGTCTAATTGAGTATGATATATTCAGTATTGCATCTTGAGTGTTGGATTTTTCTTCAGTTCTTTGAGCTTTAGAAATACTCCAGGTTTTTAATATTTCATTACGATACTTATCTTAGTTCTCTTGTTATGTTATAAGAGAAATAATGCAGGTGGATGACCTTAACAAACAGAAATTTATTCTTCCACTGTTTAAGAAAGTAGAAGTTTAAACTCAGATTGCCAGCTGTAGGGGAACTCTAGACTAGAACTCCAAGTTGAGTACCAGCTCTTGGCGTTGAGCAGAGGCCCCTTGATCTTGAGCTTCACCTCTGCCTTTTATTCTAGGGTCACTGAAGTTAGCGTGAGCCTTCTCCTAACCCATGCAGGTGCTGGCTGTTGAGGCTGAGTAGCTGCTTTGGGTATATGGTCTGCTTCCTGTATATAAGAAGCAGCTTTGGGAATGGTATCTAGCTTATGGCATGCTCGGACCCTGTATGTAGACATGTCATTGTTCAGCAGCCTCCCATGCATTGCTGACCTTGGGACTTAAAATAGACTTAAATCAATGGCTGCCATGTGATTTGGTAACATCAGAACTGTGACTTTTTATTTATAATTCTTGACATTGTAGACTGTGTGATTTTCTGATTCAAAATGCCTGATATTAGTCCATTTCAGCTAATCAATGCCTAGGATATCTATCTTCATATGTTTCATTTCATTTTTGGCAATTCCCAATTTTCCTACATTCATATTTCATACATTGGCTGTGGTTATTATTAATACAGTTGTTTCTTCTCATTTTGAGTTGTACTACATCAGCAAATGAAGGTCCCAAATGATGTACTCCACCCACACCATTAAGGTCAACTTTTCTTTGAAGAGGCAGTTCCTTCTCAGTTGTGTTTTGAGTGCCTTGCAACCTGAAGGACTCATCTTTTGACACTATATCAGACAATGTTGTGCTATAATTCAAGAGATTTTCACTAAGCAATATTTTTATAAGTAGATTGTCAGGTCCTTCTCCCTAGTCTGTCTTAGTCTGGAAGCTTCACTTAAATGTGTCCACAGTGATTAGTCCTATAAGTATTACAAATGCTGGTCACATAGCTACCAGCACCTCAACAACATAGGACATACACAATAGGAATAATACATAATGAGAGTCCAGATCACAGAGATCAGAGAGATTTTTCTAAGCAAGAAATGTCAGTGGTCCTTAATTACCTGGAGCAGTTATTCTGAACAGGGGAAATTTTGAATGTCACAACTGTGGGTGGAGAGTGCTACTTGTATCTGGTGTGTAACGGCTTACATACATATTGTAGCTACCCATAATAAATTCTTATCTGGACCCAACTCTCTGAAATAGCCAAGGTTGAGAAATCTTGCCTAAACCATTATCCAGATAAAAAGATGAAATTACATGAAATGTCAGTAGTTTCCGGCAAGGTATTTTTCATAGTGCATAACATATTGCATACATATACATGTATAATCATTCACTATTGGTGGCACTGTGCATAGAGGAAGTGTCCCAGAAGGTCATGGATGTAAAGACATCCCAGGTGTGATTGTTATTTTGTTGTTGTTAACTTATATATGCTATGATTCACATTAGTTTGATCAAAAACTAGTATAGATACTGAGATGCAGAATGTACATATCGTTAGTATTTAAATAAATTGACTTTAAATAAAGCAGATTCACCTCCATTATGTCTGTGAGGTTCTTTGAATTGCCTGAAGACCTTTAGAACAAAACCAGAGGTTTCTCTAAGGAAGATTCTACCTCCAGACTATAAACGGACATCCTGCCAGAATTCCTCTGTCTTTCATTCACCTTTGACACATAACTGTCAGAATTCCCAGTCTGTCTTCTGATCTTCAAATTTTGAGTTTGTCACCCTTACAATTGCATGAGCCAAATTTTCAAAATAAATGTCTCTTGATATATGACTTACTAGTTCTGTTTCTCTAGAGGATCCTTACTAAGACACCAAGTGTGGCACCCAATATACTGTCATGTGTCTACCTCTTTGTGCAGATACTTTGGCCAGGGAAGAAACGCTAGCTGAAGAGAAGCTAGCCCTGAAGTTTTGCAAATGTTGTTAAGAATCTGAACCAGGAAGTCAAACAGCAGTCAAGATTACATCTGCTATTTTCTCTATAAGAAAGCTCTGCTTTCTCATTTTCTCATGGCTCTTTTCTTCTTGTTATAAAGGTGTCAACTCAAATATCACCTACCCTCTTTTTCTGACCACACAATTTATTTAACCCTTACCACCTTCAGTCACTATGACATCACTATTGTCCTCAATAATTTTCATGTATTTGTTTAGTTTTTAATCGTTTGTGCTATTGTCCCCCCAATCCAGCCAAGATTAAAATCTTTGGAAGAGCATTTACCGTGACTAACTTTGTTATCATTATATCATTATATTTTCAGTGATCATGGTAGGCATTGTAGGATGTAAAAAACAAAACACTACAAAGTGAGTGGCTGTAAAGAATGAAAATGTATTTTCTCACAATTCTAGAGGCTAGAGGTCCAAATCAGAATCTCCTCATGTTAATTCCTTCTCTGGGCTTTTGCTAGATTCTGGTGGCTACTGGCAGTAAGAGACCACTCAGAAGGGGTCAGGGTTAGGATCCACACTATTCTGCTACAAATTCATTTAATTTAACTGATACATCTTCAAAGAAAACTTTATTTCCTCAAACAAGGTCACAATCACAGAGAATGGTGTTAAGACTTCAACATTATTTAATTTTTTTGTTGTTGTTGTTGGTGAGTGTATACCTAATTAAATTTGTAACAGTGCTCAATAAATACTCCTTTTATCCAACTTATTCAACACATATTTTTCAATGCCTTTTTGATGATGGCACCTAACAACAATAATGATAACTGTACATCATACATTCTTCTAGCCACGAACAAAACAAGAATTGCTGTGCTCCTGGAGGTTGTGAATGAATGGATTGACAGATGGGTAGGTGAACCTATCTAGAGGTCCGAGGTGGAAGTGGTAAATAAAAAACATTAGACTCCCAGCAATGATGAGATAAGCATGATGGAAAGAGGTGCAAAAAACAGGTAATAGCCACTGTGATCTTAAAAGCTTCCATGCAGCCATCTAAGATGCAACAATTGGTCTCTTCTTGTCTGGAGCAAAGGATAATGAAGAAAACCAAAGGCATATGGAAATAATCAGACCAAGGGTCTAGTGAACCATGTGAAATTCAGTCTATGTGACACTGAGACCAGAACTAGATGATGCACAGCTACCTCTGCTAACCATTCAGAAAGGGGTGATTATAGGAGATCCTGGATAGAGTGGGGAAAAAATGTGGAACAAAACTCAAAAATCATAAAAATGACCAGGCTTACTGGCCTGATAGAGACTGATGAAACTCCTGGGAATATCTGTGGCCCCTAGGCACCCTATGGGCCTGGAATTGAATTCGCTCCTGTCACTTCCAGCCAAACAATAGACAGACATAAAAGGTGAACAGTTATACCAGGTAGGTACAGTCCTTAGAACAATCAACCATAGTAGATCAGAAGGATAGTATTTACACAGGAAGATAGCTCAGAGGGCAGGAATGCATAGGAAAGAAGGACACAGGGGAAAATTAACCAGAGGGAGGAAGTGAAAAGAGAGATTATACATTATGGGGATTTCAAACTGCATGAAACAGAATGTGTATGAACTGTTGTATAGAAAATATATAAGCTCTGTAAATTTCACCCAAATCACAATTTAAAAAAAAAAAAAAAGAAAAGAAAATAGATAATACAGGCTTATATTTATGATAAAGTATATACATTCTAAGGGGCTCTGGTAGCATAGTGGCTAAAGCACTTGACTGCTAACCAGAAGGCTGGTGGTTCAAACCCACCAGCCACTCCTCGGAAGGAAGGTTGGGCAATCCTACTTCCGTAGTGATACTGCCTCGGAAACCCAAGGAGGGGTCGCTATGAGTTGGGGCCGACTCGACGGCACATAACAACAACAACAACAACATATACATTCTAAGGAGTCAAGGTGGTGCAGTGGTTAAAGTGCTTAGCTAAGCAAAAGGTGGGTGGTTCAAACCAACCAGATACTCCATGGGACAAATATGAGACAGTCTGCTTCCATAATGACTACAACCTTCGAAATTCTATGGGCCAGTTCCACACTGTCCTGTGAGGTTGCTGTGAGTCAAAACTAACTCAATGGCAATGAGTATTTTGGCTTTATATACATTCTCATGGTCATTAAAGCATAACTTTTACAACAATATGGGACAACTAGAATTACCCAGTCTTGGTAGTACTGCATACCTTTGTGATGGAAATAATTAGGTGTGTTTTTAGTAACTGATAACTTAATTAGTTATAGTATTACAAAAAAATGATGAAATACTATTACACCAAAGTTTACATTGATTTTGTGATAATAATTCCATGTAAGTTCCATCTGATTGTATTAACAGACTTGTAAAGTATGAGATGTAAATGTTGTTTTGTACTTCAGTAAATTCTAACTCATAGAGTTATAATATAGATGTAATAAAACATAAATGCCCCAGTGTGTTTCCTAAGTTGTAATTTTTCCAGGAGTAGATCACCAGGTCTTTTCTCCTGAAGAACCACAGATGGGATTGAACTGCTAACCTTTCAGTTACCACCCAAGCTCCGTTAGATTCACCAGGGCTCGTATGGACAGATAAATAGCAAATTCATATTATAAGTATGAGGAAACTGAAGGCAAAATTATCAGCCCAAGGTCATAGGAGAAGAAAAAGCAAAGTATTACCTCTATACCACATATTTTGTTCTCTTTCTCCCTCTCTCTCTCTTCCCCTTCCTTCCTTCTTTCCTTCTTTCCTCTCTGCCTCCTGCCCTCCCTGCCTTCCTTCTTGTCTTTCTTTTCTTTGTGTGTTTGACCAGAAAGCCTTTTGTATTCCTTTCTTAGTGAAGATTTTGGGGGAGAATTGTACTTTGTTCAGGGAAAATAGGAGTATGTGCATTTGTATAAACAGGCACAAATTAAGTTTAGAACATTGGGCAAATTATAAGTGTATTCAGAAGCAGATAAACTATGAAAATATTCCTTAAATAATGCATATGGATAAGTGGTTAAGCTATTTGGCTGGTAACCAAAACGTTTGTGGTTTGAATCTACCAACTGCTCTGTGAAAGAAAGATGAGGCAGTCTGCTTCCATAAATATTTACAGCCATGAAAACTCACTGGGGTCGCTAGGACTCAGAATCTACATGATGGCAGTGACTTTGGCTTTCTGGTTTGGCCAAGAGGTTGTCTTCCTACAGAAATATATATATTTTTTCTTTTGTAATTGTTATGTTCATAACAATTCCTACTTCATTCATGTTGTTGTTGTTGTTGTTATGTGCCCTCGAGTTGGACCCGACTCATAGTGACCACTCCTTGGGTTTCCGAGGCAGTATCACTACAGAAGTAGATTGCCCCATCTTCCTTCCAAAGAGTGGCTGGTGGGTTTGAACCGCCAGCCTTCTGGTTAGCAGTCAAGTGCCTTAAGCACTATGCCTTTTAATTTTCTTACATGATATAATGATAGAATGTGAAAGAATTTGAGTGATCTCAGACTTTCATTTACTTCCTATGTTTTTCTTTCACAAGAAAATTAGAGGTTACCATAACAAAAAGAATATACAAAAAAAGTCAATGACACCAAAGAACCTAAAAAATAAATCAAAGCTATGGAAAGGGGGAAAAATGATTAAAATGAAATTATTCTCATAATTTGTAGCACATACAAGATGTCACAAAAATTAGAGTAATTTTTGTCTTTTTCCTTAAGAAAAAGATTGAAACATATCTGCCATTCTAGTGCACATGATATTTTCTTGACAATATATTTGAAATAGGATCTTACACAGAGAAGAAAATCATTCAGTTAATATTGAACATCTTACATTCTTCCTTTGGACAAAGTGTTCAGACAAATGCAGGGATGAAGGTTTTCATTCTCTCATTCGATAAGTCATATAACTGTTATTGATTTTGCATGTATTCCAGGAACATAAAAGCAAAACATTTCCATTTTCTTTAGAGTGCAGAATGGTAAAAAAGGAGTTTGAAATCATTGGTTCCAATTTATAGAGCAGGTATATGAAAACAGTTCTAGAAGCATAGTGGAGCCACTATTTAATTTTACTTGCCATCCATGGAAACATTCAGGGAAAGAGGTAAATCTTGAGTAGTGTCTCAAAGTAGAAATTTTAAAGTTGATAAAGAAAATGAAGGATATTTCAAAAGGAATGAAGAGAACACCTTGCCAGATTGCATGATACATTCGTAGAACACTAACTCCAAGGCTGGTGGTTCAAACCCACCAGCCACTCCTTAGAAGGAAGGTTGGGCAATCTACTTCTGTAGTGATACTGCCTAGGAAACCCAAGGAGGGGTCGCTATGAGTTGGGTCCAACTCAAGGGCAGTGAGGTTTTTTTTTTTTTTTTTTTTTTTTTAGATTTAAGTAACTGAAAATCACAGGAACCTCTCAGACTAGGGCAGGATGATGTGGGAGGATAGGCTGTGTTTTATAGACCATGGTGAGGAAATTAGCTTTTAGGCTTTGGAAATGAGGTGCCTTTATATGATGTTAAGTATAGGAGGAATAAGATCAGATATATGTTTTTAAAAATCAGTCAATTTTATAAACATTTTGCATGCTTAAGTTAATGTCTACATCTTTAACCCTTTCTTGACTCATGGGACAGGTGTGCCCACTTATACTTTCTGCCTCTGGGATATATTGGGAAGCAGCTATCCTGCTTTCAGTGTATCCTTATATCTGGGGGGGGGGGCGGCACTGTGTAACTGCATGGATCTGAAGAAATGAGCCTTATTCCACTGATCCCAGAACAATATACCCCTCAGAATATCAGAATATATATATGCATACACACACACACACGCACACACACGTACAAAATTCGCAGCCATTGAGTTGTTTCCGACCCCCATTGTGTTTCCAAGCTTGTAAATCTTAACAGAAGTTGATTGCCTCATTTTCCTCCCATGGAGCAGCTGGTGGGTTTCAACCACTGACCTTCTGGTTAGCAGTCAAGTGCCTTATCCACTACACCACCAGAGCTCATACACACACACACTCATATATACACACACACATATATATATATACATGTACATATATGAATATATAATATATGTATATGTCTATATCTATATATACAAGTGTGTATATATATGTGTGAATATATATAATGTATGTATATGTCTGTTGTTGTTGTTATGTGCTGTTGAGTCAGACCCAACTCATGGCGACCCCTCCTTGGGTTTCCTAGGCAGTATCACTATGGAATTAGATTGCCTCATCTTCCTTCTGGGGAGTGGCTGGTGGGTTTGAACTGCCAGCTATGCTTCCAGAGCTCCTAAATACACACACACACACACACACACACATGTATATCCACCACCCACGTGTCTGTCAGTTTGTCGTACTGTGGTGGCTTGGATGTTGCTGTGAGGCTGGAGGCTATACCACTGATATTTCAAATATCGGCAAGGTCACCCATGGTGGACAGGTTTCAGCAGAGTTTCCAGACTAAGGCAGACTCAGAAGAAAGAAGGGGCCATCCACTTCTCAAAGAATTGGCCAGTGAAAACCTTATGAATAACAGTGAAGCACTGTCTGATATATTACTAGAAAACTTTATGAATAACCCTGTAGCATTCTCTGATATAGTGCTGGAAGATGAGCGCCCCAGGTCAGAAGGCACTCAAAATATGACTGGGGAAGAGCTACTTTCTCAGAGTAGAGCCAACTTTAATGATGTGGATGGAGTAAAGCTGCACACATCCATATCAAAGCATAGAATGTACTAAGCATAAAACTAGGAAAATTGGAAGTTGTCAAAAATGAAATGGAATGGATGAAGCTTGATATTGTAGGCATTAGTGAGCTGAAATTGACTAATTTTGGCCATTTTGAATCAGACAATTATATGATCTACTATGCCAGAAATGACAAATTGAAGAGGAATGGTGTGGCATTCATCTTTAGAAAGAATGTTTCAAGATCTACTCTGAAGTACAATGCTTTCAGTGATAGGATAATATCCATATGCCTACAAGGAAGACCAGTTAATACCATTATTATTCAAATTTGTGCACCAACAACCAAAGACAAAGACAAAAAAATTGAAGATTTTTACCAACTTCTGTAGTGTAAAATTTACCAAACATGCAATCAAGATGTATTGATTATCACTGGAGATTGGAATTCAAAAGTTGGAAAAAAAAAAGGAGAGTTACCAGTAGTTGGGAAAATGTGACGCTGGTGATAGAAATAACTCTGGAGATCACATGATAAGATTTTGCAAGAGCACCACCTTATTCACTGCAAATACCTTTTTTCAGCAACATAAATGGCAGCTGTACATGTGAACTTTACCTGTTGGAATACACAGGAATCAGAACCAACTACAGAAAGAGGATACAGAGAAGTTCAGTATCTTCAGCCAAAATAAGGCCAGGAGATAATTGTGGAATAGACTGTCAACTGCTCATATGGAAGTTAAGATGAAGCTGAAGATAATTAAAATAAATCCATGAAAGTCAAAATATGACTTTGATTATATCCCTCCTGAATTTAGAGACCATCTAAGGAAGAGATTTGATGAATTGAACACCAATGACTGAAACCAGTGGGATTATGGGCAGCTTGAGAAGACCAAGTCAATTATTGTAATAAAATGTACAAAAACAAGGAGTTAGAATACCAAAAGAGAAGATCATGTTCAGCATTTCTCAACCTAAAAGAACTGAAGATAAAATTAAGGCTTCGAGTTCCAATATTGAAAGATCCTATGGGCAAAATATTGAATGGTACAGCAAATATCAAAAGAAGATGGAAGAAACACACAGAGTTACTGTATCAAAAAGCATGTTCATCCATATCAGGAGGTTTCATATGATCAGGAACCAATGGTATTGAAGGAAGAAGTCAAAGCTATACTGAAGGAATTGGGAAAAAAAACAACAAGGCTCCAGGACTTGACGTTTCAACAAATGGATGTTGTGTTGGAGGCACTCACAACATGCCAACAAAATTGGAAGACAAGTGACTGGAAGAGATCCATATTTGTACCCATTACAAAGAAAGGTGACTTCACAGAATGTGGCAATTATCCAACAATATCATTAAAATCACATGCAAGTAAAATCTTGCTGAAGATAATTAAAAAATGGTTACAGCAGTATATTGACAGAGAGCTGCCAGAAGAGCAAGCTGAATTTAGAAGAGGACATGGAATGAGAGATATCACTGTTGATGTCAGATGGATCTTGGCTCAAAGCAAAAAATACAAGAAAGATGTATATTTGTGCTTTATTGACTTTGGATCATAACAAATTGTGGATAACATTGAGAAGAATGGGAATTCCAGAACACTTAACTTGCTCATGAAGAACCTGTACATAGATCAGAAGGCTGTTTTTCCAGCAGAACATAGGGATACTGCATGGCTTTAAATAAGGAAAGCAGTGTGTCATGGTTGTGTCCTCTCATTATACTTATTCAATCTGTTTACTGAGAAAATAATCCTGGAATCTGGACTATATGAAGAAGAGTGTGGCATCAGAATTGGAGGAAGTCTCGTTAACAACCTGTGATATACACATGACACAACTTTGCTTGCTGAAAGTGAGGATAACTTGAAACACATATTGATGAATATTAAAGTCTAAAGCCTATAGTGTGGATTACATCTCAACCTAAAGAAAATGAAAATCCTCACAACTGGACCAATACACAGCATAACAATAAATGGAGAAAAGATTGAAATTTTCAAAGATTTCATATTACTTGGTTCCACAATCAACACCAATGGAAGCAGCAGCTAAGACATCAGATGATGTGCTGCACTGGGCAAATCTGCTGAAAAAGACCTCTTTAAAGTGTGGAGGAACAAAGCTGTCTCTTTGAAGATTAAGGTGCACCTAACCAAAGCCATGATATTTTCAATTGCTTCATATGCATGTGAGAGCTGGACAATGAATAAAGAAGCCCTAAGAAGAGTTGACGCTTTTGAGTTGTGGTGCTGGCAAAAAATGCTGAAAGTACCATGGACTGCTGAAAACACTAACAGACCTGTCCTGGTGGAAATGCAGCCAAAATGCTCCTTGGAAACGAGAATGGCCAGACTCTCCTAATTTGGTCATGTTGTCAGAAGGAACCATTTTATGAAGAACAATATCATGCTTTGTAAAGTGGAGGGTTAAAAAAAAAAAAAAGGGAAGCCCCCTCAATGAAATGGATTGATGTTGTGGCTACAACAATGGGCTCAGGTATAGCAAGGATTGTGAGGTTGTTGCAAGACCAGGCAGTATTTCTTTCTATTTCACATAGTGTTGCTATGAGTCAGAGCCAACTTGATGACACCTAACAACCACATGTACGTATATATGTGTGTGTATGTGTGTGTGTGTTTACACATGTATAACTCACTGCCATCGAGTCAGCACATGTATATTATATATATGTGTGTGTGTCTATATGGAGATACATATATATATCTTCATTGCCATTAAATTGATTCTAACTCATAGTAACTCATCTGGAGAAAACATTTGAAGGAGGAGGCAGTCAGGAGGGAAGTAAGTTTGGCTAAGTTCATTTGTAGGTGATGTGTTGGGACCTCTGCCCGTGCACTTTCGACTGGTTATTCTTCATCTTTGCTGCTGCTAACCTGGCTGGAATACTGTTCCATTTTGGGGCTTAGATAAAACCAGAAGTTACATTCAAACACTTGTATGATGACATCCTGAGAGACTATTAACTCCAGAAATTAGAAGTTAGAAGTTAGAAGCAAGGCAAATTTCTTTCTGCCTTGGCATACATTAAAGTGTAGTTCTTTCTAGAAATATCGCAATACTTTCACATGGGGAATGAGGAAAAAAAAAAAAAAAAAAACCTGGGCAATTTACTCTGTCTCTTTGCTGTTACGATGTTGTGGTAGCAAGTGTAGGAAAACTTCACGCATTTTCATCTCTCACTTGACTTTTGTCTGTCACTTAGGTAACCCACCAGCCACTCCTCTGAAGGAACACTGGGCAATCCACTTCTGTAGAGATACCACCTTGGAAACCCAAGAAGGGGTCAGTATGAGTGGGATTCAATGCTAGGGCAGTAAGGTTTTTTTTTTTTTTTTTTCCCTTAGATAACCTGGGCTTTTACATCCTTTGCTATATTACCAAAACAACCCAACCAAACAAACAAACTGGTTCCAGTTGAATTCGACTCACAGAGACCCCTCCTTGGATTTCCTTGGTGGTATCTCTATGGAAGTTGATTGCTTAGTCTTCCTTCCAAGGAGTGGCTGGTGGGTTTGAACAACCAGCCTTCTGGTTAGCAGTCAAAGGCTCTACACAACACTTCAACACTTCAATAACTGCTTCAAGGTCTTCCTTCTTTGTGGCCTAGTCTAAGACACTTGCCGATAGGACATCCCAGAGGAACTGTCAGGTAAGCAGCTGCATCTACAATATAGGAGTTGGGGAAAGAAGGGGGTGGGAGGAACAAACTAGAGATATACATTTGGGAGTCATTAGTGCATCAATCTATTAAAAGTCTTGGAATCAAATGGTCAGCACAAGGGAATGAATAGGGAGAGATGAAAGGAAGCTTGAGGCTAAACTCTGAAGACTCATGTTTAAAGGTGAGGGGAGGTGAGGAGAGGTCAGTAAAGGAGTCTTAGAAGCAATGACCAACAAATAAAAGAAGAGGAGAAAGTCAGGAAGGTGTATTGTTGTGCAAGCTAAGTGAAGAATGAGTCTACCAGAAAATGAGTGGAAATATCAACTTATCTGGATTTTAATGTGAAATTCTTCAATTTCATAATGTTAAAAACAAATTCAAACTCTTAAAAATAACACAGAAGTCAACACAGTACTTCTAAGGTCTATAGGGTCCTTATGTTGCTCTTTGGCAAATTTTAGTTTCATAATCGTTGTGATAGTGAATTGTATTTGTGAACTTGACTAGTTCACAAATGGGCACAATGGTGCTCAGTTGTTTGGTTAAACACCAACTAATTAACTTAGTCATTCTTAAGTAAACCAGAGTGTGCTCCATAATATGGGTGGGTCTTCCCCAATCAACTGAAGGCTAAGATGAAAAAAGGGAGTTTTCCTTAGATTGTATTAGTCTTCCAGACTATGAATTCAATATAGGTTACACCTCAGTATAGGTTACACCTCAACATAGAGAAAACAAAAATCCTTACATCATGATAAACAGAAAATATTGAAGTTTTCAAGGATTTCATTTCACTTGGATCCACAATCAACATCCATGGAAGTAGCAGTCAAGAAATCAAAGGATATAATGAATTGGGAAAATCTGATGTTAAAGATCTCTTTAAAGTGTTAAAAAGCCAGGATGTCAATTTGGGAACTAAAGTGTGTCTGACCCAAGCCATGGTATTTTCAATCACATCATATGCATGAGAAAACTGGACAATAAATTAAGAAGGTTGAAGAAGAATTTATGCCTTTGAATTTTGGTATTGGTGAAGAATATTGAATGTACCACCGGCTGCAAGAAGAATCACCAAATCTGTCTAGGAAGAAAGAAAGCTAGAAAGTTCCTTAAGAGGGAGGATGGCAAAACTTCATCTCATGTATTTTGGACATGGTATCAGGAGAGACCAGTCCTTGGAGAAAAGCATCATGATTGGTAAAGTAGAAGGTCAGGAAAAAAGAGGAAGGCCTAGACAAATTGATTGACACAGTAGCTGCAATGAACTCAAACAGCAGTGATTGTGCAGATGGCAGAAGACTGGACAATGCTTCATTCTGCTGTACCGCTGTGAATAAAAAATGACTTGATGTGATCTAACAAAAACAATCAGACAGTAAGTAGATGCCTTTCCAGCACTCCTCTACTCTTTGCGGAAGCTCTGGTGGCATAGCGCTTAAGGCATTTGACTGCTAACCAGAAGGCTGGTGGTTCAAACTCACCAGCCACTCCTCAGAAGGAAGGTTGGGCAATCTACTTCTGTAGGGATACCTCCTTGGAAACCCAAGGAGGGTTCACTATGAGTTGGATCTGACTTGACAGATATTTTGGTTTTCTACACTTCACTCTTCCCACCACCTGATCTACCAATTTTGGGACATAAAAATGCAGGAATCTCCAGCCAGTCACCCACAATATCTACAGATATTGGAATAGTTATATAATGTTCATTTATATTACATTACATTTTGTTCTATAAAGACGCTCTGGTGGTGTAGTGCCTAAGGCATTTGACTGCTAACCAGAAGGCTGGTGGATCAAACCCACCAGCCACTTCTCAGAAGGGAAGATTGGGCAATCTACTTCCATAGAGATACCACCTCGGAAACCCAAGGAGGGGTCACTATGAGTTGGAATCGACTCAACGGCAGTGAGTTTGACTTTTTTGCTCTATAGTCTATAAATAATGTATATATTATAGTAGTTTATAAGTTTATATAATATATATGTGCATACGTGTATGGCATGCATAAGAGTCTCTGGGTGGCACAAGTGTTTAAGGTGCTTTCCTGCTAACTGAAAGGTTGTTAGTTTGAGTCCACGCAGAAGTATCTCAGAAGAAAGGAATAGTGATACATTTTCAAAGTCAGACACCGAATTTGGAACATATAGAATAATGGAGCATAGGTCTATTCTGACACCATGGGGTCAAGATGAGTTGAAATTTACTTGATAGCATCAGTTATATATGTACACATGCATATAAAAGTTATTTTCTTTGAGAGAGATAGAGAACCATAATTAATTCAGAAGGACTTATTCTGACTTTGATAGACCTGCAGCATTTTATTCATCCATACCAGAGGCCATGACTTATTATACCCTGATACTATATATTTCTCTGCTATAGCAACTTCCACCCAGATCTGAAATTATTAACAATAGCTAACACACAAAACTTATGGTGTGTCAAACATTGTTTTTATCTCTCTCTCTCTTTCTCACTATCTATCACTTACACACAAACACACACAGAAAAATGTTTACAATAACTTTATGATGGATATTCCTGATATTATCTCCATTAAAACATGACAGAACTGAATTATAGAGAGGTAAGTAACTTGCCAAATGTCATACCACAATCTGACGCAGAACTGGGGTTCGAACCTGGGGATTCTGTCTTCATGGTCCAAGCTCTGAAGCGCCATAACATACTGTTTCAGAAACTGTGGGCTGGATGTGTGAGCGTACAGCTAACTAGCAGAATTACATTCAGCTACTTAGCATCACTGCTTGGGGCCTTCATTTTCCTGTGTTGATTCAGGCCTGTGGTACACCACAGGCCCAAAAAACCTGAAGAGGGGCATAGTGAGTTACACATAGGGGAGTTGTGGTTTGAAGACACCTTTCAGGGGGGGAAAAAAACAAACAACTGCCATCAAGTCAACTTGGACTCATAGCGATCCTATAACTCACTGCCGTTGAGTTGGTTCTGACCCATAGCAACCCTATAGGGAAGAGTAGAACTGCCCATAGGGTTTCCAGGGCTCTAAATGTTTACAGAAGCAGAATGCCTCATCTTTCTTCTGTGGAGCAGCTAGTGGGTTCAAACCACTGACCCTTTTCTTAGCAACTGAATACTTTAACCACTACACCACCAGGGCTCCTCGAAGCCAGCTTTAACATACCCTGCTGGCACTTGCTGCTACATCTCAAGGGATGTCACTGCATTAGATGACTTTCTTGGTTATTCCTCATACGGATGATAAAGTGATTAAATTGAAGTTTACAGAGGGTTAAGTATCCTCAGTGTACTTTTAAATGCTGGGAGTGACTCCACGATTTATTTGAGGGTTTGCCTTGTAGATGTGTTTTGTATAAAATGACTAATTTTCCATGTTAAAATTTGCTCTGTCTGCTGGATTAATCTTTTATGACCTTCAAATATCACTCTCATCTTTGGTAAAAAGAAAAATGTCACTGTGTTTGTTATCTTTGCTCAACATTTTCTCTTCTCTGAGAAGAAACGACTATGCTTCTCTTATTACTTTTCCTTATGGAATTATGGAAGAACTGGGCTAAAATCCATGCTTCACTGTCAACCTGATCATAACCTGGTGGGTATAAGAGACATGGGGGCTGCAAAATACAAATCCTTGGATGTGAATTAAATGGCTGATTTTTCCTGCGTTCGTGTTCATTTTCTCCTACTTTATTCTCTGAGAGGAATTGTTACCGTCATCTTTTTCTCAAAAGGACACACTCACACATAATATGTATAATAATGATGGAACAGCAGACATCTACAACAATTCCCATCGAATGAGGATCTGTACTTTGGCTTATTTAAAATATATCAGTGGTCTCTGGAGTGATCTGGTCCCCATTTTCATGGACCAGAAAACAAACAAAGAAACCAAACCCACTACCATCGAGTTGATTCTGACTCATAGCGACCCTTCCTTGGGTTTCTGAGGTGGTATCTCCACAGAAGTAGATTGCCCAGTCTTCCTTCTGAGGAGTGACTGGTGGGTTTATACCTCCAGGCTTCTGATTAGCAGTCAAATGCCTTAGGCACTAAGACACCAGGAGAGAAGTCTTAACACTACACGCGACCGTCAGGTGTGCCTTCTTCTCCCTTCTCAGCTGAAAGCTTAACATTGACTGCACCCAGGGGCCCAAGGCATGCTAAGAAGCAATGATCTCTGGGTAAAGGATAAGTCAATCTTAAGCTTCAACAGCCTGCACGATATGTTTTCTGTCAATTGAAGATTATTTTCACCTCTGAAGCTGCTAGCCCATTATTTATTTAAAGCATCAAGTAAAACACATAGTGCTAATGAAATATAAAATAAGTCAGCTGGCTTTGTCCTCTAAATTCATAATCCAAGGAAAATGTAGCATAATATATTGTTTTATGGATAAAGAAAACAAACATGCCAGAATCAGAAATGAAGCAGAATTTTCAAATTGACAGAGTGGCCTGAATTTTAAATAATTAAGGCCTATTTATTTATTTATTGTCTACGTTGCCTCCTATTCAACTGCAGGAAAAGGTGCTGAGGTGCTGAAGAAATACCCGGAAAGAACCTGCTATTTAGATAATAATAACGATGACTGCTGTGCAATGGTTTCATAATACAGGATGAGAGCCTTATTAGAATGGAGAGAGCTTAACTGGTCATTTTGGGGTCTGCCCCTAACAGTCCTGGGAGAGCTAGTGACATACATTATGGCTGACTTAATATGGACCTTTTTTCCTTAATGATGTAGCACAGGTCAGCAAAGTAACTAGAAATATTTTCCTGCATATCATGTTATGCTTTGAAAGTTGCATTGTTCAATTTATTTCAAGTAAGAAAGGGGAAAGTCACTGGAGGTCTTGTGTTGTGACTCTGGAATTGCAATATTTTATTTTTATTATTTGGCCTCATAATTTCTAGAACCATTCTTTTCCCCAAGATGAGATTTTTCATCAACCATATAGCTCTGGTAGCATAGTGGCTAAGGCACTTGACTGCTAACCAGAAGGCTGGCGGTTCAAATCCACCAGCCACTCCTCGGAAGGAAGGTTGGGCAATCCTACTTCCGTAGTGATACTGCCTCGGAAACCCAAGGAGGGGTCGCTATGAGTCGGGGCCGACTCGACGGCAAATAACAACAACAACAACAACATATTGTAGAGGAAGTAGCAAAGTAGAAACCTTCTTGTGTGTGAATGTTAACAAGACCCATAGAAAAACTTGCTGGGTATTTCCTCATGTTAAAGCTCCTGAGCCCTTTCAAGCAAACTTCCCCTCCATGATCTGTCCCATGGTGACCTTTTGAAACTGTCTTCTAACTGGTCCCCCTGCTTCCAATCTGTTTTAACCCCCATCCAAAGTAATCCTTAAAGACAAATCAAGTGACCAATCACTTGTCAGCTTTCTGTGACATTTCTCTTGTCTTCTGGTTTCTAAAAATGGGGATAAAAATTGTACCTATCTGGTAAGATTTGTCACTGGCACACCTGCATATTTGACCCTCAAAGCTAATCATTTTAAAAGCTTACGCCACTTTCATATATCAAAATTATTTTCATTAATAATCTTAGAGTGAAATGAATCATCATAATAATGACTAGAAAAGAGATCCAGCATGTTCTCTCATTGGACTTGGCATATATAATTATGCCATTAAATAATAAAAAGAAATAAAGTGAAATGAATATAGTGTAAAAAGTAATACATTGATTATTTTACTTACACTAATATAATTTTTGATAAAAAATAAGCAACATATGATATGTCATATTAAGGAATAATTAAGTAACAATTAAATAGAAAAAGTAATTTTAATTTTAAGAGTGTTCTTCAAATTCAGTAAAATATTCATTGTGTGAACTCCAATTTGCACTTTCTAGACAAAAATAGTAGCTTGCCTTTCACACTCCATTTCATTGTTTTAAATTTTAAACTAAATAAAAACTTCAAGTGAAGTTGAATGAAATGACAGAATGGAAGCAACTCAAAGCTCAAAATAACCAGCAGTTCTTCAGGATTTAAGTCAATGAATGCTTTTTTTTTTTTTTTTTCCCAGGAAACAGTATATTTTCACTGATGTTATTTGGTACTGCTAATCCATGATGATAATAATAATCTATTCTTAAAAATTCTCTACAGACAATGCACCCCCTTATTGTCTATGTACAGGGGCTGACTGTTCCTAATGCCTTGCCCATGATATGCTGCACTGGGATCTTCATGAGAATTAAAAAGGTTAAGATAAAACAACAACAACAGCAAATAAATAAATAAATAAATAGATAAAATCTCTGGTAGCGTAATGCCTAAGGCACTTGACTGCTAACCAGAAGGCTGGTGGGTCAAACGCACCAGCCACTCCTGGGAAGGAAGGTTGGGCAATCTACTTCCATAGTGATATCACCTCGGAAACCCAAGAAGGAGTTGCTAGGAGTCAGGTCCGTCTAAAAGACACATAACAACAACAACAACAACAACAACAGAAAGGCTGGCATATAATAAGCGCTTAAGAATAATATTGATAATCATATATATTTCTTAATTTATTATATTATTATAGACTTATACTATGTTGCCATGGTTGTGTGCTATTAAGTCAATTTTAATTCACAATGACCCTATGAATAAGAATAGAACTGCCCCACAGAGTTTTCTAGGCTATAATCTTTATGAAAGCAGATCTCCAAGTCTTGTCTTCTGTAGACTGGCTGGTGGGCTCAAAGTACCGAGTTTCCGGTTAGGAATTTATGCGTAACCATTGTCCTACCACAGCTCCTTAAAAACAAACATATGAGTATAAAATATGCATAATGAAAATAGTATATATTTATCCTTATTAAATAATTATAATGGCTTCCTGTTACTCTAAAGACAAAATCTAATCTTGCTGGCATAACTACAACATCTACAAGTCTGATCTCTCTCTAGTTTCTATGTTTCTCTTTTACTTACTGAAAAGGATGAAGTAAAACCTTCAGTAACCATAAAATTTCATTCATAATAAAATGGACCACTCATTTACTGTCAGGCTTCCATATATTTTCTTACTAGTAAGCTTCTTCCTCCTTTTGTCTATTGTGGACCTCCTCATTCTTCATTGTTAAGTCCCTTGATACATCGTCCCTATTATCAACTCTCCTGCTCAGAAAGATTTGTTGATCCCTCCATTCATACACCCATCTGTGCCTCCATTTGTTTCTTCCACAGCTATTTTTAGAATGCCTATTATGTTCAGAAGGAGCTCTGGTAGCATAGTGGCTAAGACACTTGCCTGCTAACCAGGCAGCTGGCGGTTCAAACCCACCAGCCACTCCTCGGAAGGAAGGTTGGGCAATCCTACTTCC
>NW_006921998.1:2467720-2469913 GCF_000298275.1 Orycteropus afer afer
CAACAGCTATGATATCCCTTGTTCCACATCCTCTTCTGAATCCAGCTTGCACCTCTGGAAGTTCTCTGTCAATATACTGCTGCAACCATTTTTGAGTTATATTCAGTAATATCTTATTGTGTGCAATATTAATGATGTTGTCTGATAATTTCCACATTATATGGGATCACCTTTTTTGGAATGGGTACAAATATGGATCTCTTCCAGTAAGTTGGCCAGGTAGCTGTCTTCCAAATCTCTTGTCATAACCAAGTGAGTGCCTCCAGTGGGGAATCGGTTTGTTGTAAGATCTCAATGAGTATTCCATCAATTCCTGAAGCCTCATTCTTCACCAATTCCTTCACTGCAACTTCAACTTCGTCCTTCAATACCATTGGTTCTAGATCATATGTGACTTCCTGAAATAAGTGAAGATTGACCAGTTCTTTTTGGTACAGTGACTCTGTGTATTCCTTCCATCTTCTTTTGATGTTTCCTACATCATTCAATACTTTGCCCATAGAATCTTTCAATATTTCAACTCGAGGCTTAAATTTTTTCCTCAGTTCTTTCAGCTTGAGAAATGCTGAGCGTGTTCTTCCCTTTTGGTTTTCCAACTCCAAGTCTTTGCACATTTCATTATAGTAATTGGTTTTGTCTGCTGGAGCTGTTCTTTGAAATCTTCGGTTCAGCTCTTTGATCTTGTCATTTCTTCCATTTGCTTTAGCTACTCTCTGCTGAAGGGCAAGTTTCAAAGTCTCTTCTGTCATCCATTTTGGTCTTCTTTCCTCATCTTTTTAGTAATCTCTTGTTTTCTTCATGGATGATGTTCTTGATGTCTTCCCACAATTCTTCTGGTTTTTGGTCTTTGGTGTTCAACGCATCAAATCTATTCTTTAGATGGTTTCTAAATTCAGGAGGGATATATTCAAGTATTCAGTATCATTATGGAAGTAGATTGCCCAATCTTCCTTCCAAGCAGTGGCTGGTGGGTTTGAACCGCCAGCCTTCTGGTTAGCACCAGAGCTCCCTTTTGGACACTATAAGAGACTTCTAAATTGAAACCTGAAGGGTAAGATTTACCCATCAAAAAATGGTAGTAAGATGGATCTAATGTGAAGAGTGTCCCAAGATAAAGAACAGCACAATTTGCAGCCTAGAGCGAAAACCAAAACAAAACAAAAAACAAAGGGAACTAAAAGGAATTGAGTACTGTTGGAGCAAGGATGTAAAGGTTGAGAATGGTGAATGTACACTGGGGATACTTCAACTCCTGTTTTCAGAAGTTTGCATACAGGATGAGAGCAATGAGGATCCACTGAAGAGTTTTAAGTGTAGTAGTTACTTGATCTGGAGCTTTAAATATAACTATGACAGTAGTATGGATTATGTGTTGGAGATAAAAAAAAATACTTGGGTAAAAAATGTAATTTTGATTGCTAAATCCATCTCATCAAGAGTGCTGGTAACTACCTAAAATAGTTACTAGGTAACTATTTTAGGTAACTGCCTAAAATAGGGCAGTGGCGAAGGAGTCTAGAGATTTAGGAATTGCATTGGTGATTGGATGTTGCTAGCTAGTGACAAGAAGCAGTCAAAGTATGATTTCTGAATTTGTCTTCAAGTTAGATTGTGACACCAATCACTAAGAGGAATGAAAGTAGAACAGGTGGCCCCAGTTACCAAGGTTGCTCATGGTTATGGGTAGCAGGTTTTGTGGAAGGATGATAAGCCTTATTTTGACTTTGCTCAGTGTGAAGTATCTATGTTACATCAAAGTGGAGGTGCCAAGAAGTCATCATTTGCAATGCATCCACCTTGACACAAGAGCAAAATGTGAATGAGAACTCGATAGAAGTATGAAGTATGAGAAGTGAAGCAATTGGAACAAAGCTCTAAGTCAATGAAACAGAAAAAAGGGGCCAGCAAAGGAAAGTGACTGAGAGGCAGTAGTCAGAGTGGTACAGGGAAAACTTGGGTTGAAAGATGTTGAGGAATCTTTCCTTCTTTGTTGGTATTTAACATTGTGTTATAGCTCTGTGAGAATTTATTTCTCTCCTTCAGAAGATTTTCATTTCTGAAGGCCATAAACTATGTCTCTGTAAGTGTATCTAATTTAGTAGAAGGCATGCAGTAGTTGATCAGTACATGCGTGTTGAATTGGAAAAAAAAAAAAAAAAAGAATGGGTGCTCCAAAATAGAGAAAATTTTCTA
>NW_006921998.1:2470013-2472016 GCF_000298275.1 Orycteropus afer afer
TAGCTCTGTGAGAATTTATTTCTCTCCTTCAGAAGATTTTCATTTCTGAAGGCCATAAACTATGTCTCTGTAAGTGTATCTAATTTAGTAGAAGGTACCCTTTTGGTTCTCACTTTCCTTATGTCAAAAATGAAAAAAAAAAAAAAAGAGAATGGGTGCTCCAAAATAGAGAAAATTTTCTACTGTGTTATTTTTCTGAAGCAACAGAATATTTAAAAAGTCAGCACTAGTGAATCCAGATTTACTCATTATTGTCTGGTGGAGGAACATGTGAATAAGTGTTTCCTCATTGTGGTAGTTTACATTCATCTAACTGATCTATGGCAAGATGCAAATGTGCAGAGGAAAAGCGGTCCATGGAACAAATAGTGTCACTGGTAATGAGCCAGTGCAGATTATAAGACATTCTGATTCAATTAAAGAAAACATGTCAAATAAGTTGGAAACCATAAGCCATGGGGGAAAAAGTTGTAATAGGAATCTTTCTGGAACAAACCTGTCCGATTAGTTTAAGCAGGAGGTATATGCCAAGATGGAATGATTTATGAAGAAATTTTGAAAACCTGATCCACACCCAATTGAAATTATGGATCATGCCTAAGGCATTTGACTAGATAACTAGAAGCCTGGGTATTCAAACCCACCAGCCACTCCTTGGAAGGAAGATTGGGCAATCTACTTCCGCAGAGGTACTGTCTCAGAAACCCAAGGAGGGATTGCTCTGAGTCAGAATCAACTTGACGATAGTAAAATTTTTGGAATAATATGAAATTATTGAGTCCAAGGTCAAAGGACTTGATTTATTATACTCAACAGACTATCAAGTAGGTAATAAAAGAGATGGGATGAGAATATTCTTCCCAGAAAACTTTCCAGAATTTCTTATAAAAGTCGAACACCCTGAGAAGTACATTTGGTACTTAATTAACAGACATAGAGTGTAATAGAAAGAAGACATATTTTGGCAACCTGGGTTCAAAGCTTTAAAGGGATCTTTAGCAGCAGATTTGCCCATTGTAATACGTTGTCTAATTTCTTCACTGCTGCTTCCACAGGCATTGATTGCAGATCCAAGTAAAATAAAGTCCTTGACAACTTCAATCTTTTCTCCATCTTTCTTGATGTTGCTTATTGGCCCAATTGTGATGATTTTTGTTTCCTTTATGTTGAAATGTAATCCATACTGTAGACTGTAGTCTTTGATCTCAATTAGTAAATTCTTCATGTCATCTTCACTTTCAGCAAGTAAGGTTGTGTCATCTGAATATCACAGGTTTTTAGTGAGTCTTTCTCTGATCTTGATGTCTCCTTCTTCTAATCAAGGTTCTCTGATTATTCGCTCAGCATACAGATTGAATAAATATAGTGAAAAGTTACAACCCTGATACACACCTTTTCTGATTTTAGCTCTTGCAGTATCCCTTAATTCTCTTTGCCTCTTGGTCTGTGTGTTGGTTCCTAATGAGCACAATTAAGTGTCACAGAATGCTCATTTGTCACAATGTTATTCATAATTTGTTATGATCTACACTGTCAAATGCCTTTTAATAGCCCATAAAACACAGACAAACATCTTTATGGTATTCCTTGCAAGCAGCCCAGATCTATCTAACATCAGCAATGATATCCCTCATTCCATGTCCTATTCTGAATCCACTTCAATTTCTGGCAGTTCCCTGTCAATGTACTGCTGCAACTGTCCTTGAATTATTTTCAGCAACATTTTACTTATGTGTGCTATTAATTATATGGTCTGATAAATTACCTATTATGTTGGATCTCCTTTTTTTTGGAATAGGCACAAATATCTATCTCTTCCTGACAGTTGACCAGGTAGCTGTCTTCCAAATTTCTTCACATGAACAAGTGAATGCCTCCAACACTGCATCTGTTTGATGAAACATCTCAATGTGTATTCCATCAATTTATGGAGGCTTGTTTTTTGTCAATTCCTTCAGTGCAGCTTGGACTTCTTCCTTCAAAACCATGAGTTCTTGGTCATA
>NW_006921998.1:2484059-2485757 GCF_000298275.1 Orycteropus afer afer
GGTAAAACCCTATGGATCACAATGGTCTGAGTAGATGATAGGGATGAGGTAAGGGCAGGCAACATTCTGTTCCATTGTACATGACGCCTACATGCATGGAGGCCAATTCAATCAACAGCTAACAAAAACAGCTTCCTGGATGTGTAGTCTTTTGTAAATTGATTCATCTCCCTGATTTAATGTAGTAGTCAATTCTTCAGCAAATGTCTTGTTAAATTCCTCAGATATTAAAAATTTATATCATTACATTCCCTGTACATTCTCCTTTTAGTAACATGACAAAATATCTCTTATCAAGTGGAATAATAATTTCTTCTTCTCCTTTTTCACTTCTGGAGAAAGCCTGGGCAGGGAGGTTCTGACTGCAAGCTATTTTGATAGGACATCGAGATTCAGATCTCATTGGAAGTCTCTTCTATTCCTACTCCAAATGTCAGTCTTGGAGAGCAATTTCAGTTATTCTATACAAAGGTGTAATGCTTTAGAATAACAAGGAAATATTATCCCATTAATTATTACTTGTTTTATTATAAACAACATCATGATAAATGGAGAAAAGTTTGAAGTTGTCAGGGATTTCATTTTACTTCGATCCACAATCAATGCCCATGGAAGTATCAATCAAGAAATCAGATAATATATTGCACTAAGCAAATCTGCTGTGAAGGACCTCTTTAAAGTGTTAAAGAGCAAAGATGTCACATGGAAGATTAAAGTGTGCCTGACCAAAGCAATTGTCTTTTTATTAGCCTCATATGTTTGTGAAAGCTGGACAGTGAAAGAGGAAGATCAAAAAAATTGATATATTTGAATTGTGATTTTGATAAAGTATATTGAAAATACCGGGGACTGCCAGAAGAATGACAACTCTATCTTGGAAGAGGTACAGCCAGAATACTCCTTAGAAGCAAGAACGGACAGACTTCACCTCACCTACTTTGGTCGTGATGCCAGAAGGGACCAGTTCCTAGAGAAGGATATCATGCTTGGTAAAGTAGAGAGTCAGCAAAAAAGAGGCAGACCCTCAATGTCATGGGTTGACACAGTGACATTGACAGGCTCAAGCATAGCTATGGTTGTGCATAAGGTACAGGGCAGAGCAGTGTTTCATTCTGTTATACTTAAGGTCACTATGAGACAGAACTGACTTCATGGCATCTAACAACAACAAAATCTTTATTATGGCAGTAAATGCCTCTTTTGCTCATCACTGTGTACCTATTTCATAGTGGTGACTAGACCAAATCTGGAAAACAATACCTCTTTTGTTGAATAAAGATAAAAATAAAAAAATAATAAAGATAATGAGGCATTGGTGGCACAATGACAGAACTCTAGCCTTCCATGAGGGAGTGCCTGGGTCCATTCCGGGCCAGCACACCTCATGCACCACTGCCACTCATCTGGCCATGGAGGCTGGTGGGTTGTTTGGTCCTGAACAGGTTTTAACAAAGCTTCCAGACTAGGACAGAGTATGATGAAAGTCCTGGCAGCCTGGCAGTCTGCTTCCAAAAACAAGCCAGTGAAAACCCCATGGACTAGAAGGGTCTTATTCTCAGTCAACCATGGGATGACACAGGACTGGGCAATGTTTTATCCTGCTCTTTATGACGTCACCATGAGTGGGGCCAACTCAACGGCAGCTAATACCAACAACGATGATGACAGTATTATTAGCCAAACATGCTTGGTACAGTG
>NW_006921998.1:2486361-2488156 GCF_000298275.1 Orycteropus afer afer
GACTGAGAGAAATAACACATTTTGTAAACTCACACTCTGTAAACTCTGTGCTTACAGAGCTGAGGCTTGAATCAAGATTTTTCTGATTCTAGAAACATAATCTGAATTTCAGCAGCATTACTTTAGATAAGTTCTCTGTTTTTTTTTTTTTTTTTTTTGTGTGTGTGTGTGTGTGTGTGCCAATTGTATTTCTTTTATGTATCATCCTAATTGACTGCATCCTTCAGTAAAACCTTTAACAGGTTAAATGTAGAGAGCTCCATTTCAAGACATTGAAGCCAGGCTTTACTGGTGCAAAGTCTCCTTTTCCAAGAGTAAAAAAAAAATTAGTTATAAAAGAATGACTTTTGATCCTCTTAGATGGTCTGATAAGCCACGTGTAATGCCTGAGCTAATCTTTCCTGAAAGCTTTTCAGGCAAATTGCTGTTAACACTCAGGCCTGACAGTTTAATGCTATTACACTACAAAATGTATGTCCTTTCCCAAAATAAACATGTTTTATAATAGCAATACAGATGTCGTCAAGGGGCAAGGTTATTGGGAGATAACTAGACCCAAGAGAGATTACAGGCTCTTAGATCATGAGAACAGTATTGCCAGCTTGCCTTATTAAATAATTGTAAGAAAGTCAAAGTCAACTATAAATACACACATTTCCCTATAATTACTTTTAAAAAGAATCAACCCAAGGTGCATACTGATGTGCTGAGATGATAAGGCCTCTCTCTCTACCTTTCCCAAAAATGTCTAAATATAACCTAGAAAATCTACTTTCAAATTGAGTTTTAAATAAGAATGTGAAAGGAATGACACCTCTTCCTGCCTTTGCTAACATTTTTAGGTTAGCTGCTTTAAGGACATTTTTAAACCCGTAGCAAATGTATATGGCTGGATTCCAAGAAATAGTCCACACACTCCACTCCATACTCCATCAAACACAAAACAAAATGAAACAAAACCCAACTACAGACTGGTTTTCAAATACAAGTCATTTTTCAAAACAAAATGAAACAAAACCCAACTACAGACTGGTTTTCAAATACAAGTCCCTATACATTTTCACATAATATTCCTTTGTCCTGAAAAAAATGTTCCCCGGTCTCTATACTGAACATGGCAAGCAGAAGTTGACATCAACCTAAGAAATGTCTATACCTTTTCCAAATCTGCTTTAGTATAAACTTTGTGAAACCTTTCCTCACCACCACTAACCATCCCATCTTCTTGCCTCCAGGACATTTAAGTTTTTCTTCTTTGGTGTCTCAATAGCATTTGATTAGCTTTATTAATATAGTTATCTGATTATATGATATTGTCAATTTTTAGATCTTTCTCAGACTAAAAACAGAAAGGAAAAATCCCCAGTTTCTGCTACAGTGTTCAGCACAAAGCATTTGCTCAATGAATGTGTGCTGAACAAATGAAGAGAGACATGAATAAAATGAGATTGTCCAAAGCAGATAAATAAGATGAACCATAGTATAGAAGGGAAATGATTTTGCCCAGGTGCATGTCCTGTGTTCACTGCTGACTCTGAGAAGTGGGGCTACTACTGACTGTTCTCTCAGGAGAAGTTCTGGAGTGTTGAAATTTACATCCCCATGCAAACACCTGCCTAGTTATATATAAGTTTCCTGAGGGATCTGTTTTATCATGCCAGTTGCTGCATCGCCAGTGCCTAGAGGAATGAATGGTGCAGGGTAGTCAAGGCCAGACTCCAAACCCATCAGCCTTTTCTTCTTTTTTGGTCTATCTTAAATAGATAACACAAAATACATCACAAATAATCAGTCA
>NW_006921998.1:2490492-2491651 GCF_000298275.1 Orycteropus afer afer
GCTGGATTAAGAAGGGGATGTGGAGTGAGGGATATCATAGCTGATGTCAGATGGATGTTTGCTGAAAGCAAGGAATACCAGAAAGAGGTTCACTTGTATTTTATTGACTATGCAAAAGCATTCGATTGTGTGGATCATAAAAAATTATCAGTAACATTGAGAAAAATGGGAATTCTAGAATACTTCATTGTGCTCATGAGGAATCTGTCCATAGACCAGGAAGCTGTTGTTTGAACAGAACAAAGAGACACTGCATGGTTTAAAATCAAGAAGTGAGTGAAATGGATACAAATATAGATCTCTTCCAGTCAGTTGTGTCCTTTCACCATACTTATTCAATTTGTGTACTGAACAAATAACCCAAGAAGCTGGACTATATGAAGAAGAACGTGGCATCAGTATTGGAGGATGACTCATTAACAATCTTTGACACACAGACAACACAACTTTGCTTGCTGAATGTGTGGATGTCTTGGAGCATTTATTGATGAAGATTAAAGACTACAGGCTGTGGTATGGATTACACCTCAATATAAAGAAAACAAAAATTCTCACAACTGGACATAAACAGCATCACGATAGATGGAGAAAAGATTGAAGTTGTCAAAGACTTCATATTACTTGGTTCTACAATCAATGCCAATGGAAGCAGCAATCAAGACATCAAAAGACATATTGCATTGGGTAAATCTGTTGCAAATACCTCTTTCAAGTGTGGAAGAGCAAAGATATCTCCCTGAAGACTAAGATGTGCCTAACTCAAACCATGGTATTTTCAATCACCTGCTACACATGTGAGAGCTGGACAGCAAATAAGGAAGACCTAAGAAGATTTGATGCTTTTGAGTTACAGTGTTGGAGAAGAATGCTGAGAGTACCACGGACAGCTAAAAGAACTAATAAATCTGTCCTGGAAGAAGTGCAGCCAGAATGCTCTTTGAAAGTGAGAATGGCCAGATTTCGTGTCACCTACTTTGGTCATGTTGTAAGAAGGGAACATTCTCTGGAGAAGGGTTACATGCTTGGTAAAGTGGAAGGTCAAGGAAGAAAGTGAAGGCCCTCAATAAGGTGGACTGACATGCTGGCTGCAGTGATGGGCTCCATAGGGATCATGAGGCTGGCATAGGACCAAGCAGAATTTTGTTCTATTGTATATAAG
>NW_006921998.1:2492533-2499515 GCF_000298275.1 Orycteropus afer afer
GTAGTGATACTGCCTCGGAAACCCAAGGAGGGGTCGCTATGAGTCGGGGCTGACTTGACGGCAAATAACAACAACAACAACAAAAGAACCCACTCATTATTTATTTTTCTATTGACAATATAGCAGTATCCCCACATAAGTTATTGAACATGAAGCCTTTTCAGGCTCATGGAATTGGTGAATTCAATCAACAGAGAATACAAAGGACAGTCTTGTCCCATTCTTTGCTATTACCATGTACTTTGAGACCCTAGACTATTTGTATGTTTTAGTTATAAATGTGTGTTCAATGTCATTTCCATTCCACATACAATCAACAAGGATTCTTTTACATTTATACTTCCAAGCATTTTATTTCACAATTTAAAAATAAACTTAATAAGGGGAAAAAATTCTTCCATGTTTTTTCTTTTCTTTTAAATACAAATATTTTATTCTGTATCACTATCAGATAAGTACTTCTGCCTTTTTAAAACTGTTTGGAAAATATACATAACATAAAACTAGTCAATTTTTGCCTGGCAACAGTTTTCTCTATTATATTGAAAATTTCAAGCTTTTTCAGCCAAAGAGAGAAGAGATACCTTGCAAAGATTTATTTTCTTCCTTTATTTCTATTAATTAGGGTAAGAAAGCTTTGCTACAGAAACAGATTCATGAATCTCACTATCTTCACATGGCAAAAAAATGTATGTTTTTGTTGGTAGGTGCTCTCCAGTTGTCTCTGACTCATAGTGAGCATACAGCAGAAAGAAACACTGGTTCTGTGCCAGCTCCATGATCCTTGTTATACCTGATCCCATAGTCGCAGCCACTGTGTCAATTCATCTCGTTGAGGGCCTTCCCCTCCTTCATCAACCCACTGCTTTACCAAACATGATATCTTTCTGCTGGGAATAGTTCCTTCTGACAACATAACCAAAGTCTAGTAAGATGAAGTCTAGCCATTCTTACTTCTATGGAGCAACAGTCTGGCTGCACTTCTTCCAGGACAGATTTGTTAGTTCTTTTAACAGTCCTTGGTACCATGGCTGGTGCCCAGTGCACCTTCATCTTCAAGGAGATATTCCATGATAATTTTGCATATGTAAATGAGCCATTTCTTAGATTAAGAGTAAATGTGGGAAGTGGATTCTAATCCATAAGAGTCACTCATAGACCCAGACTTATGGAAGCTCTACTGTATTGTACCTATGACACCTGGAAGATGAAGACTCTGTCCTAGCTATGAAATGGGTAGAGGTGGCATAGAGGTAACAGATCAACTTTTAAATGTCTCTGTCTTAAAGGGACAATTACTGATTCTGCTCACATATGTTTGACTCTTTTTCTAGCACTATTCAAATGGCCCCAAGCTAAGGATAAGTTTGGGAAATAGGATGTGTGTGTATGTATATATTTGTTGAGCACAAAATGCATTTACTACATCAACAACAGACTCTTCTTTTAAAGTCAATTAACCTAATATAATGCTCTAGCCTAAGGACAAATTTCCTTAATTTTGAAGATTTGCATGTGGTGTTGGTAAAGAATACCGAGAGTACCATGAAGAGCTGAAAGAACTAACAGATATTTCCTGGAAGAAGTGAAGCTGGAATGCTCCTTGGAAGTGAGAGTGGCCAGACTTCCTCTCACCTACTTTGGTCAAGTTTTCAGAAGGGACCATTCTCTGGAGAACGATATCATGCTTGGGAAACTGGAGGGTCAACAAAAAAGGGGAAGGCCCTCAATGAGACGGATTGACACAATGTCTATAATGATGGGCTCAGGTATAGCGGGGGTCATGAGGCTGGCACAGGATCAAGCAGTGTTTCATTCTGCTGTACATAAGGTCACTATGAGTCGGAGATGACTTGATAGCACCTAACAACAGCAACGACAACATACAGATTTGCCAGTAATGTAGTTTCTTTTTCAATATGCAAAATAAAAGTTTTAGTATAAAATGATGTTTCACATGATTCATATTAGTGAGTGGATGATAAAATCATCATGTTTGAAATACTGTGTGATGTGTTCTTGCTGTTGTCAGTTACTAGGCACTATAGAATGAAATATTACCTGGTCTTACATCTTCCTCACAACCGTTGCTAAACTTGAGCCTATTGTTGCAGCCACAGTGTCAATCCATCTGGTTGATTGTCTTCCTCTTTTCACTGCTGACTCTATTTTTCCAAGCATGATATCCTTCCAGGGGTCCAGCCCCTCCTGGTAATATGAACAAAGTATGAACAAAGCACCTCTAAGGAACATTACGAGTATACTTCTTCCAAGGAAGATTTGTTTGCTTTTCTGGCAGTCCATGGTATATCCAGTATTCTTTGACAACACCATAATTCAAATGCTGCATCCAGTTTTGAATTATTTAAAAAAAAAAAAATACTTGCATGTGAAATCGATATTGTATGATAATTTCTGCATTCTGTTGGATATCATTTCTTTCAAATGTACACAAAAATATGGATCTCTTCAAGTTGGGTGGCCAGGTAGCTATTTTCCAAATTTCCAAGACAGACTCTGTGATCATATAAACATTAGTAAGATTTTGTATTTAGCACCTTTTGTTCAGCTCAAATCTAAACATTAACCAAGTTTCTTTTTCTCTTTTCCTTCATTCAGTGAGCAGAGTCCTATCTTTTGGAATCAGTAAACATGAATGACTGCCATCATCATGGTCACCATGATTTGATGTAAGTAGTTGTTAGGTGCCATCAAATTGGCTTCAGCTCATCATGATCCTATGTGCAGAAAATGAAACATTGTCTGGTCCTGAGCCAGCCTCACAATCTTTGCTATACTTGAGACCATCATTGCAGTCACTATGTCAATCCATCTTGTTGAGGGTCTCCCCATTTTTCACTGACCACTCACTTTAACAAGCATGATATCCTTCTCCAGGGAATAGTGCCTTCTGACAACATGACTGGAGTAGGAGAGAAAAAGTCTGACCATTCTCCCTTCCGAGGGGTATTCTGGCTGCACTTTTTCCAGGACATATCTGTTCATTCTTTTGAGAGCTGATAGTATTTTCAGTATTCTTCAATAACAGCACAACTCAAAAGCATCAACTCTTCATTTGTCTTCCTTATTCACTGTCCAGCTTTCACAGGCATATGAGGTGATTGAAAACACCATGGCTTGAGATATGCACACCTTAGTCTTCAAAGAGACATTGTCGCTCTTCAGTAGTTTAAAGAGGTCTTTCACAGCACATCTGCCCAGTGCAATACATTGTCTGAGATCTTGACTGCTGTTTCCATTGGTGTTGATTGTGAAATAAAATAATATGAAATATTTGATAACTTTAATCCTTTCTCCATTTATTGTGATGCTGCTTATTGGATAAATTTTGAGGTTTTTATTTTCTTTATGTTGAGGTGTAATCCACACTACAGGCTGCAGGCTTTAATCTTTATCTGTAAGTGCTATAAGTCATCTTCACTTTCAGCAAGTAAAGTTGTGGCATCTGCATACCACAGGTTGTTAATGAGATTTCCTCCAATCCTGATGCCACATTCTTCTACATATAGTCTGGCTTCTCGGATTATTTGTTCAGGAGACAGATTGAATAAGTATGGTGAAAGGATACAACTTTGACACATTCCCTGCCTGATTTTAAACCATACAGTATCACCTTGTTCTGTTTGAATGACAGCCTCTTTGTCTATGTACAGCTCCTTCAGGAGCACAGTTAAGTGTTCTGGAATTCACATTCTCAATGTTATCTATAATGTGTTATGATCCACACAATAGACAGTTTTTGCATAGTCGATAAAATACAAGTAAATATTTTTCTAGTATTCTTTGCTTTCAGCCAAGATCCATTTGACATCAGCAATTGTACTCTTTCTTCCACATCCTCTTCTGAATCCAGCTAGCATTTCTGGAAGTTCGTGGTCAATATACTACTGAAATTCTTTTTGAATTATCTTCAGCAAGATTTTATTTGTGTGTATATCACTGATATTTTTTTTATAATTTTCACATTCTGTTGGATCACTTTTCTTTAGGATGGGCACAAATACTGATATCTTCCAATTAGTTGACCAGGTACTGGTCTTCAAATTTCGTGGCATAGATGAGTAAGTGTATCCAGTGCATCATCCATTTGTTGAAACATCTCTGTGGATATTTCATCAATTCCTGGAGCCTTGTTTTATGCCAGTTCCTTCAGTGCAGCTTCAACTTATTCCTTCAATACCATTAGTCACTGATCATATGCCACCTTCTCAAATAGATGAACATTGACCAATTCTTTTCATACAGTGACTGTGTATATTTCTTTCATCTTCTTTTCATGTTTCCTGAATCATTCAAAATTTTGCCTACAGAATCTTTCAATATTGCACCTCAAGGCTTGAATTTTTTCTTCAGTTCCTCTGCTTGAGAAATGCCAAGTATATTCTTCCCTTTTGGTTTTCTAACTCCACGTAGTTGCACATTTCATTATAATAGTTGACCGTCTTCTTGAGCTGCTCTTTGAAATCTTCTATTCAGCTCTTTTACCTTGTTATTTGTTTCATTTGCATTAGATATTCTCCATTTGAGAGCAAGTTTCAGAATCTCTTCTGACATCCATCTTGGTCTTTTCTTCACTTCCTGTCTTTTTAAGGATGTTTTGCTTTATTCAGGGATGATATTCCTAATGTCATCCCACAATTCCTCTTATTTTGGTTGTTTGTGTTCAATGTGTCAATTCTATTCTTTAAATGACCTCGAAATTCAGGTGGGATGTAATCAAGTTCTTATTTTGGCTCTCATGGACTTCTTTTAATTGTCTTCAGCTTCATCTCAAACTTACATATGAGCAGTTGATAGTTTGTTCCATAATCAGAACTTGGCCTTGTTCTGGCTGAAGATGTTGAACTCCATTGCCTCTTTCCACAGATGTAGTCAATCTTATTCCTGTGTATTCCATCTGCCAAAGTCTATGTGCATAGCCACTATTAACATTGTTGAAAAAAAAAAAATGTATTTACAATGAATAAGTCGTCATCGTTGTTGTTGTTATGTGCTGTAGAGTCAGACCTGACTCATAGTGACCCCTCCTTGGGTTTCCAAGGCAGTATCACTATGGAAGTAGATTGCCCAACCTTCTTTCCAAAGAGTGGCTGGTGGGTTTGAACCACTGTCCTTCTGGTTAGCAGTGAAATGCCTTAGACACTATGCTACCAGAGCTCCTAAATAGTCTTGAAAATTCTGTCATGCGATTTCCAGCATACTTTCTATCACAAAGGCCATATTTTCCAAATATTGGTGATTTTTCTTTGTTTTCAACTTTTGCATTCCAATCACCAGTAATAATCAAGACATATTAGTTGCATATTTGGATGATTTCAGACTTCAGAAATTGGTAAAAATCTTCAATTTCTTCATTTTTGGCTTTGGTGGTTGGTCATAAATTTGAATAATAGTAGTATTAACTGGTCTTCCTTGTAGGAGTACAGATATTATCCTATTTCTAACAGCATTGTACTTTAGGATAGTTCTTGAAGCATTTTTTGTGACAATGTGTGCTATTCCATTGCTCTTCAATTTGTCTTGGCCAGCACAATAGATCATATGTTGTCTGCTTCAAAATGGCTACAACCAGTACATTTCAGCACACTAATGCCTTAGATATTGATCTTTATGTAGTCCATTTCATATTTGATGACTTCTAATTTTTCTAGATTCATATTTTGTACATTATATGTTCTGGTTATTAATGGATGTTTACAGCTGTTTCTTCCCATTTTGAGTCATGCCATATCAGCGAATGGAGGTCCTAAAAGCTTTACTCCATCTATGTCGTGAACGTCAACTCTACTTTATGGAGGCAGCACTTCTCTAGTCATATTTTGATCTGAGGGGCTCATCTTTGGACACTATATCAGACAATGTTTCAGGGCTATTCAAAAAGTTTTCCAGTAATATTATCAAACAGTGTTTCACTATTATTTGTAAGGTTTTCACTGACCTATTCTTTGAGAAGGGGATGTCCCCTTCGTTTTTCTGAGTCTGTCTTAGTCTGGAAGTTCTGCTAAAACCTGTGATCCATGGGTGACCCTGATGGTATTTGAAATACCAATGCCATGGTCTCCCAGCTCAAAGCAACAAGCAAGTCATGACAGTATACCAAATTGACAGATGAATGATAGAATAAGTTGCTGGTCTTGCAAAATTCCATCATGTGATCTTTCATGAGGTTTCTATCATCAATGCCATTTTTTCCAACAATTGATGATTCTTCTTTGTTTCCAACTTTTCATTCCAATCACATGTAATTATTAATATATCTCGATTGCATGTTTGATCAACTTCAGAATGCAGAAGTTGGTAAAAATCTTCAATATCTTCAACTTTGGCTTTAGTGGTTGGTGTATAAATTTGAAAAGTAGTAATATTAACTGGTCTTTCTTAAAGGCATATGGATATATTCCTATCACTGAAAATATTGTACTGCAGGATAGATCTTGAAATATTCTTTGTGACAGTCAATGTCTTGTCATTCCTCTTTAATTTGTCATTCCCAGTATAGCAGATCATATGATTGATTGACTCAAAATGGCCCAAACCAGTCCATTTTAGCTCACTAATGCCTATGCTATCCATTTTTATGCATCCCATTTAATTTTTGACAACTTCCAATTTTCCTACATTCATACTTTGTACATTCCACCTTCTGATTATTAACGGATCTTTGCAGCTCTTTCTTTCCATTTTTGAGTCAGGCACCATCCACAAATGAAGTTCCCAAAACTTTTAGTCCATCCAGGCCATTAAGGCTGACTCTACTCTGAGGAAGACCTAGAGTAAGAAAACCAAAAGGGAAGAACATGCTTGGCATTTCTCATGCTGAAAGAATTGAAGCCTCAGATTGCTATATTGAAAGATTTTATGGGGAATATACTGAATGATGCAGGAGATATCAGAAAAAGATGGAAAGAATACACAGTCACTGTACTAAAAAGAATTAGTCAATGTTCATCCATTCCAGAAG
>NW_006921998.1:2501020-2502018 GCF_000298275.1 Orycteropus afer afer
GTTATGAGTTGGAGATGATTCGATGACACCTAACACCAACTACTTTGAGGAGGCTGTTTTTCCCCAGTTCTTTTTTTAATGCTTTCTGACCTGAAGGGCTCATTTTTTGGCCCTATATCAGACAACATATCAGGGCTATTCATAAAGTTTTCTAGTAATATATGAAATAGTTTTTCAATGCGTTCATAAGGTTTTCAATGGCCAGTTCTTTGAAAAGTTGTTGGCCCTTTCCTTCTTCAGAGTCTGTCTTAGTCTGGAAGCTCCACTGAAATCTATGGACCGTAGGTGACCCTCTTGGTATTGAAAATAATGGTGTCATAGCCTCCAACCTCATGGCAACAGATGAAGCACCACAGTACAACAAACTGACAGACAAGTGGTGATAGTGTACAGTAGGTTATTTGAACAACTGAAGATTATACATATTGAAGATAAGAATTTAGACTAGTCATAAATTCCATAAAGATGTAAATTCATATGTGGAGGAATATCATGAAAAACTCTGATAGTAGTTAGAATCTCCCACAAGACTTAGTAACTTTTTTGTGAACCATGTATTTTTCTTTCATTCAATAACATTTATTAAATGCCTATGATATGCCAAGGTTTGTTCTAACTCTGTGAGTGAAACCATATTGCAGACAAGCTTCTTGTTATTATGGAGCAAAAATTCTGATATAGAAATATAGGAAGAAGACAAATAATAAAAATCAAAGGGTCGTATGTGAAGAAAATAAATCATAACAAAGGAACAGAGAGTAATTGGTAAACAATGTTAAAAATATGTAATTATTCATTATGATCGGGCAGAAGAGAGGATAATAGATTTGACATTTGAGATTTTATGGATGTCACTGGTTGAGGGGAAGAAGTTAGATTGTAGCTTGAATGAAATATGACACAATCATGTCAGTGAATAAAGGATACTCTTTCAGAGGAAGTTGGTTGTTGTGAAGAAATAAGTCACCAGCTTGTTGAAGGGGCAAAAGTGACGGTGG
>NW_006921998.1:2503858-2504372 GCF_000298275.1 Orycteropus afer afer
AGTTGTTGTTGTTGTTATGTGCCATTGAGTCAGACCTGACTCATAGAGACCCCTCCTTGGGCTTCCGAGATGGTATCGCTACAGAAGCAGATTGTGCCATCTTCCTTCCTAGGAGTGGCTGGTGGGTTTGAACCTCCAGCTTCTGGCTAGCAGTCAAGTGCCTTAGGCACTATGGTACAAGAGCTCCTCTGTTGTGAGTAGTGCTGCAATAAAAAGTGGGTATGCATATATCAATTCATGTTCTCCCTCTCACATCTTTAGGATATATGCCTAGTAATGGGATTGCTGTATAAAACGATATTTCTATTTCCAACTTTTTAAGGAATCGCCTTATTGATTTCCAAAAGGGTTGTATCATTTTACAGTCCTACCAGCAGTGTATGAGAGTCTCAACCTTTCCTCAACCTCACCAGCATTTTGTTATTTTCTGTCTTGTTGAACTTTGCTATTAATACTGGGGTGAGATAGTATCTCATGGTTGTTTTGATTTGCATCTCTCTAAGGCTGGTGCTTC
>NW_006921998.1:2510659-2524420 GCF_000298275.1 Orycteropus afer afer
TTCATCCTCATTTTTTGAGGAACAATGTTACTAGGCATATAATTGTTGGAAATTTTTATTTTCTTTCAGGTTTTTTATATATCATCCCATTGCCTTCTTGTCTGTATGGTTTCTGCTAAGGAATCAGTGCTTAGTCTTATTGGTTGCCCCTTGTAGGTAACTTTTTATTTTCGCCACTCTGCTTTTATTATTCTTTCTTTGTCTTTGGTTTTGATGAATTTGATAATGATACGTCTTCTTGATTTTCTTTTGGTGCCTAACCTGTTTGGGGTTCATTGAACTTCCTAAATGGATATGTTCTCATCTTTCACCATATTAGGGAAATTCTCTTCCAACAAATCTTCAACAATTTACTCTGTGTTTTTGTCTTTCTCTTCCAATTATGCAATTTTGATTATGTGTAGGTTATTCATCTTGATTGTATCCCACATGTAATCTTAGTCTTTCTTCATTTTGTTTTTATCTGTTTTTCTGATTAATCCCTTAACAAAGTACTATTGAGGTGTTTGTCTTCAATCTCATTAATTTGATTCTACTCCTTTGTCTATTCAATGTGTTATCTATTTCTGAAACCATTATTAGTCTTCAGGATTTCTATTTGTTGTTTTTGTATAATTTATATTTTTTTGTTTATTTTATCCATTTGTTCTTTTATTGTTTTCCTAAATTGTTCTAGAGTTTTGTCTGTGTTTTCCTTAATTTTGTCAGTTTTTTCCTTGATCTGTTTCTCAATCTTTTGAAAGTTCCCAAATATAATTCTTTTGAATTCCTTATCAGGGGTTGCCAATGCTGCTTCTTCCTCAGAATATTTTCTGGGATTGTATCCTGGTTCTTTGTTTCTACTACTTCATCCTGCTTTTTTGTGTGGACTGTGATGTCCTGTTGGCTCTGACACATTGTGGTGTTTTTGTATGTATGTTTAATTTGTGGTTGCATGTCAGTGTGATTCATGAAAGATTTTTTTTCCTCCTTGATTTAGTTTTGATATATCTGTTTGAACCAGGTACTGTGCTCCCCTATTTGCTATTTGTTAGACCTTAAGCGTTCAACAATCTGTCTCCTGGTGGGTATGGTACAGAATGAGAGTGTGTGCATAGATGTCTGTTAGTTCTTTGTAAAGAGAAGGTGAGGATTGGTTAAGCTGGTATTGGGCACCATGTATTTTTGGTTAGTTGGTGCAGAAGAAAGTGGTGGTCCTCATTCAGTGGATGGGGATACAGAAGGTGCAGGTATGGTTGGATTTTGTGGAACAGTTGTGGACAAAAAGAAAAAAAAAAGAGAGAGAACAAAAACTCAAGCCACATAAGCAAACAGGAACTATCACAAAAATAAAAGATAAAGAAATGAAATACATGGGAAGAAAAAATTCAAAATCTATTTAAAAAGGATAAAATAAGCATAATGAGAAAAGGAAAAAAAAATGATACAATATTTGGGGTGGGAATAATATGAGAAAAGAGCAAGAATAATAGAATATATACAAGAAGTGGGAAAATTGAATAAGGAAATACAAGGATAGGAAGAACCAAAAGAAAGAAAAAAGAGGGGAACTAGGAAAAGGAAAGGGGAAAAAGGGAAAGAAAAGAAGAACCTGGGATGGGGAAGAGGGGGAAAAAAGGGAAGAAAGGAGGAAGATACAAATAATGATTTAAAAACAAAAATAAAACTGCGGGGAGCAGGGTATGGCACCCAGGCTCTGTCAGGGCACAGACTGGTATGGAATTCCTACTGGTCCAGAAGGTGGGCGGAGGCTGGGGATAGCTACACCTCTTTTCACCAAGAGAGTGTGGGGTATAATAATGGAAAAGGGATTATCACCTCTTTCCAGGCATTAGCCTCCAGTGCTTTCACTTGTGCTGTCCCCAGCCAAGAAGAGCTCAGGCTTATGCCACTGTGCAGTTAAGAATACAACTTAAATAGATCCAAAATGGCTGTGCTTGTTGCCTGCCACTCCTCAGAAGGAAGATGGGGCAATCTACTTCCATAGTGATACTGCCTCAAAAACCCATGAGGGGTTGCTATGAGTCAGGTCTGACTCGACAGCACATAACAACAACAACAACAACAGCTGCCTGCCAACCTTCAAAATTTCTGCTCCATCAGGATGGCCACTGGCAGTCCACATGTCTGTTTGTCTCCTTTCCCACAGTTTTCTCATCTGGTTGTCAGGTATCAGTGCAGTCCTTGCCCATGCAGTCCTTGGTGAGTAGAGCTAATTGTCAAGTTGCAATTTGAAAATATTCAAAACTGCATTGCCCCTAGGACAGCTGGCAGTCCACAGCTCCATCTGTCTCCTAACTCAATATTTCATTCAGGTTCTTCTACTAGTTGGCAATCAATCCACTTCTTTATCCTTCTCTTCAACACTCAGGGTTCCAGGATTGCCTTCTTTATCAGTTTCAAGTGGTTTCCCATGGCTTTGTTGCAGAGGGTCTGTGTAGCTTGTGTGCCTATTCTGTCATCTTGCCAGAATTCTAATTCATAGTAAAGAGCATTAACTTTGAGTAAGGTGATGCCATGCTAACACTCAAAAAATATAATAATGTAGGGCTATCTGTATTTTACAAACCCTTAGGGTGGTCACCTAAAAATCCTGCCTTATGGAGTTACCATCCTTGTGTAACCCCTTTCTTTTGAGTGTCAGACCTGTGACTTACTTCCAAACAATAAAAAACAAAAACAGAAATGCAAACCAGTTGTCATCAAGTTGATTTCTACTCATGGTGACTATATGTGTGTCAAAGAAGAGCCATGCTTCATGAGCTTTTCAGTAACTGCTTTTTCAGAAGTAGATTGCCAGGCTTTTCTTCTGAGGTGCCTCTAGGTGCACAAGAACTACTAGCCTTTCAATTGGCAGCTAAGAACTTAAGTTATAGACACCAATGACTTTGAATCAATTGTCTATCTATCTATTTATTTATTTAATTGTGATTTGGGTGAAAATTTGCAGAGCAAATTCACTTTCCATACAAGAGTTCACATATACTTTCTCTCATGACATTGACTACAATTTACCTTAATGAAACAGCTCCCCTTTCACTTCCTCCTGATAGTTACCTCTTCCCTGTGTCCATCCCTTCATGCACTCCTGTCCCCTGAACTGTCTCTCTGTGCATAAACAGCCCTTCATTCTCCCATGATTTATCTCTCCAAACAGTATATGTACCTCCGGTAAATGTTCAACTCATATGCCTGTCTTTAGTTTGGCTGGAAGCCATAGGAGTGGGTTCAAGTCCAGACCTGAAGGGCAGCTAGGGACATAGTCACAGGGGTTGCACCAAGCTCTATCAGACCAGCAAACCTAGTCCCTTTCTTTTCCCCCCAAATGATTTTGAGTTTTGTTCCACATTTTTCTCCCTCTCTATCCAGAATCTCCTACATAGATCCCCCTCCAAGTGGTTGACAGTGGTAGCCATGCAACATCTAGTTCTGGTCTCATAGTCATATAGGCTGCAGATCGCATGGTGTACCAGTCACCAGGACTAATTGTTTCCATAAATCTTTGATTTTCTTCATTCTTCTTTGCTCTGGACAAGGAGAGGCCCATCACTGCATCTAGATGGCTGCTTATATGCTTTTAAGATACCAGTCGCTACTTGCCAAAGTAGGAGGTGGAACAATGTTTTGTGTAGTATGTTCTGCCAATTGAGCTTGATGTCCCCTGTGACTATGGTCCCGAGCCCATGAACCAATTGTTTTTAATTGTCTTGTAGTGATTCTAACTCATGGTGACCCCACAGAGAAAAGCAAGAGTGATAGGATGTATATGATTATGCATTGATCATTATATTACAAAGATAGAAGCACCTTTATTAATGGAATATCCCTCTTTTTCCTCCTGGATTTGAAGAAGTTAGACTACACATTAGGGAAACCCATGTAGTGAGGAAGTGCAGGTGGCCTCTAGAAGACAAAGATGGCCTCTGGTCACCAGCAAGCAAAAAAACTGACATCTTCCATTCTACACCTGCAAATAATTGAATTTTTCTAACAATATGAATGAGCTTAGAAACAAATCCTTATCCATTTCTGTCTCAGATGAGACTGTAACCTGGCCACCTTGATTGCAAATGTATGAGATGCTTAGCAGGGGTTTCAGCTAAACAGTGGCTGGATTTCTGACCTAGAAAAAATGTGAAATAATAATTGTGTATTAATCTCTTAATTTGTGATAAATTGCTATTCAGCAATAGAAAATTAGTACTTATGAAGAAATTTAGGTACAAGGAATTTATTGAACCATGGATCTAACAGCTAGTGGTGCAACCTAAATTTGAACCAGATAATTTAACTTCCATGCCCTCGCTCTTAACTATTGTCTTCTACTATCTCTGTATTAGATATTAAACTCCTTAAGGAAGGTCACAGTTTCCTATTTACAGGAAACAACACAGTATTATAAAGATCATGACCACTTGTCTGTCAGTTTGTCATACTGAGTTGGCTTGCGTGTTGCTATGATGCTGGAAGCTATACCACTGGTATTTCAAATACCAGCATGGCCATCCATGGTGCATACACTTCAGTGGAACTTCCAGACTAACACAGACTAGAAAGGAACACATGGTTATATATATCTGAAAAAATTGGCCACATTAAGAACAGTGCTGGGAAATTGTCATATATATTGCTGGAAAATGAGCCCCTCAGGGTGGAGGGTACTCAAAATAAGATTGGGGAAGACCCACTTTTCTCTAAATAGGGTCAGTCTTAATGATGTGGATGAAGTAAAGCTTTCAGGACTTTCATTGGCTGATGTAGCGTGATTCAAAATGAAAAGAAACAGATGCAAATATCCATTAATAATTGAAACATGGAATATATGACATATGAATTCAGGAAAATTAGAAATAATCAAAAATTACATGGAATGCATAAAAATTTATATTGTAGGCATTAGTGAGCTGAAATGGACTGATATTGGTCATCTTGAATTGCACTAACATAATGAGGCCAGGGAGACTGACTGGGACAGAGCGAGGAGATAGTGACAGGGATCCAGGTAAGGGAAAGCAACCCAGGCCATGCTCCACAAGCGGCAAGGTGGGATAGTGGGGGAAAGGAGAGAAAAAGGCCAGGGGGACTGGGATAGAGCAAGGAGGCAGTGTCAGGGATCTAGGTAAGGGTAGGTTAGAGAGGTTTTAAACAGCTAAGGAAGACAAACTTGTCTGTTGGTTTGTCCTACTTGGGTGGTGTGTTGCTCTGAGACTTGAGGCTGTGCCAATGGTGGAGTAAGAATTATTAACAAGCTGAAATATGCTGATGACACAACTTTGCTTGCAGAAAGTGAGGATGACTTGAGGCACTTACTGATGAAGATTGAAGAATATAGTCTGCAGTGTGGATTACATCCCAATATAAAGAAAACAAAAATCCTCACAACTGGATCTATAAGCAGCATCACGATAATTGGAGAAATGATGTTGTCAAAGACTTCACATTGCTTGGTTCTATAATCAACGCCAATGGAAGCAGCAGTCAGGACATTAGATGACATATAGCACTGGGAAAGTTGGCTACAAAGGAACTCTTTCAAGTTCTGAGAAGCAAAGATATCTCCTTGAGGACTTAGGTGCACCTGACACAAACAATGATATTTTCAATTGCCTCATAAGCATGTGAGAGCTGGACAATGAATAAGGAAGACTGAAGAAGAGTTGATGCTTTTGAGTTGTGGTGCTGGCAAAGAATGCTGAAAGTACCATGGACTGCTAAAAGATCTAACAGATCTGTCCTAGAGGAAGTGCAGCCAGAATGCTCCTTGGAAGCAAGAATGGCCAGACTTTGTGTCAGCTACTTTGGTCATGTTGTCAGAAGGGACCATTCCCTTGCTTAGTAAGGTGGAAGTTGACGAAAGAGGGGAAGGCCTTCTATGAGATGGATTGACATGGGGGCTGCGACTATGGGCTCAAGGATAACAAGGATCATAGAGCTGGCACAGGATCAGGCGGTGATTCATTCTGCTGTGCATAGGGTTGTTATGAGTTGGAAATGACTTGATGACACCTAACAACAACATCATATGATCCACCATGTTAAGACTGCAATTTTAAAGAGGAATAGTGTGACAGTTATCATCCAAAAGGACGTTTCAAAATCAATCCTAAAGTGTAATAGTATCAGTGATAAGATAATATCCACATGCATACAAGGAAGACCAGTTAACTTATTATTCAGATTTATGCACCAGACAATAATGCCATAGATGAAGAATTTGAAGATTTTTACCAATGTCTGCAGTATGAAATTGTTTAAATATACAATCAAGATGCATTCAGAATTACTGATGGTAGGAATGTGAAAGTTGTAAATGAAGAATGATAAGATGTGAGAAAATATGGCCTTGGTGATGGGAATGATACTGGAATTGCATGACAGAATTTTGCAAAACAAATGACTTGTTCATGAGAAGTATCTTTTTCAACAACATAAATGTTGACTACATAAATGGACATTGCTGGATAGAATACACAAGAATAAAATCCACTACATCTGTGGAAAAAGACAATGGAGAAGCTCAATATCACCAGTCAGAACTAGGCCAAGGGCTGAATGAATAACAGACAATGAATTTGCTCCTATGCATATTAAAATTGAAGCTGAACAAAATTAAAACAAGACCAGAAGAGCCAAAGTATGTCCTTGAGTATATACTAGAAGAATTTAGAGACACTCACAAGAATAGATTGAACACATTGAACACTAAGGGCCATAGACCAGATCATTTGTATGATGACAGTATGGATATTATGCACAAAGAAAGCAAAAGGTCAGTAAAAGGACAGAAAAGAAAGAAAACACCAAAACGGATGTCAGAGAGTCTGGAACTTGCTCTTGAATGTAGAGTAGCTAGTGTGAAAGGAAGAAATGCTAAAATAAAAGACCTGAACAGAAGATTTCAATGGGTGGCTGGAGAAGACAAATAAAATAAAATAATGAAATGTGCAAAGACCTGCAGTTAAAAAACCAGAAAGGAAGAACACAGTTGGCATTTCTCAAGTTGAAGGAACTGAGGAAAACATTCAAGTCTCAAGTTGCAGTATTGTAAGATTCCATGGGCAACATATTTAACAACACAGGAAGCATCAAAAGAAGATGGAAGGAATACACAAAGGGACTGTACAAAGATGAATAGTTTGATGTTCAGTCATTTCAGGATTTAGCATATAATCAAGAACTGATGATACTGAAGGAATAAGTCTAAGGTGGACTAAATGCATTAGCACAAAACAAGGCTCCAGGAGTTGATAGGATACCAGTTGAGATTTTTCAACAAATACATGCAATACTGAAAGCACTCGTTCATCATGACAAGAAATTTGGAAGGTACCTACCAACTGGAAGAGATTCATATTTGTGCCTATTCCAAATAAAGGTGATCCAACATAATGTGGAAATTATAGAAAAATATCATAATATGACATGCAACTTAAATTTTCCTAGAAGTAATGCAGAAATGGTTATAGCAGGACATGACAAGGGAATGGCAGAAATTCAAACTGGATTCAGAAGAAGACATGGAATGAAGGATATCATTGCTGATGTCAGAGGGATCTTGGCTGAAAGCAAAGAACACAAGAGGGATGTTTTTCTGTCTTTTATTGACTATACAAAGACATTCTACTGTGTTGATCATAACATAACAAATTATGGTTAATATTGCAAAGAATGGGAATTCTATTAACACTTAATTGACTCATGAGTAACATGTGCATAGACCAAAAATTGGTCATTCAAACTGAACAAGAGAATATTGATTGGTTTAAAATCTGTGTGTCTGGGTTGCATCTTTTCACCATAATTATTCAATCTGTATGCTGAGCAAATGATCTCAGAAGGTGGACTGTATGAAGAAGACTGTGACATGAAGATTGGAGGAAGACTCATTAACAACCTGCAATATGCAGATGACTCCACTTTGGTTGCTGAAAGTGAAGAGAACTTGATGCACTTACTGATGGAGATCAACGACTATGTTCTTAACTATGGTTTAAAACTCAATATATATTTTTTAAAAAATCACACCTGGATCAATAAGCAACATCATGACAAATGGAAAAAGAAATTGACATTTTCAAAGATTTTGTATTACTTGGATCCACAACCAATGCCCGTGGAAACAGCAATTGGGAAATTAGGGGATGTATTACATTGGAAATATCTGCTGACAAGACCTCTATAAAGTGTTAAAGAGTGAAGATATCACATTAAAGACTTACATGAACCTAACCCAAGCCAAGGTATTTTCAACAGCTTTGTATGCATGAGAAAGCTTGAAAAGAAATAATGAAGACTTCAGAAGAATTGATGATGTTGAATTATGGTACTGGAGAAGAATAATGACTATCCTATGGACTGTCAGAGGATTGAACATATCTGTCTGGAAGTAGTCCAGCCAGAATGCTCCTTAGAAGGAAGGATGGCAAGACCTCATCTCAGGTACTCTGGACATATCCTGAGGGACAGTCCCTGGAGAAGGGCATCATGCTTGATGAAGTAGAGGGTCATCAAAAAAGAAGAAGACCCTCAACTAGATGAATTGACACAGTGCCTTTCAACAACGGGCTCAAACATAGCAATGATTGTGAAGGTGATGCATGTCTGGACAGTGTTTTGCTCTGTTGTATGTAGAATTTCTACAAGTGGATACCAACTTGACAGCCCGGAACAACATCAACATCAACATCAACATCAACATCAACATCAACATCAAAATGATCATGGGTCTTTATTTTTCAAATTTTGGCCTTGTCAAACACTAATATTGTGGAAGCAAATTACTAAGCTCTCTAAGTCATATTTTCTTATCTGATAAGTGATGATGTAAGATTGGTTGTAGAGTTTGTTTTAAAGATTAAATGATGCATCCTCTATACAAAGTCTAATATCATATAGATATCTGATAAATATTTTTCTTCTATTCATTTGATTTAACCTTCTCATAATACTACTTTTATGAGCTACACAATAATCTTAAGGAAGCTAACACCTCTTTGAAGGTGATGCTAGCTTTAATCATATCTGTCTTAATATAGGAGAAAGACAGAATTACATTTCCAAATATTGTACACTTATATGACATCTTTTTAACCAGATAGAAAATTTGTCTTGGCTTGCTTTTTCCAAATCCCAGAGAGCTGGCAATGGACCAGGAGTGAAGGAGTTAAAAGAGACTGCTGCTGACAATTCCCCTAAATCAAGAGCTTGTTACCAACAATGGAGATCTGGTAAGTGTGTATTGAGGGTTATAGCAGGAGGAGGTGAAATAAATAGCCCTTCTCCCAGTACAGATCTCACTTCTATAGGCAAGAGGAGAAGGGCAGAGACAGTTATAAAGGGTCTTTTATGCAAAGCATTTCAAAAGGCTACGATGAAAATACAATATAAAATACACTTAGAATATTAGCCGACAGCTAAGCCTCCACAAATAAGAACATTTTCAATTTGCTCTTAACAGTCTCTAGGCAGCTGAGAGTTCTTATAGCTGCAGAAGAAAAGGTGAGTTTGAATGCAGCCTGCCCTTATTGAATCAAGTTGAACATGGCCCACTAGTGGAAAGCAAATCTCTGAAGATAGATGATATATAAGTAACAAGATTCTCTGAATTGAGGTCTTGGTTGAAGAAATCTCTGAAAATCAGGGATGAATCCTATAAATCAGCCAGGGGACTGATGGATAAGAAAGAGCACTCCATTAAATGCACAGATTAAATACAACTGGGTCCCAAGGAAGACCTTTACTAATTCCAGTGTCTCTGGAGTTAAAATGTCAGTGGTGGGTGTTACATGTGCATAAATCTATTGTATGAAGCCTGTTGTTGAAATCCTGGCAGAAGATAGACTGATTTTCACTTTTCCACTGAATTCTCATGCACAAAAATATAGGTTAGAGGAGATCAAAGGAAGAAAATATATGTAGCAGAGTAAACCTGAAAAAATCCACTGCCATCAAGTCAATCTGCACAATCTACTTCTGTAAAGATTTACCACCTTGGAAACCCAAAAGGGGTCATTATGAGTTGGAATCAACTCTATGGCAGTGAATATTTTTTTTAGTTTTATTGGGTCAATTTAAACTCATAGTGACCCTATAGGAGACAGTAGAAGAACTACCTCATAGGGTTTCCAAGGCTGTACATCTTTATTGAAGCAGGGTGCCTCATCTCTCCCACAGAGTGGCTGGTGTGTTAGAACCACTGAACTTTTCATTGGCAGCCATTTGCTTTAATGGCTGGACCACTGGAGCTCCCTATATAGAGTGCCAACCTCAAAACAAAAGTATACATTTTGTGGAGTTTGAATTATCTCTTTCAGCTATATATCAATTTGACTGAAATCTTGCAAAAGGCATATTGAGCTATCACTTAAAATATTCAGAGATGGTTTTCAAAATGACAGTACCAAAATGGAAGCCTTATTAATATATGGAGCTGCAAAACAACGTGTGAGACTAATGTATCCTTTTAATGAGTTATAAAAGAGTAATGAAATATCAGGAGAAGAAAGAAATATTCTCAGGCTTTGCTTTGCTTACTTTACAACTGGCTTAATGTAAAAATATATTGAGAATCCAAACACTGCTCACCATCACCATAGCTAACACAAGCATTCATGATGCCTTCATCTCTTTCTGGAACTATTGTAAGAGGCTCATAATTGTCTTCTTGTCTTGGAACTTGACTTCTGTGATAGTTGGAGCTGTGTGTCAACTTGGCTGGACCACAATTCTGTGTGGTTGAAGTAATTGTGATGTGGGGTATTCCCATGATGGGATAGGATGTATGTGTTTTGAGCAGCTATCTGCTGGAAGTGAGTTTCCCTAGGGGTGTGGCCTGCTTCCATTATATTTATGGACATCCTGGGAAAAGAGACACTCTTATGTGGATGGGGATCCTGTTGTGCTGCCTAAAATTGTCTGTGGCTGAATAATCCACCATTTGGCTTGGAGATCTTGAATTCGTCATTCGTTGAAGTCAACAGCTGGTATACTGCCTGCCAGCCTTGAGCTGGTCAGCCCCGGCAGCTGCACGAGTTGGGAAAAGCCTCCAGCTTAACGTTTGATCCAAGAACTTGGGATGGGCCAACTTCTGTAAGTGTGTGAGCTGTTTTCCTAAGATTAACTTCTCTTTCTCTACATGTATATATAAGCTTTACTGGTTTTGTTTCTCTAAAGAACCCAGGCTAACACAGCTTCTTATAGTCTACTCTCTGTATGGTATGAAGACTGAGCCTTGTAAAATACAATAGATATTACATTGCTATTTCACTTAATGGCCATCTCACTCAATACAATCCAAAATCTTCTCATGGCTTACAAAACTCTTCATGATACCCTACTTACTGTACTGACCATATTTTCTACACATTCATCCTTCTTGGGACAAATAAATAATAAAATCAATTTTCACCTCTGTATCTTCTTACTGCACAATGGTACCTCCAACTACAACATTCTTTTATATTTTTCCTCAATCCTGAATGATATCTTAGGAGAGTATTACAGGTTAACTTGTATTTTACCTCTTATTTGGAAGATATTGATCATTCTTGCTAAAGGGCAAAGTCTGCTATCAGTCGAATCACCACTCAGTTCTGAGGACATTGCCTTTCTTTCTGGTAGCTTTTTGAGATTTTATCATTATCTTGGATGATTTTCAATTTAATTGCAGTGTGTCTAAATTTGGACTAATCTCTAATGTTGTTCAGCTTGGTACTTGGCATGCCCTTTCAACTTGAATTTTCCATCAAGGACCTTTTCCAATAATATTTCATCATTCTTACTTCCTCCTTCTTCTATAAATCTATACAAATAAAGTTTAGCTCCACAACCTATGTTTTACTTATTTCTATTTGTGATTTTTGTTTGCTTATCAGGGTAAACTTTTCAATCATTCTCACTGGAATCATTATTGACTTACATATCGCCAAACCTGAGGATCAATTCTCATCCCTTGTTACTTTTAGTAGCTCTGGTAGTGCTGTAGTAAGGCATTAGGCAGGTAAGCACAAAGTTGGTGGTTTGAATGCACCAGCTGCTCCCTGGAGGAAAGATGAGGCAATCTGCTTCTGTAAAGATTTACAGCCTTGGAAACCCTATGAGGGTTGCTATTAATCATAATTAACTTGATGGCAGTGTTTTTTTTTTTTTTTTTTTTTAGTCTTACTTTATCTTACAGGAGAATTTATCCTAACATACCCCTTCTTTTGTAAAAATATCTTCTTTATTGAGCCCGGATTAAAGTACTTGACTGCTAACCAAAAGGTTTTCTGTTCCGACCCACCAGCTACTCCATGGGGAAGGTGTGGCAGTCTGCTTCTATAAAGATTATAGCCACGGAAACCCTATGGGTTGTTCTAATCTGTTCAGTAGGGTCACTGTGAGTCAGAATCCACTTGATGGCAGTGGATTTGGTTTGATTTGATTTGGTTTCTTTATTTAACTTCCCTAACACAAAATTCTCCTGGGTTTGCTCATACTTAGCTCTCTTTGCTGTGTCTCTTTCTCATGTTATTAACTTCTAACTGCACCCTGGGAGCTCTGGTAACTCAGAGCCTACAACATTTGGCTGCTAACCAGAAGGTTGGCAGTTCAAACCCACCAGCTGCTCCACGGAAGGAAGATGAAGCAATCTACTTCTGTAAAGATTTACTGCCTTGGAAACCCAAAGGAGGTTTCTATGAGTTGGAATTGACTCAGTGGCAGTGGTTTTAAATGGAGCCAGAGCTCAGTTGTCAGATGCTATTGCTTCTTTGTCTATGCTTGCTATCTAGGTGGTCTTATCATATCCTATGTCTAAATATATCTATGCTGATGATTATCAAATTGTAACCAATTGTAGCCACTCTTACAGATGTGATACTTAAATATTCAGATACCTATCTGAAGTCTCTTCTTCATTGTGTAATAAGTTTTTTTTTTTTACATTAAAATATCCCAAATGCTTAATTTATTCTCCAAATTTGTTCCTGTCCCAGTAATTTCCCATCTCAGTTAATGATGTCTATATTAATCTGGTTGCTAGAAAAAAAAATACCCAAACCTATTTCCCTGGAGTTGATTCTAACTTATGGCAACCCCATGTGTTACAGAGTACAATGGCTGCATGGACTGTTCTTGGCTGTAATCTTTACAGAAGAAGATCTCCAGGCCTTTTGTGGTATCAAACTGCTGACCTTTTAGTTAGTAGCAGAGTGCAAACAATTTGCACCACTCGGGGACCCATCTGGCTGTTAAAGCTGCACAAATTAGCATCACCCTAAACAATCTTTTTTTTTTTTTTTTTTTGGTTTTGTTTTTGCACACTCCACATGCAATCTATGAGAACATCCTTTTAATGTCAACTAATATCTCCAAAGGGAGCTCTAGTAGTGCAGTGATTAAAGCATTTGGCTATGAACCAAAAGATGAAATTTTTGAACTCACCAGTTACTCCATTGGAGAAAGATGAGGTAATTTGCTTTCTTAAAGATTTGCAGCCTTGGAAACCCTATGGTACAATTCTAGTTTGTCCTATAGGTTTGTTGTGAGTTGGAATTGGCTCAATGGCAGTAGGTTTTGGTAATATGTCCACTTTGAGCATTTCTCATCATCTTCATCCTTGCTAATGTTAACAGAAAATAATTTCTATTACTTTGACTACTCAAAATGCTTAAGTAGTCTCAACATGGGATCATTATGAGTTGGCATCAACTCCACAGCAACTAACAAGAAGTCTCCTTACTTCTACTCTTTTTCTAACTTCTCCCTTTAAGTCTATTCTTT
>NW_006921998.1:2526420-2527393 GCF_000298275.1 Orycteropus afer afer
TGCCATAGTTATTTCACTATTTATTTCCTGTTGTTGTTGACAGATGAACAATTATAGGAGTTGTGTTCACTTGTATAATGGAAATGGCTTCACTTCATTCATTTTATATATTGTTTGGCATTTCTCCATTAGCACATCTCTTCACATTAATTGCAATTTTCAGTACTTGATTTCATCTGACATATGCAATGCAAATGATATCTTATTTACTTATTAATAAACTGTTCCATTGTAGCAAACTATGAAATCCATGTTCAAATGACTATAATCACTCAAATGGTCTTGGAAAATAATGAATAACATTAGAAACATCAATATCCAAGCAGGAAATTATTTTGACTGATGAGGCTGAAAAATTATTGAGAATTATTCTTCCATTCTGTTATCAGAATGTGCCTCTACAAGGTCAATTTTTCTGTCCAGTGTAAAAAGAGCTTAGAAGAAAATCAAGTACACATTGGCTGTCAATGATAGTTCTCTGAAAAAAGGTGAAGAGTTTTCTACATAAAACATTGAAAGTGTTTAGTCTGCTTTGGAGAAAAATGTTTATATTCAGAAATGAAATAACATGATATGAGAGCATGGAAGGAGGTTGAAATTTCAGAGATGAGTGAGGAGTTATCAAGGTAAATAAACATGTACAGATTTCATGCAACTCCATGTTCAGACTGAATATGATATTTAGATGACCTAATTCTCTGATGTTCGATATTGAAATAAACCATATTTTCAGAAAAACAGATGTGATAAATATAATTTGATTTTTCAATCTTTAACAAACTAGAGCATTTAAAAACGAAACTCAAAGAGGTGGTGGAGAGCTATTTTAAAAACAAAGAAAAACAAAACAAAGAACATACTAGAGGTCAAGCATACAAGAATTTTAGAACTCCAATCTAAATTCCGTGACAGCTATGTTCTAGGTGTTGTGAAGCATGCTTTGGCATACAGGTTGTCAGTAATTCTCAAAAAA
>NW_006921998.1:2529613-2531049 GCF_000298275.1 Orycteropus afer afer
CTGCAACAGTTTTTGAATTATCTTCAGCATAATTAACTTGTGTGTAATATTAAATAAATTGTTTGATATTTTCTGCAATCTGTTACATCACCTTTCTTTGGAATGGGCACAAATTTGGATCTCCTCCAGTTGGTTTGGCAGGAAGCTCTCTTCCAAATTTCTTGGTTGAAATGAGTAAGCACTTCCAGCATCATATCCATTTGTTGAAACATCTCAATGGTTGTCCTGTCAACTCCTGCAGCTTCATTTTCTGCCAATTTCTTCAGAGCAACTTGACTTCTTCCTTCGATACCATTGTTTCTTGATCATACGCTACCTCCTGAAATGGTTGAACATCAGCTAATTCTTTCTGGTACTATGACTCCATGTTTTTTACATCTTATTTTGATGCTTTCTTCATTATTTGATATTTTGCCTATAGAACACTTCAATATTTCAACTTGAGGCTTGATATTTTTCCTTAGTTCTTTAGTTTGAGAAATGCCAAGTGTTTTCTTCCTTTTTGAGTTTTTAACTCCAGGTCTTTTCACTTTTCATTATGAAACTTTACTTTGTCTTCTCAAAAAAGAGCTCTGGTGGTATAGTGTTTAAAGCATATGGGTCCTAAACAAAATGTTGGTTGTTGGAATACACCGGTTGTTCCAAGGGAGAAAGATGAAGCAAGCTGCTTCCTTAACAATTTACAGCTTTGGAAACCCCATGGGAAAGTTCTACTGTGTCCTGTAGGATCACAATGAGTTGGAATCGACTCGTTGACAGGGAATTGTCTTCTTGAGCTACCCTATGAAATCTTCTGTTCAGCTCTTTTACTTCATAATTTCTCCCAATTGCTTTAGCTCCTCTCTGTTCAATGGCAAGTTTCAGAGTTTCCTCTGATATCCATTTTGATCTTCTTTTTTTTTTTTTTTCCTTTCTTGTCTTTTTAATGAACTTTTGCTTTCTTCATGTATGATGTCCTTGATGTCATCCTACAACTCATCTTGTCTTTTGCAGTCATTGATGTTCAATGTGTTCAATCCATTTTTCAAATGGTTTCTAAATTCAAGTGGGATATACTCAAGGTTATATCTTGGCTCTTGTGGACTTGTTTTAATTTTCCTCAGCTTGAACTTAAACTTGCATATGAGCTATTGATTTTCACTTGCATCGTCAGCCTCTGGACTTTTTCTAACTGACAATATTGAACTTCTCTCTATTGTATCTTTCCACAGAGACATGGATTTCATTCTTGCTTGTTGCATCTGGTGAGCTCTATGTGTGTAGTCTCCATTTGTGTTGTTGAAAAAAAGGTATTTGCAGTGAATAAGTCATTGGTCTTGTAAAATTTTATCTTCTGATCTCTGGCATCTTTTTTATAACCAAAGCCATGTTTTCCAACTATGGATGCTTCTTCTTTGTTTCTAACTTTCACACTCCAACCACCAGTATCAATGGAT
>NW_006921998.1:2531329-2542512 GCF_000298275.1 Orycteropus afer afer
TTTTGCAGTGTTCCATCCCTTCCCCTTTTACCCCGGTAACCAACAAACAAAGTTTCTTTCCATGTATAAACCTTTCCTTGACTTTTTATAATAATAAACTAATACTGTATTCATCCTTCTGTGATTGACTTATTACACTCAGCATAGTGTCCTCCAAGTTCATCCATGTTATGTGGTGTTTTGAAGTTTCTACATTATGTTTTAGTGTTGCATAGTATTCCGTTGTGTGTATGTACCATAGTTTGGTTATCCCTTCATAATAGATTTTGAAATATTCTTTTTCACTATCAATATTACAGCATTCCTTTTCAATTTGTCATTCCTAGCATAGGAAACCATATGATTGTCTGATTCAAAATGGCCAAAACCAGTCCATTTCAGCTCACCTAGGCCTATTTCATCCTAGGATATTGATTTTTATATATTCCCTTTAATTTTTGACATCTTCCAATATTCCTCAATCAATGCTTTGTATTTCCCATGTTTTGGTGATCGGTGAATGTTTGCAGCTATTTCTTGTCATTTTGAGTGGTACCACATCAGCAAACAAACATCCCAATAGCTTCACGCTATCCATGTCATTAAAGCCCACTCTATTTGGAGGAGGCAGCTCTTCTCCAGCCATCTTTTGAGAGCCTTTCCACTTGAGGGACTCATCTCAGATGTTGACAACCAAGTCCTAGTTTCTAGGCTGTCTTAATGTGGATACAGAAAAAAAAAAAAAAAATCTTTGTATATTTTGCGTGGTGTTTTACATCTATAAACACAGTTTACCCTTGAAAGTTGCATGATTAGTTAGGGCAAGGATGCTTATCTTCATTTTATAGAAGCCACACAGAATTTTTTGAGGTAATATTTATTTACTCAAAGCTATGTTTATATTCAGTGGAGAAGGTTAATCTTAAACATAGGTTTGCTAACGCTTAAAGTGGTGCTGCCTCTATGGAATTCATCTTTGAAGATTTCTCACAAATGTCCCTTCCTCTATTAAGGGAACATTGGATTTTTTTCCCTAAGTACTTGTCAACACCTTTGACGTATTTCCAATACATTGCTCATCACATTCTATCCAAATGCAAACACAAGAATAGCACTGGATCCAGATAAATATTAAATCAACACTTCTCCAAAGTAGAAACCAGTGCTTTTTGGGGTTCTTTAGACCAGAGAAGGCAATTTTTTAAAAGACATCAAAAACTTTCTGAAGGAATATTAAGAACTAAACATTACAGTGGAATGGTTAGTAATTAAAAGTTTGCACATATAAATACAGAGACTAGTAAGGGGCAGCCATTTTTAATTTTCCTACATCAGTTAGGAAATCTATCTAGGGTAATTTATTTCACTCATTAACATATCTTAGGAAACTAAATTAATATTTGTCAGAAAGAATTATCTGGAAAGAAATTAGTGAGCTCAGTGTTGCATATCTTCGTGGATATTGCCACACCAAAATTAATTACAATTATTAATGACAGTTTTCTCCAGGGATGCTCTTCTGCCAACCAAGGAAGTCATTCTCTGTTCTGGCTGCATGTGGTCTGTATTTTCCCTGAATGCCATTGCATATTTTAAGAAGTATGAAAATAATGGTAACTTGGGATCAAAATTCTAGAAAGGTAAAACAATAGCATTGCTACTCAAAAATTAGAATGCTAGAGAAGCATCTCTATAGGTTAGCAAGATTAACAAGAAACAACAGGCCTTTACAAAAGTGGAGTGCCTGACAGTACTTCTCACCTAGAGATGTCTATTATTAATAATTCCATGAATATTAATGGGAACTTTCTGTTTACATGACAATGAAAATAGCCATATTTGATATAGAATTATAGCAGCTGAAATATTGGACTTCACATAAATGAAGTAAGTTCTTTTTCTGTGACCTTCTTCTGTTCTTTGCCAGTAGTCCCTTATACTCAACAAATTATGTATGTGTTATGCTTGATACTTTGAATGAGTTTTTCAGGGAGCAGTGGTCCAGGGAAGGTAAGAGATTTGTGTGAGGTCACATAGCTAGACATCTGGGGCTTGTTGTTTGTGTTAGCTACCATCAAGTTGGCCCCCAACTCATGACACCCACATGAACAACCGAACAAAACTCTGCCTAGTTCTAGCCCATTGCCATGGTCATTTACAGATTGGACTATTGTGATCCACCGGATTTTCATTGACTATGTCAGAAGTAGATTGCTAGGGCTTTTTTTTTCCTATTATGTCTTAGTTTGGAAGCTCTACTGAAACCTATTCAACATCAGAGATGCATTGACAGAGAGGTGATGGCTTGGCATGAGGTGCATTGCCCTGGCACAGAATCTGGCTCTCCTTCTTTTTGGTCATTGCTAGATACCATTCAGCCAGTTCCTACTGACGGTGACCTTATGTGTAACAGAACCAAGCTTGTCTGATCCTGTGATGGCTTCCTGATATTTGAGATGTTTGAGTCCATTTATGTGGTGATTGTGTCCATGATTCATATTTCATAAATTCCATGTTCCAATTACCAGTAGATATTTGCAGCTCTTACTTCTCATTTTGAGCAATGTCACATAAGCAAATGAAAGACACAAAGGCTTTACTTCACACACGTCTACTTAATCAGGCAGCTTTTTCTTCTACATATTTTGGCTGCCTTCTAACATGGGGGCTAATTTTCCAATAGTATATCAGGCAATATTCTGTGAGCCACAGGTTTCCACTGGCTAATTTTTCAAAGTCTTTCTTCCTAATGTATCTTACTCTGGAAGCGCCAATGAAACATATTTACCTTTTCACTGGCCAAGTCCTTGAGAAGTTGATAGTGGCTTCCTTTTCCTGAGTCATCTTAGTATGGAAGCTTCTCTGAAACCTATACACCAATGGTAACTCTGCTGGTATTTGAAATACCAGTATCATAGCTTCTAGCTTCAAAGTAACATGCAAACCACCATAGTACCACAAATTGACAGATGAGTGGTGGATTTCATAATACTTGGATCCACCACCAACATCCACAATGGAAGCAGAAGTCAAGAAAACAGACAACGTATTGTGCTGGGCAAATCTTCTGCAAGACTTCTTTAGAGTGCTGAAGATCAATGATGTCTCTTTGCAGACTAAGGTGCACCTAAACCAAGACATGGTGTTTTCAAATGAGTAAGGAAGTCTGATGAAGAGTTGATGCTTTTGAGTTGTGGTGTTGATGAAGAATACTGAAAGTATTGCCAGAAGATCAAACAAATCTGTCCTGGAATAATTGCAACCAGAATGTTCCTTGAAAGCGAGAGTGACCTGACTTTGTTGCACCTACTTTGGTCATGTTGTCAGAAGGAATTGTTCTCTGGAGAAGGATAGCATGCTCGGTAATGTGGAGGGTCAATGAAAAAGGATAAGGATCTCATTGAGATGCATTGACACAGTGGTTGCAACAATGTGCTCAGGTATAAAACAAGGATTGTGAGGCTGGCGCCGGATCAGGCAGTGTTTTGTTCTGTTGTACATAGGGTCACTATAAATCAGAGCTAATATGAGGGCACTTAACAACAACACCATCTTGCTGGTATTTAAAAAAACTGGTGGCATAGCTTCCAGCATCCCAGTGACATGTAAGCCACCACAGTATGACAAACAGACTGATGGGTTGTGATCGCTTTCATGGAAGACAGGAATTCTACCACTCAACCACCAGTGCCTCCTAGGCATCTGGGGGCTAGAGCTCATGTTTCCCAACCCTTATCTCCACTGCACAATTTCAACAAGCTTCTCAGTTAGATCATTGCAAAGGCATTGCTATTAAATGCTATAATCCAGACCCTTATCTTTAAAGTAGATTCAATCCTAAGCACTCCAAGAAAGACATCAGAAGTAGAGCTATGGTGGTTTTCTTTTTTTGAATATACCGACATATATTTTGGAAATTTTATTTGTCTATCTCAGTTTCAAGGGGCCCTCTGGTGCAGTGGCTAAGAACTCAGCTGCTAAATGACCTACTGACAATACAAACCCACCAGCCACTCCATGGTAAAACTTATGGCAGTCTGTTTCCATAAAGATTAACCAAAACCAAACCAAACACACTTCCATCAAATAAATTCTGACTCATTGTGACCCCCTTTGGTTTCTGAGGCAGTAATCTTTATGGAAGTAGATCACCCACTCTTCCTTCTGCAGAGTGGCTGGTGGGTCTCAACCGCCAGACTCTCAGTTAGCAGTCAAATGCCTTAGGCACTATACTTCTGATGGGACTTTTCTAATCTATTTTAAAGGGTTGCTATGAATGAGAATTTACTTGCTGGAGATGGGTTTAATTGTTTTTAATTAATTTCACATTGCAATAATTATATAAATACATCTTAGTCCAGAAATTTCTTTACTAATGGTGCTACTAATAAGATAATATCCTAAAAAAATTGTGTAATAATAGTTACAGAGTTTGTAATGTGAACTATGTTCCAATTGTAATGCTAAGCCTTTATTTTAAAAAAATGTGGAGGATATTATTTTCAGTTGTCTCAAAATTTTGTCTAAGGCCTGCCAGCTGAGGACAACAGACAATGGATGCAAAACTAGGCTACATTTCCAAGATATCAAAATTGGCCCAGACCTTATCAACCCCTGTTCACTCACCGCCAGGCTTTTAAAAACAAGTTGACAAGCTTAAAATTATGAATAGTAACTCATATAACTACAGAATTTTTGACCTAGGAAGGAAGGGTTGTGTTTCTTTCCATACCCAGTCATGGAGTAAGAGAAACTTCCTCCAGACAAGAGATGAGGAATTGGAAAGATGTATTCCTGAAGATTTGGAGAGTGTTAGTTGGATATTGAAGGAACATTGGGGCATAGTACCTAAGGCATTTGACTGCTAACCAGAAAGTTGGAGGTTCTAAATCATCAGCCACTCCCTGGAAGGAAGACTGGACAATCTACTTCTGTAAAGATATACCTCCTCAGAAACCCAATGGAGGGTCACTATGAGTCGGAATCGACCCGATGAGAGTGAGTTCGATTTTTTTTTTTTTTTTTGAGTTGATTATTTATGGAGTGATGAGAAAGTTCTTGGAGAGCTTGACATATGCTCCCTATATTTGGCATATACCCCCTTGTAGCTAGAAAGAGCTTGACATATGCCCCCTATATTTGACATGTGCCCCCTTGTAGCTAGAAAGATTTGTGTTAGTTTTCCACCTATTCAACTTTAAAGGGAGAGACTTCTAGGATTATCATACAATCAGGGTGGAGAGAAGGGTATACATTAGGGGGCCTCCTGTAATGGATAAACAATGATCTGTGTTAGCCAAGAGAATACTAAAGTTATCAAGATATGAGCTATGTGTTCCTCTTTCTACTGACCCTGTCTCAGAAAGTACTTGAAGATGGAAAAAGAATAAAAAGCCAAACTCAACCCCTTCTCAAGTACATGCTACAACTGAAATGGGGCACCAGAATAAAACATAATAACTAGGGGAATTTATCAATACAGATGCGAAGTGGGAGCACTTATATTTTCTTAGACCAACATTTGGAGTCCTGAAAGTGAATCATAATTATGAGACCTTTTTATGAGGGGGGGGGGGCTGGTAATCAAAATGACATGAAGGCAAGATATCAGCTCAAGTTATAACCTAGGAATATGAGAGGGAGAATTGACATAATGTGGGTGAACAGAATGTTGACACAAAAGAAAATGTCTTTCCCTATCTGTATCTTCATAAAGTTTATCTTGGTTCATTCATTGCATATGTTTCATTTAATCCCCACAACAACCCAATCTAATAGATATTATCATCCTTACTTGTAGATGAAGATTCTGAGGCTTCAGAATCTAATTTGTGTACTGGGATTGATTAAAATCATGATGTCTGAATCTAGCATCTAAGGTTTGTTATTGTTGTTGTTATGTGCTGTCGAGTCAAACCCGACTCATAGCGACCCCTCCTTGGTTTTCCGAGGCAGTATCACTATGGAAGTAGGATTGCCCAACCTTCCTTCCGAGGAGTGGCTGGTGGGTTTGAACCGCCAGCCGTCTGGTTAGCAGGCAAGTGTCTTAACCACTATGCTACCAGAGCTCCCACATCTAAGGTTTAGTAGGTAGAATTTAGCACTGTTCAATACAACTTTCTGCAATGATAGAAATATTCTTTAAATGTGATATTCAATATTATTACCACTAGACACGGATGGCTATTGAGTACTTGAAATGTAGCTAATGTGATTGTGGGACTGAATTTTTAATTGTACTTATATTAAAATAACTTAAATTTAAATAGTCAAATGTGACAGTTAGTGTTTAGTTGCCCTTGAGTTAGCTTTATCTGAAGACAAACTCATGAACAACAAAATAAAACATTGCCTCTTCCTGCTCCATCTTCAAATTATTAGTATGTCCAAGTCCACTGTTGCAGCCACTGTATATTTTGAGTGCCCTCCAACCCAGAGGGATCACCTTCTTGCACTGTATTGGATAATATTCTGTTGTGATCTCACAGGCCTTTTCTTCCTAGTGTGTCTAGACCTAGAAGCTCTGCTACCTGTCTACTGTGACTGACACTGCTGTATTTAAAATAGTGGTATCATAGCTTATAGGATCACACACCATGAATACCAGCATAATACAGGAGACTGACAGATGAACGGTTGGACATGTGGCTAGTGGCTACTATACTGGGCAGCACCGGTCTAAATTGTTTCATATTTTCACTAGTTCTAAATTTCTATGGACCATGGGATGTTGTTGTTGTTAGGTGCTGTCAAGTTGACACTGACTCATAGCGACCCTAAATACTACAGGACAGAATACTGCCCACTCCTGTACTATCCTCACAACCCTTGCGATGCTTGAGCCTATTGTTGCAGTCATTATGTCAATTCATTTCATTGAAGGTCTTCCCTTTTTTGCTAACCCTCTATTTTACCAAGAATGATATCCTCCAGGGACTGGTTTTGTCTGGCAAAATGACCAAAGTAAGTGATATGAAGTCTGGCCATTTTCACTTCTAAGGGAAATTCCAGTTGTACTTCTTCTAAGACAGATTTGTTTCACCTTCCAGAAGTTCATGGAATTTGTAGTATTCTTCATGAACACCACAGTTCAAATGCTTCCATTCTTCTGTGGTCTTCTTCATTCATTATTCAGCTTACGTGTATATGAGGGTACTGAAAATACCGTGGGATAAGTCAGCTCCACCTTAGTCTTTAAAGTGATATCTTTGCTCTTTAACACTTCACAGAGGTCTTTTGTAGCAGATTTGCCTCTGCTAGTGCAATACAGCCTCCAATTTCTTAAATGCTGTTCCCATGAATATTAACTTTGGATCCAAGTAAAATGAAATCACTGACAACTTCAATCTTTTCTCCACATGTCATGATGTTGTTTATTGGTCCAGTTATGTGGATTTTTATTTACTTTATGTTGAAGTGTAATCTGTTACTGAAGGTTGTAGTCTTTGATCTTCATCAGTAAGTGCTTGAAATGTTCTTTACTTTCAGCAAGCAAGGTTGTGTCACCTTCATATTACAAACTGTTGATAAATCTTCTTCAAATCCTGATGCCACATTCTCCATATAGTTCAGCTTCTTGTATTATTTTCTCAACATACATATTGAATACATATGGTAAAAAGAGACAACCTTGATGTACACCTTCCCTGATTTTAAACCATTCAGTATCCCCTTGCTCTGCTTGAAGGACTGTCTCTTGGTCTGTATGCAGATTCCTCATAAGCACAAGTAAGTATTCTGGAATTCTCATTGTTTGCAATGTTGTGCATAATTTGTTATGATCCTCACAATTGAATGCCTTTGCATAGTCAATAAAACATATTTCTAGTATTCTTTGCTTTCAGCCAAGATCCATCTGACATCAGCAGTGATATCCCTCATTCCACACCCTCGTCTCAATATGGCAGGAATTCCTGCCAGCTCCCTGTTGATATAGTGCTACAGCCGGTTTTGCATTATTCTCAGCAAAATTTTACTTGCATGTGATATTAAAAATATAGTTTGGTAATGGTTGTATTCTGTTGGATCCTTTCTTTGGAATGGGCACAAATATGGATGACTTCCAGTAGGATCATGAGATATGAGAGAAAATCACTCTAACTATCAGAGGGAGTAAATATTTCCCAGGCATTTGAGAGTTTAAAGAGAAACACATATACATCCTTTTATACACATACCTACTTAATTTAGAATAATGTTTGAATTCAAAACTTCTTAAGTTACCACTGTCTGTGTCTGTGAGAGACACGATAAGTGTGGAAACTTATCAGGTGGGCAGTCAAGATAGGGTGGTGGTTGTCAAACTAGGTCAGGCTTTGGAAACAGTAGGAAAACAAACGGACAGCCCATAGATATGTGGGTCCTTCACTTTTGATGTAACCTAATTTCACTTTACTACATTAGATTTTATAAAGGCTTTTATGAGGGCATTGGTGATTTAGTGGTAGAATATTTGCCTTCCATGTGAGACACCTCGGTTCAAATCTCCACCAATGTATCTTATGTGCAGCCATCACCCACCTTCCAGGGCAGGCCTGTGTGTTACTATGATGTTAATTAAGTTTGAACAGAGTTTCCAGACTTAAGACAGATTAAGAAGAAAGGTCTGGCCATAAATTTCTGAAAATCAGCCAGTGAAACCCCTGTGGATCATAATGATTAGATTGCAACTGATTATGGGATGATGCAGGAACAGGCAGCATTTAGTTCAGTTGTGTGGGCTGCCTTGTGTTAGGGGTCAACTCTGTTGTTGTTGTTGTTGTTTACCATGGAGTCGGACCTGACTCCCAGCGACCCCTCCTTGGGTTTCTGAGGCAGTATCATTATGGAAGTAGATTGCCCAAACTTCCTGCTGAGGGATGACTGTTGTTGTTGTTGTTGTTATGTGCCGTCGAGTCAGCCCTGACTCATAGCGACCCCTCCTTGGGTTTCCGAGGCAGTATCACTACGGAAGTAGGATTGCCCAACCTTCCTTCCGGGGAGTGGCTGGTGGGTTTGAACTGCCAGCCTTCTGGTTAGCAATCAAGTGCCTTAGCCACTATGCTACCAGAGCTCCCTGCCAGCCTTCTGGTTAGCAGTCAAGTGCCTTAGACACTACGCTAAAAATAACAACATAAAGCTTTTATTTGAAGTAAATGAACATGTAAGCAAATAGGTATATAGGTGATAGGTAGATAGACAGAGAGACAGATTGGATAGATAGACAACTGATTGATAGATAAATAGAAGATAGATAGAAAGAAAGGTAGGTAGGCTAGAGACAGATGATAGATGATAGAGCCTACCAGCTATTTCAGTGTAAGCATAGGCAGTTTATTTAATGTTTTTGTGTCTCTAATTCCTCATCTGTAAAGCAGGGAGAACACCAGGTCTGTCTCCCTCAGAGCCCTTTCTGAGTATTTGCTGATCATCAATGAGGTGCTGCATGAGAAAGGAATTTTTGAGCTGTGAAGCGCTGCACAAGTTGTGATTATTATTCACTTGTTACCACAGCAACTGAAGGGCATCTCTGTGACAACACAATGGCTATCTGAAAAACAATGATTAAAAAAAAAAAAAAAAAGTATTGTGGAGGCTGTTGTACATGATATTTTAGCAGTCACAAAGCCCTAAAACTGATGTTTTTCTTTTGTCTTCTTATTTTCCATGTCATTACTTGCATATGAAGATAATTGGGAAAACACAGAGTCCAATAAACTCTATTACCATCCTCATGTCTTCTTTCAAAGTTTTCTATTTGCTTCTAGATATATATCAAGCTGTATTTATATAGAGAGGCTCTTTGGTGGTGTAGTGTTTAAAGCATTCAACTGCAAACCAAAATGTTGGCAGCTTGAACTGACCAGCTACCATGAGGGAGAAAGATGTAGTCTGCTTCTGTAGAGATTTACACCCTTGGAAACCCTTTGAGGCAGTTCTACCCTGTCCTATAGTGTTGCTATGAGTCAGAATCAAATCAATAGCAGTGAGTTTGGTAGACTTTTTCTTGGTTTATATTTACATATTATTTATATTATGTCCATCTATAATCCATACAGCAAGTGCCGACTGTGTTCTTCCCTTTTGTTTTCCTATCTCCGGGTCTTTGTCCAGCTCATTAGAGCACTTTGTCTTCTTGAGTCACCCTTTACAATCTTCAGTTCTTTCAGCTCATTATTTCTTTCATATGCTTTAGCTTTACGTTCAATAACAGGTTTCACAGTCTCTTCTGGCATGTATTTTGGGCTCTTCTTTCTTTCTTGTCCTTTTAAGGACCTTTTGCTCCCTTCACATATGATGTCCTACATGTCATCCCACAATTCATCTAGTCTTCAGGTTTTAGTGGTCAGTGTGTCAAATCTGTTCTTGAGATGGTCTCTAGTTTAAGGCAGGATATAGTCTTGGTTGTACTTTGACTCTCATGGGCTTGGTTTAATTAGGCTTTTATAATATTACTCATAAGGTTTTCAGTGGCCAATTTTGTAAGAAGTAGATCACCCATTCCCTCCTTCCTATCTGTCTTAAACTGGAATCTCTGATGAAACCATTCCCCATGGCTGACCCTTTTGTATTTGAAACACCAGTGACCTAGCTTTCAGCCTCACAGAAACACTCAGCCACTACAGAATGACAAACTGAGAGACGAGTGTTGGTCTATATCTAAATTTGTGAACAGAATAAATTAACATATCAATATTTTACAGAGACCATGCTGTGTTCTATAATATGCTTTTTTTTTCTGAATCAAGACCATTTATGTAGGTTTTTAAGTATTTTTCTAAAATACAGTTTGGGAATGGTATAAAAATTATCACAGGGCTTTGCAAAAATTCTTTCAACCCATAAAATGCTAGACATTTTAGTGTTATTTCAATATTTCACTGTTGAGCTACCGAAATAATTCTCCAACAAACTTCACAGGCTTCTCTAAAAGCACAAAGAAGATCAGCATTGAGGAGAGGTTAGTTGAGGCCATATGGCCAGAAGGGACCAGACATCAGGACAGAGCACTCCAGTTAGAAAAAAAAAGCAAGCACAGAGCCTCTGCACAAGTTATGTTTAAATGATATGATACTATACTACCCCTCCGGGGGATATTTTCTCCCACCAAATAATGACTATGCAATGGATTGAATGAATTTACTTTCTTTCATAACAATCATGGACTAGAAGGGGGTCCATTACGTCCCATGACATTGGAGATGCTTTCCATTGCATGTATGGCT
>NW_006921998.1:2542847-2543479 GCF_000298275.1 Orycteropus afer afer
AAACAAACCTTCTGCCATGGAATCAATTCCAATTCCTGGCAACTAAATATGACAGAGAAGTGCCCCACAGGGTTTTCAAGGCTGTACGTCTTTATGGAAGCAGACTTTCACATCTTTCTCCCACAGAGCAACTGATGGGTTCAAACTTCTGACCTTTCACTTAGCCGCTGAGTGCTTAACCACTGAACCAGCAGGGTTCGTCTTATATTCGCCACACAGGGCTTTCTAAAGAAGACAATCTTCCTGCTGAGAAGCTAAATCCACTGCTCTCAAGTTGATTCGACTCATAGTGACCCTGTAGGACAGAATTGTTGTTGCTGTTGTTGTTATGTGCTATCAAGTTGGACCCAACTCATAGCAACAGCTCCTTGGATTTGTGAGGTGGCATCACTATGGAAGTAGATTGCCCAAACTTCCTTCCGAGGACTGGCTGGTGGGTTTGAACCACCAGCCTTCTGGTTAGCAGTCAAGTGTTCTAGAAGCCCTATGGTATTTCTACAGCTGTACATCTTTGCAGAAGCAGATTGCCATCATCTTTGCCAAGCTAGGGTGCTGGGGGCTTAGAACCATTGAGCTTTCATTTAGTAGCCAAGTGCTTTTACCATTGTGCCACCAAGTTCCTACATCTTGTT
>NW_006921998.1:2544954-2546116 GCF_000298275.1 Orycteropus afer afer
TTATTTTTTAACCACTGCTAACAAAAAGTGTAATGCTTAACCTGTGTTTGATTAATGCAGTCAATAATGTCATCTAATAACTTGAGAGCAAGAACATAGACTAGATATGTCCATCAGTTTCCAGATTCTTCTTTTTAAGGAACCCCACTGCACATAGAGCAGCAATTTCAGAAAATCAAGAGATGTCAGGGCCCTTTTGAACAGAAATTAAAAGGATTCACAGAAAAGCTCATTTTTGTCCAGGGTTTCTTTCTCTCTAAGAGGCCTACTCCATAGGTGGACTGGAAAATTCAAAGAAAGCTGGGCCATGCCATGCAGCTTTCCACAGAAATGCACATCCACTGTGCATTGTGCGGGAAAAAAAAGTCACTGTAATTCTTTGGATTGTGTACCCCATGGTCAAATAAGGGCTATTCTGAGAAAAGTGGTGATTATGTCCTTTGGCCACTCAGATTTGAGAGAGCTGGTCTGAGCTGAACATCGTTCTCCGTGGTTTCGTTGTACCTTGACACTGAGTCTGGCTGACAAAGGTTAGGCATAAGGCATTGCCCTTCCTCCATTTATCTATGTGGTACATTGAAAATTGTCTCCCTTTCTCTGCCCCAGCAACAGTCTAAGAAATCTCTCCTCTGTAACTCTTTTCTTTAGACCATTATTGGAGGGAAGTGTATTGATGGCACAGAGCCTTAATGGAATACAAAGGATTCTTTTAACAGTGACGGGAAAATTTGGAAATGGATACTAGTGATGGTTGAACATGATTAATGTCATTATTGTCATTGAATTGCATGCATAACAAGTGTTATATATGGCAACACTTGTTATGCGTACAATTCTTGGTTTATATGTATACATTTATATATACACTCATGCAGCACTTAAAATCCATATGTCCCATGAAATAGGACAGTGTGTGATTTGGACATTGTGCTAAAACCTTTTTATACACAGGCAGTTCCCAGGTTATAAATTAGTTCTCTTTCTAAGACTGTCTTTAAGCTGAGTCCATAAGGTACAGCTTGTATTTAATGTCAGTTAGCAAAATGTTTATCTTAGTATATTGTGTATCTTTCTGCTCACAAAAACATTAAAGAAACACTCCTAGATACACTAAAACATCTTTAACAAAATAATGCTGTTGTTGTTAGGTGTCATCAAGTCA
>NW_006921998.1:2547442-2553924 GCF_000298275.1 Orycteropus afer afer
CTTGTGTACTGACTGAAAACCTTGAGCTTGTCAGCCCTTCAAGTTGAGTCAGTCAGGAAAAATGTCCAGTTTGATGTTTGATCCAGGAACTTGGGACTTGCTAGTTTCTATAACTGAGCCATTCTCCTAAGATAATCTCTCTCTCTCTCTCTCTCTCTCTCTCTCTATATATATATATATGCTTTACCAGTTTTGCTTCCCTAGAGAACCCAGCCTAAGACACCTATTTTATCCATAATTTGTTATGATCCACACAGTCAAATGCCTTTGCATAGCCAATAAAACACAGGTAAATATCTTTCTGGTATTCTTTGCTTTCACCTGACATCAGCAATGATATTCCTAATTCCATGTCCTCTTTCTGAATCCAACTTTCATTTGTGGAAGATCCCTATCAATATAATGCTGCAATCATTTTTGAATTAACTTCAGCAAAATTTTGTGTGTGATATTGATTATATTTTTTATAATTTCCACATTCTGTGGAATCACCTTTCTTTGGAATGGGCCTGATTATGGACTCCTTCCAGTCAGTTGCCCATGAAGCTGTCTTCCAAATTTCCTGGTGTAGAAAAGTAAACACCTCCAGAGTTGCATGTGTTTGTTGAAACATCTCAATACGTATTCTGCCAATTCCTGCAGCATTGTTGTTCATCAATTCCTTCGGTATAGCTTGGTATACTTCCTTTAATGCCGTCGATTATTGATCATATCCTGAAATGATTGAATTTTGACTAATTATTTTTTGTACAGTGACTCTTTGTATTTCTTGCATCTCCTTTTGATGCTTCCTGTATAATTCAATATTTTGCCCATATAATCTTTCAATATTGCGATTTGACACTTGAATTTTTTTCTTAAGTTCTTTTAGCTTGAGAAATGCTGTGTGTGTTCTTCCCTTTTGTTTTTCTAACTCCAGGTGTTTATGTGTTCATTATAATGTTTTACTTTGTCTTCTCCAGCTACCCTTTGAATTCTTCTGTTCAGTTATTTTATTTCAATGTTTATTCTTTTTGCTTTAGCTACTCTCCATTCTGGGAGCTCTGGTGGCATAGTGCCTATGGCATTTGACTGCTAACCAGAAGGCTGGTGGTTCAAATGCACCAGCCAGTCCTTGGAAGGAAGATTGGGCAATCTACTTCAGTAGAAATATCACCTCAGAAACCTAAGGAGGTGTCTCTATGAGTTGGATCCAACTTGACAGCAGTGAGTGAGTGAGTGAGTGTGACTCTCCTTTTAAGAACAAGTTTCAGAATCTCTCCTGACATCCATTTTGGTCTTTTCTTCCTTTCATGTCTTTAATGACCTTTTGCTTTCTTCATGTATATGTTCTTGATATCATACCACCAATTCTCTGGTTTTTTGTCATCGATGTTCAATGTGTCAAATCTATTCTTCAGATGGTCTCTAAGTTTAGATGGGTTACACTCAAAGTCATATTTTGGCTCCTGTGGATTTGCTTTAATTTTCTTCAGCTTCAACATGGACTTACATATGAGCAATTGATGATCTGTTCCACAGTCATCCTGGTCTTCTTTTGAATGATGACATTGAGCTTCTCCATTACCTTTATCCATCACCTTTTTCCACAAATGTAGTCAATCTGATTCCTGTTTATCACCATCAGGTAAGGTCCATGTGTACCACCACTGTTTACATTGTTGAGAAAAAGTATTTTCAATGAACAAGTCTTGCAAAATTATATCATGTGATCTCCAGCATCATTTGTATCACTGCATCCATATTTTCCAACTACATATTATTTTTCTTTGTTCCCAACTTTCACATTCCATGTCACTGATAATCATCAATTTATCTTGATTATGTTTTGTCAACTTCAGATTGTAAAACCTGGTAGAAACTTTCAATTTCATTGTATTTGGTTTTAGTAGTTGGTGTGTAAATTTGAGTAATAACAATGTTAAGTGATCTTCCTTGTAGGTGTATGGATATTATCCTATCACTAACAGCATTATACTTCAGGATAGATCTTGAAATGTTCTTTTTGATGCTGAATGCAGTCATTCCTGTTCAATTTGTCATTCCTGGAATGGTAGACCATATGATTGTCTAATTCAAAATGACCAATATCAGTCTGTTTCAGCTCACTAATGCCTAGAATATCAATCTTTATATGCATTTCATGTCATTTTTGACAACTTCCAGTTTTCCTAGATTCACACTTTTTACATTCCATGTTCTGGTTACTAATGAATGTTTGCAGCTATTTCTTCCGATCTTGAGTCATGCCCCATAAGTGAATAAAGGTCTCAAAACTTTTATTATATCCACATCATTAAGGTCAACTCTACTTTGAGGAGACAGCTCTTCCCCAGGTGTGTTTTGAATCTCTTCTGACCTGAAAAGTTCATCTTCTGGCATTATATCAGACAATGTTTCAGGGTTATTCAAGAAGTTTTCCAGTAATATATCTGATAGTGTTTCACTCCTGTTGATAAGATTTTCACTGGGCAATTCTTCCTGAATTAGGTAGGCTTATTCTTTTTCCCATTCTCTCTTAGTCTGGAAGGCCCACTGAAACTTATCCAGCATGGGTGACCTTACTGATATTCCAAACACCAGTGGCATAGCCTCCAGCCCCATAGCAACATGCAAGCCACCACAGCATGACAAACTTATGGATAAAAGTTGTAACATAATAATATAATAAATACAGCAGAGCTCTGGTGGCATAGTGCCTAAGGCATTTGACTGATAACTAGAATGCTGGTGGTCTGAACACACCAGCCACTCCTCAGAAGGAAGTTGGGCAATCTACTTCTGTAGAGATTTCACCTCAGAAACCCAAGGAGCCTTGTGGTGAGTCAGAACTGACTCAATGGCAGTGAGCTTGTTTTTTTCTTTTGGAATAATATAACATAATACAATAGTAATAACAATGACAACAAAGTTTGATGTGTGTTGCAAAGTAGCATTCTTTTGTTATTGGTAACCATTTTATGGCTTGAATTTTTAATGTAGAAGGCTGTGTGAGGAATGGGACAATGGATGTGTATGTAATCTGATGTGCCCTGTATAGAGGTTACGTGGCACATGACAGCACATATTTCCCACAATATAAAAAAAAAAAAGAACAAAAGATATGAAAGGTACACATAATCTCTCTCTCACACACACACACTTAGATACACAAATTTGAAAGGCCCTATAAGAGAGAACATTTCTTTAAGAGAAAAATGATTATGGTTGTGATGCACTGTTTACATACTAGACTTTATCTCTTTGCTTAACCAAATTTAGGTTGTATTCTTCTTTTAGGTGATCATTTAAATGTGTGGAGCTTGGGTTGTCTTAAAAATAATAAAAATTCACCTAATTTCAACATACGGTTTATTCTGAAAAGTTGTGTGTTTTTTTTGCATTTAGTAGACCATTTTGATTCCAGAAAAAGAAAATGGGTCAAAGAAGTTACATTAAATTAAGCTTATAAACAGAAGAAATGTCAAACCCACTGCCATCAAGTCAATTCTGATGGATAGAGACCCTTTAGGACAGAGTAGAAATGCCCATAGGGTTTCCAAGGTTGTAAATCTTTTAGGCAAGCAAGTGACTTCATCCTCCCTCCACAGAGTGTCTGGTAGGTTCCAACCTTTGAACTTTTGGTTAGCACCTGAATATTTTAACCACTATGCCATCCAACAAACAAACAAACAAACCCAATACCTTAGAGTCACTTCCAAACTTATTGTAACCCCCAGTGGATTTCAAAGTTGGTAAACCCTTATGGAAATAGATTACCTCATCTTCCTTCCACAGAGAGGCTGGTGCATTTGAACCCCAAACCATCTGGTTAACAGACAAATGCCTTAGTCACTGCACCACCAAAAGAAAGAAAAAAACAAACAAAAATCTCACTGCAATTGAGTTGATCCTGACTCATAGTGACCCCTTTTTGGATTTCTGAGGCAGTATCTCTATGGAAATAGATTTCCCAGTCTTCTTTCTGAGGAGTGGCTTTTGGGCCAGCCTTCCCATTAGCAGTAAAATGCCTTAGGCACTATGCCACGAGAGATCCCACCACCAGAGCTTCTTAAAAAGCGGAGAAGAGGGAGTTCTTGTAAAATGGCAGAACAGGCAGACAAACTACACAGACTCTCTTCAACAAAGACAAGAGGAACCAACTAACACAGATACAGAAGATAATCCTGGAGCCTTGAGCTTTGAAAGGAAGGATACAGAAGTGGACTAAACTCCCAGAAGTAGAAAAGCCTGCATGAAAACACTGAAAAAGGAGATATGCATAGCTGCAGACTGTCAGCAAATCTGATGGCATGGATAGCTTGGATATTGCTAATTGGGGTTAGGAACTAAGAATTAACCTAAATGTTGGCCCTGCTAGCAGGGGCTGCATGAAGGACTGCACTGGTGGCTGTTGAATAAAAGGGGAAGCAGTGAAGAGGGAGACAGGCTGAGCTGTGAACATTTGGCTGTCTGAAGGGCACAGCCATTTTGAATGTTTATGAGCAGTTTGACCTTTTTGGATATTTAAAAAGACAGCATTCTCTCAGATTCTAGGGACCTAAGAATAGGCTCCACTTGCAGGGGACTGCGAGGACATACTGGACACTGAGGACTGGAAAAGTGGGATATTCTCCTTGTTACTTTTATACCCCACATAGTCATGGTAAATGGATGATCATCCCTCAGTCCTACCCACCTTCTGGGTGCCCTTCCCTGCCCCACCCCAATTTTTTAAATTTTGTTTTTCTCTATTTTAAAATTATTAATATTATTTTGTTTTTCATCCTTTCTATTATTATTCTTTCTTCTTCTCTTCCCATGTTCTACTTTTTGGCTTTTTCTCTCTTCCCTTTTCCTAAAAAAAATAAAAATAAAAAAATAAAAAACACCTCACTGCTGGGGAATCGGATCTAATTCATTGCAACCCCTCCTTGGCTTTCTGAGGTGGTATCACTATGGAGGTAGATTGTCCAATCTTCCTTCCAAAGAGTAGCTGGTTGGGTTTTTACCACCAGTCTTAGGTTAGCAATCAAAAGTCTTAGGCACTAACCCACCAGAGCTCCCTCCCTTTCTCTAGTTCCCCCCCCTCTTTTTTTTGCAGTTCTCCCCATTCCTGTTTTTTTTTTTTTATTTGTATTCATTATTCTCCTATTCAACCTCTTTTCTCTTATCTACCCCCCACCAGAGATATTGTGGGTCCCCCCCCTTTTTCTATTCATATTCCTTTGGGTTTTTTAAAGCATTTCTTCAAAAATTTATCTTATTTATTGCCTTTCTCTTTTTTGATTACCATTCCTGTGTGTTTATGCAGTGTGTGTTTTTGTCTTCTTGCTTTTACCTTATTGATGGTTTTCCAATTGTTGCTTTTGTCCAAATGAGTGGGAGACAACAACCATACCCATATCACGCACCACACCCACACCTCTGACTGCTCCACTTACTGAATGAAAGCCACCACTTCCTTCTGCACCAACTAGTTAATGATACATGACCACCAATATGAGCCTGACTCACCCTTAACTGCTCTTCACAGATAGTGAAAAGAGATCTCTGCAGCCATTCTCATTCTCTATCAAACTTACCAGGAGACTGGTTGTGAGTGCCTAAGTGTTGCCAACTAGTGAATAGAGGAGCATATACCCTGCCTACTCAGGTAAATCTAAACAAAACAAAACAAAAAAGCAAAAATCTTGGGTGAATCACTCCAACATACAATCACCAACTAAATAAAAATACAACATCATCACAATGTCTTATAGACAACAGACCATCACAGTCTATACAAAGAAGCAAGATAAAATAGTAGAAACAAGGGAGAAGGATACAGAACCAGAACACATCCCTGAGGAAGAAACAGCATTGGAACTCCCTGATAAGGAAATCAAAAGAATTATACTTAGGTATCATCAATATATTAAGAGACAGATCAAGGAAAACACTGACAAAATTAAACACAGAGAAAACCAACAATACCAGAAGACAATACAAGAATAAAATGACAAAATAAATGAGAAATTAGAAATTATACAATTCTACAGATAGAAATCCAGAAGATTAATACTAAATTTCCAGAAATAGATAACACTCTGAAAGGTCAAAAGAGTAGAATCAAATCAATGGAAGATGGAAGTAATGAGATTGAAGACAACAACCTGAATACTTATTTGGGAAAGGATCCATCACAAAAAAGATGAAAACAAAATGAAGAAACCCTAAGATTCATGTGGGATAAACCTACATGTAATCACAATTCCAGAACAGCAAGAGAAAGATAAAACCACTAAGAAAATTGTTCAAGATTTGTTGGAAGAGAACTTCCCTGATATGATGAAAGATGAGAACACATTCATTCAGGAAGTTCAACAAAGCCCAAACAGGATAGACCCCAAAAGAAAACCACCAAGACGTATCATCATCAAACTCATCAAAACTAAAGACAAAGAAAGAACCCTGAAAGCGTTATGGAAAAATGAAAATTACCTAAAAAGGGCAACCAATAA
>NW_006921998.1:2555050-2555634 GCF_000298275.1 Orycteropus afer afer
TATAATCATAATAGATAACTATGAACCCAATGAAACAGCCCCAAAATACATAAATCAGAATTTAACAGAGTTAAAAAGACAAATAGATGACTATACAGTTATAGTAGGAGACTTAATACACCACTTTCAATAAAAGATAAAATAACTGGGAAGAAACTCAAAAAAGAGGCAGAAGAAATCAACAGTACCATCCACCAACTTGACCTTATAGACAGCTACAGAGCACTTCACCCAACACCAGCACAATATACATTCTTTTCCAGTACATAGGGAACATTCTGCAAGATAGACCATATGTTAGGCCATAAAGCAAGCCTTAATCAACTTAAATATACTGAAATACTAATAAGCATCTTCTCAGATTACAATGCCATTGAATTTTAAAAATCATCAATAAGAATATCAACAGAAAAAGAGCAAACACATGGAAATTGAACAATACCCATCTTAAGAACGACTGGGTAATAGAAGAAATAAAGAAATAAAAAATGAAATTAATTTTTTTGAATCAAACAGGAATGAAAACACAACATACCAACATCTTTCAGACACAGCAAAACTAGTGTTCAGAAGCCAATTTGCAG
>NW_006921998.1:2558211-2558877 GCF_000298275.1 Orycteropus afer afer
GGACAGCCCCCAGGCAGCAGGGAGCAGCGGCAGACAGGGCTGGCAGGAACAGGTAGGGGAAAGCGCAGGAAGTGAGCAGAGTGGTTGGAACAGCTAAGGGAGATGAACTTGTCTGTCATTTTGTCCTACTGTAGTGGCTTCTGTGTTGCTGTGAAGCTACAGGCTGTACCAGCAGGGATGCCCATGGTGGACTAGTTTCTGTGGAACTTCCAGACTGAGACAGACTAGGAATAAGGAAGAGGCCATCAACTTCTCAAAGAATTGGCCAGTGAAAACTAATGAATACTAGTGAAACAATGTCTGATATATTACTGGAAAATTTTATGACTAGCCCTGAAACATCGTCCGATACAGTGCCAGAAGATGAACCCCTCAGGTCAGAAAGCACTCAGAATATAACTGGGAAAGAGCTGTCTCATCAGAGTAGAGCCTACCTTAATGATATGGATAAAGTAGATGTTTCAAGGCCTCCATTTGCTGGAATGGCATGAATCAAAATGAGAAGAAATAGCTGGAAACATCCCTTGATAATCAGAACATAGAATGTACTAACTTTGAATCTAGGAAAATGGGAAGTTGTCAAAAATGAAATTGAATGCATAAAGATTGATATCCTAGGCATTAGTGAGCTGAAATGGACTGGTTTTGGCCATTTTGAATCAGACA
>NW_006921998.1:2558977-2559899 GCF_000298275.1 Orycteropus afer afer
AATATCTATATGCCCACAAGGAAAGCCAGTTAATATTACTATTCTTCAAATTTATGCATCAACCACCAAAGCCAAAGATGAGGAAATTGAATATGTTTACCAACATCTTCAGTCTAATATTGACCAAACATGCAATCAAGATGTGCTGGTTATTGTTGGTGACCGGAATTCAAAAATTGGAAAAAAAAAAAAAAAAAGAAGAATCACTAGGAGTTGTAAAATTTGGCCTTGGAGATAGGAATAATGCTGGAGATTGCCTGATAGAATTTTGCAAAACCAACCTCTTATTCATTGCAAATATCTTTTATCAAAAATACAAACAGTGGTTTTTATCAAAAATACAAACACATGGACTTCACCAGATGTAGTACACAGGAATCAGATTGACTGCATCTCTGGCAAGAGGCAATGGAGAAACTCAATATCTTCAACCAAAATACAGCCAGGAGCAGACTGTGGTACAGAGCATCATCAACTGCTGGTTTGCAAGTTCCTATTGAAATTGAAGACAATTAAGACAAGTCCACAAGAGCCAACATATGACCTTGATTTTATCCCTCCTCAGCATTTATATTAGGTAGATATACTCCTTGGAGAGATTAATCATGGGAGAATAGAAGGGCTGTGTATGCATAGGGAGACAGCTTGGGTCACAGGATTGCATGGGAGGGAAGGACACAGGGAAGAGGTAACTATGGGGAGGAGGTGGGATGGCAGCTGTTGCACTGTGGGAAACTACAATTATCTCTGACTCATAGTGACCCTATGTACAAACAGAACAAAACACTGCCTGGCCCTGTGCCAAGTCCATGATGCTTGCTATATGTGAGCCCATTGTTGCAGTCACTGTGTCAATCCATCTTGTTGAGAGCCTTCCCCTCTTTTGTTGACCCTCCACTTTACCAAACATGATATCCTTCTT
>NW_006921998.1:2561599-2562724 GCF_000298275.1 Orycteropus afer afer
TCTCATCTTTTTAATGACTTTTGCTTCCTTCATGGATGATGTCCTTGATGTCATCCCACAATTCATCTGTATTTTGGCCGTTGGTGTTTGATGCATCAAATCTAATTTTCAAATGATCTCTAAATTCAGGAGAGTTATTACCAAGGTCATATTTTGGCTCCCATGGACTTCCTTTAATTGTCTTCAGCTTCAACTTGAACTTGAACATGAGCAGTTGATGATCTGTTCTACAGTCATCTCCTGGACTTGTTTTGGCTGAATGTATTGAGATTCTCCATTGCCTCGTTGCACAGATATAGTCAATCTGATTCCTGTGTATGCTGTCTGATGAAGTCCACATGAATAGCTGTCAACCGTATTGTTGAAAAAAGGTATTTCCAATGACTAAGTCCTTGATGTTGCAAAATCCTATCATGCAATTTCCAGCATTATTTCTATCATCAAGGCTGTATTTTCCAACTGGTGATTCTTCTTTGTTTCCCACTTTTGCATTCTAATCACCAGTGATAATTAACACATTTTATTGCAAGGTCAGTCAATTTCAGACTGCAGAATTTGGTAAAAATCTTCAATTTCCTTATCTTTGGCTTTGGTGGTTGGTGCGTACATTTGAATAATAGTAGTATTAACTGGTCTTCCTCATAGGCATATGGATATCATCCTATCACTGACAGAATTGTACTTCAGGATAGATTTTGACACATTCTTTTTCATGATGAATGCCATGCAACTTTTCTTCAATTTGCCATTGCTGGCATAGTAGATCATACGATCATCTGATTCAAAATGGCCAAAACAGTCGGTTTCAGCTCACTAATACCTAGGATATTGAGCTTCATGTGTTCCATTTAATTTTAATAACTTCCAATTTCCCTATATTCATACCTTATACATTTCATGTTCCAATTATTATGTATGTTTGCAGTTCTTTCTTCTCATCTTGAGACGTGCTACATCAGCAAATGAAGGTCCCATAAGCTTTACTCTATCCATGTCATTAAGGTCAGCTATACTCTGAGGAGATAGTCCTTCTTCAGTTGTATTTTGAGTACCTTCTGACGTGAGGGGCTCATCTTCCAGCTCTATATTGTACAATGTTTCAGGGCTAGGTATAAATTTTTCCAG
>NW_006921998.1:2569376-2570143 GCF_000298275.1 Orycteropus afer afer
AGACAGATTTTTAAAGTATTTTAAAAATATACTAGGATCTTATCCATGGAGTAAGAAATTAACATTCCATTATTATATTGTCATTTTCCAAAATAAATATGTATTTTAAGAAAGTACATTTGGCTAATATATTGTAATAGGTTATGTTGTGATTCATGGAACAATTAGCTGATACATTCTACTAGTACTAATGGGAATAGTTCATGTAGACAATCCATACATCACAGTAAGACTACAGACTTTATATTTATTGACTAATAAATTTAAGAACAATAAGTGTGAAGGGATAAATGGCTGTGATGCCAAAGATGTGCATGTTTATGAAATTTTTTTTGCTGTAGAAATAAGAATTGTCATTGTTACTACTGTTGAGTCAGTTATGACTCATAGTGACCTATATACAAAAGAAAGAAACACTACCTGGTCCTGTGCCATGCTCATATCTTTGTTGCTTGAGCACATTATTGCAGCCATTGTGTCAATCCATCTCCTTGAGGGTCTTCCTCTTTTTTACTGACTCTACCATTCCAAGTATATGTTCTTTTCCAGGGATTGGTCCCTCCTAACAATATGGTCAGAGTGTGAGAGGCAAAGTCCTGGTACCCTCGCTTTTAAGGAGCATTCCAGCTATACTTCATCCCAGAAAGATGACAGGCCCTCTGACAGTCCATAGTATATTCAATACTTTTCACTAACAGCATAACTCAAATGTATCAATTATTCTTCATTCTTCCTTATTCATTGTCTAGCTTTCGCATGCATATTAG
>NW_006921998.1:2571433-2572839 GCF_000298275.1 Orycteropus afer afer
ACGTTCTTTGGAATGGGCACAAACATGGATTTCTTCAAGTTGGGCAGCCAGATAGCCATCTTCCAAATTTCTTGGTATGTAGGAGTGAGCTCTTCCAGCATTCCAACTTATTGTTGAAACATCTCAGTTTGCATTTCATCACCTCCTGGAGCCTTGTTTTTTGCCAGTGCCTTCAGTGTAGCTTGAACTTCTTCCTTCAATATAATTGGTTCTTGATCATGTGCTTCCTCCCAAAATGGTTGAATGTTGACAAATTATTTTTAGTATAGCAGCTCTGTGTATTATTTACATCTTCTTGTGTTGCTTCCAGCATCATTCAATCCAGCACTTGTCTGTCAATTTGCCATATTTTGGTGGCTTCTGTGTTGCTGTCATTCTGGAAGCTATGCAACTAGTATTTCTAATAATCGCAAGGTTACCCATAGTGGACTAGTTTCTGTGGTGGTTCCAGACTAAGATAGACTGGGAAGAAAGACATGGCTGTCGACTTCTGAGAAAGCTGGCATCTGAAAACCTTATGAACAGCATTGAAACACTGTCTGATATAGTAATGGAAAACCTTATGAATAACAGTGAAACATTATCAGATATACTGCCAGAAGATAAATCCCTTCAATTGGAAAGCACTCAAAATATGACTGGGGAAGACCTGCCTCCTAAAAGTAGAGTCAACCGTAATGAAGTGCAGGGAGAAAAACTTTGAGGACCTTTATTTACTAATGTGGTACAAATCAAAAGGAGAAGAAAGAAATGCAAATGTCCATTACTGTAACATACTAATCAAACATCCATTAACTATTAGAACACAGAATACACAAAGTATGAATATAAGAAAATTGGAAATTATGAAAAATAAAATGGATTCCATAAAGATCAATATCCTAGGCATTATTGAGCTAAAATGCACTGGTGTTGGCCATTTTGAATCATACAATCATACAGCATACTATGCCAGGAATGACAAATTGAAGACAAATTGTGTGGAATTCATCCTCAAAAAGAACATTTCAAGATCTATCCTACATTACAATGCTTTCAGACCGATTAATATGACTATTATTCAAAATTCTGCACCAACCTCTAAAGCCAAAAGATTGATGAAGAAATTTAATATTTTTACCAACTTCTACACTCTGAAATAGACCAAATTTGCAAAAAAAGAAAAAGATGTATTGATAATTATTGATGATTGGAATGCAAAATTTGGAAACAAAGAAGCATCAGTAGTTTAAATATATGGCTTTAGTTATAGAAATAAAGCCAAAGATCACATAACAAAATTTTGCAAGGGAAATGACTTCTTCATTACAAATATCTTTTTCAAAATCATATGTGGAGACTACACACATGGACCTCACTAGATGGAATACATAAGAAAGAAACCAGTAACATCTTTGTAAAACGAT
>NW_006921998.1:2573264-2575917 GCF_000298275.1 Orycteropus afer afer
AACTTGGGACTTGCCAACTTCCATAAGTGTGTGAGCCATTTTCCTAAGATAAATTTATCTTTCTGTATATGTGCATATAAGCTTTACTGGTTTTGCTCCTTTAGTGAACCCAACCTAATAAAGTCTATGATAACCAAAATACAAACATGATTACATCCCACCTGAATTTAGAGAAGACCTTAAGAATAGATGTGATGCACTGAACACCAATGATCAAAGACCAGATGAGTTGTGGAATGACATTAAAGACATCATACATAAAGAAATCAAAAGGTCATTAAAAAGACAGAAAAAGAAGAAAGGACCAAAATGGATGTCAAAAGAGAGTCCGAAACTTGTTCTTGAACAGAGGGTAGTAAATCAAATGAAAGAAATGATGAAATAAAGGAGCTGAACAGAAGATTTTAAACGGTGGCTTGAGAAGCAAAGTAAAGTGTATAATGAAATGTGCAAAGAGCTGAAATTAGAAAATAAAAAGGGAAGAACAGGCTTGGCATTTTTTAAGCTCAAAGAACTGAAGAAAAAAGTCAAGTCTCAAGTTGCAATTTCAAAATATTTTGTTGCAAAATATAGAACCATGCAGGAAGCATCAAAGGAAGATGGAAATAATACACAGAATCTCTAGAACAAAAATAATTTCTCGACATTAAACGACTTCAGGAGATACCATATAATCAAGAATAGATAGTACTGAAGGAAGAATTCCACACTGCAGTAAAGCAAATGGCACAAAATAAGGCTACAGGAATTGATGGGATATCCACTGCGTTGTTTCAACAAGGAGATGCAGTACTGGAAGAACACACTCACTTATGTCAAGATATTTGGAATACAGCTATCAGGCCAACCATCAGGAAAATATCCATGTTTGTGTCCATTTCAAAGAAATGATCCAACAGAATGTGGAAATTATGGAACATTATATTTAATATCACACACAAGTAAAATTCTGTTGAAATAATTCAATGTTTCCAGCAGTATATTGACAGGAAACTCAGAAATTCAAGGCACTTTCAGAAGAGGGTATGGAACATGGGATGGATATCATTGCTGATATTAGATGAATATTGGTTGAAAGCAAAGAAAAGTGGAATGATAATTACTTGTGTTGTATTCACTATGCAAACACATTCCACTGTGTGGATCATAACTAATTATAGATAACACTGTGAAGAAAGGGAATTCCAGAACACTTAATTGTACTCACGAGGAGTTGTACATAGAACAAGAGGTATTCATTAGAATAAAACAAAAGGATACCACATGGTTTAAAATCAGGAAAAATGGGTGTCAGAGTTGTATTCTTTCACTATATTTTTCAATCTGTACACAGTGCAAATAATCTGAAAACTGGACTATATGAAAAAGGAATCAGCATCAATATTGGAGGATCACTTATTTACAACTTGCATTACACAGATGACACTACTTTTCTTCCTGAAAGCAAAGAAGACTTCAAGCACTTACTGATTGTGGTGGTTGTATTTGTGTGTCAACTTGGCTAGGCCTGATTGAGTGGCTGGGCAGCTGGATGTAGTATTCCCCATGATAAGAGTGGTAATCATTTCCATGGTATAATCTACTGTAGCAGCTGAGTAGCTGCCTTAAGGATGTGGTCTGCTTCCTGTATATAAGGAGAAGCCTTGGGGATAGTCTCTAGGTTATGGCATGCTTGAACCCTACATGTAGCCGTGCCAGTTGTTCAGCAGCCCACCATGCTCTGCCGACCCTGAGACTTGAATTAATGGCCTGACATGTGGTTTGGTAACATCAGGACTGTGCCATTTTATTTGCTGGCCTTGGGCTTGTTAGCATCAGCAGCCAGTAGCTGCCTGAGTGGAGAGAGCTTCAGTGGGCCAGGAGCTGGAGGCAGAGCTGAAGCCCAAGGTCGAGGGGTTTTACACTGCCCCTAGAGCCTGTCACTTTGAATTTGGACTTCTAGTTTCCCAAACTGTAAGAGAATAAACTCCTGTTTGTTCAAGCTGTCCCATTGTAGTATATTCCTATCAGAGTGGCACGTGGTAACAAGAACACTGATGAAGATAAAAGACCAGCATAGATTGCCCCTGAACATAAAGAAAAAAAAAATTACATATGTATCCTCACAACTGGACCAGTAAGAAACTCATGATGAATGGAGAAAAAAATGAAATTGTCAGGGATACCATTTTACTTGGATCAACAATCAATGACCATGAAAGCAGCAGTGAAGAAAGCAATTAGACAACATATTGCACTGGGCAAATCTGCTACAAAAATTTTCTTTAAAGTATTATGAATAAGGATGTCACTTTGAACACTAAGATGTGCCTGACCCAAGCCGTGGTATTTTCAGTCACCTAATATGCATGTGAAAGCTAGACAATGAATAAGGAAGACCGAAGAAGAATTAATGTATTTGAATTGTGATGTTACTGAAGAATATTGAAATATCATGGACTGTTAGAAGAATTAACAATTCTATATTGAAGTACACCTCGAAGACTCCTTAAAAGCTAGAATCTCTAGACTTCCTCTTGTACACATTGGTTAAATTATTAGAAAGGACCAGTCTCTGGAGTAAGATATCATGCTTGGTGCAGTAGAAAGTCAGTAAAAAAGGAGAAGACCTTCAATGATATGGAATGACACAGTGGCTGCAATGATGGGCTCC
>NW_006921998.1:2577306-2578407 GCF_000298275.1 Orycteropus afer afer
TTTTTTTGTCTCTTGTGGAGTTATTTTAGTGTTCTTCAACTTAAACTTAAACTTGCATATGAGCAATTGATGGTCTGTTCCACAGACAGCCTCTGGTCTTATTGTGGCTTATGACACTGAATTTCTCCTTTGGCTGTTTTCATAGATGTGGTTAATTTGATTCTTGTGTACTCCTTCTGGGGATGTCCACATGTACAGCCATAATTTATGTTGCTAAAAAAAGGATATCTGCAATAAATATGTTGTTAGCCCTGAAAATTCTATTATATGATCTCCAGCTTCATTTTTTTCACCAATGCTTAATTTCTCAACTACTGATCTTTTCTTGTTTCCAGTTTTCACATTCCAATCACTTGTATTTGTCAATTCATCTTGAATGCATAGAAATAGGAGTAGGGTATAAAAATCATCAGTGTGGGAGCCAATCCAATCAAGCACAGATGGAAACTTTTATAATAATGCTATGTTAGTCATATTTGACTGCTAGTCATTCTGAACTTCAGTTGTGTGGAGAAATACTAAAAGGTAAAAATAGAAAAGAATGGCTTGAGTAACTACATGACCACTTTTCAGGGAGTAGCCACAGCTATGAAAATTGGAGGCCCCACATATGCAGAATTGATGTAAACTTTCTGGGGCATTGTTCTACCAAAGTAGTTTAACCCAGTTTATGGAGCATAGGAAGATCTTGACAAGTGCTAGATGTTCTACCTGCTTAGGGTTCCACAATAGTATGAATGTACAGGAGAATGGGTGTTATGTTTAGGGACATGGAGGACCTACAAGAACAAAGCTTTGGGTTGTTGTTGTTAGATTCCAACAAGCCAGCTGAGTCTTAGAAACACTATGTACACCAGAAGAAAATATTGCCTGGTCCTGAGCCATCTGCATAATAGTTGCAATGCTTGAAACCATTGACAAAGCCACAGTGTCAATCCATCTCATTGAGGGTCTTTTTTCATTCTCTTAGTAGTTCATGACAATAACCCTTGGGTTGTTTTTCTTGTTGTTAGGTGCTGTTGAGTCATTTCTGACTCATAGCAACCCCATGCGCAGCAGAACGGAACACCACCCGATCCCATGCCAGCTCCATGATCCTTG
>NW_006921998.1:2580731-2592388 GCF_000298275.1 Orycteropus afer afer
GAATAAATGAATGGATAAAAGAATGAATGATTTTCTACTTATTAGTTGCATGGTCTTGCTCTTATTTGAGCCTTACTTTTTCCATGTGAAAAATGTTCGGTGCTGTTTTGGTTACCTAGTGCTGCTCTGACAGGAATATATGACAAATGGGATGCCTGAACAAGCAGGAATTTATTCTATTACAGTTTAGAGGCTTTACGTCCGAGTTCAAAGCGCCAAATTCTAGGGGCTGGGTGAATCTTCTAGGAGCCTCTCAACCTTAGGCTTCATCTCTGCCTCCTGCTCCCAACCCACTGAAGCTAGAGGTTGTTCTTCACTCAGACAGCTGCTGGCTGCTGAGGCTGACAAACCCAAGGCTGACAAGTAAAGAGGCATAGCCCCAATGTTACCAAACCACAAAGCAGGCCATTAATTCAAATTCATTGAAAGTCCCAAGGTTGGCAGAGCATGGAACGATGCTGAACAATGACACGGCTACATGCAGGGTTCAAGCGTGCCAAAGCTAGAGACTGTTCCCCAAGACTTCTCCTTATGTACAGGAAGCAGACCAAATCCCTAAGGCAGCTACTTAGCTGCTCACAGTAGATTCCATCATGGAGTTGATTATCAGTCTCATCATGGGGAATACTACATCCAGCTGCCCAGCCACTCAACCAGGCCCAGCTAAGGTGACATACAAACTTAAGTATCACAGGTATTATTTACAAAAGAAAGAGACACTTCCCAGTCCTGCTCCATACTCACAATAGTTGCTATGGAGCTCATTGTTGCAGCCATTACATCAGTTATCTTATTAGTCACTGATCCTCTGCTTTACTAAGAATATTGTTCTTTACCAGGGACTAGTCTCTCCTGAGAACATGCCCAGTGAACATGAAACAAAGTCTCACCAACCTTGCTTCTAAGGAGCATTCTGGCTCTACTTCAAAGACAATTTTATTTGTTATTCCATCAGTTTATGCTATATTTGATATTCTTCACTAACACCATAATTTAAATGCATCAATTTTTCTTTAGTCTTCTTTACTCCTTGTACAACTTTCTGATGCATATAAGACTATTGAAAATACAATGGCCTGAATCAAGTGCACCTTAGATCTCATGACGTCTTTGTTTTTTAAAACTTAAATAACTCTTTTGCATCTGTAACACTGAATACAACAGAAGATCCCAAAGGGGCCCCAAGGCAGAATTGGTAGTGATCAGCACAGAAACAGCTTTATGGTAGAATCAGTGATGATGGTAGAAATCGGCTGCTAGGAATGCAGCTAAAAGAACCGAATAAAACTCCTCCACTAGATATGAGCTGGGTCAGTTAGCAGTGGAGAGGTTGATGACAGGAAGTCTGAAGGCAGAGAAGTCTGTTCTGAGGGTGCCAAGAGGAGCCTGTCCTCAGGGAGCCAAGAGGAAGCTTGTTCTCAGGGAGCTGAAAGGAGGCCTGTGTGGTTAAGGGAGGACTTGTATGGCAGAGAGAAGGGCTTGCTTGCTTGCATGGTCAAAAGAAGCTGAGAAAGCTGTACTGCACTTAAGAAGTCTCTCTTCTTCAAGGGAGACTTCCAGACTCTGGTTCTGAACCTGATTTGAAACTTGTTGATTCTTATCCCGAGTTGTACCTCATTACTTCCTTAATCTATAAATAATGTATTTATTTAACTGTAAGTATGGTCTGTGAGTTCTTCTGGGTCATGGTAACAAGTGATCAAACCCAGCAGAGAAGTAGAGAGTCCAATGGAAGGGACAACTCACGTCAGAATTGGTAAGAATTTTAGAGAATGACGTATGTCTGACCTCCACCTCATGAGAGTCAGCTTTGGGTTTATCCTGGTCTAAAGGAGCTCTGGTAGCGTAGTGCCTAAGGCATTTGACTGCTAACCAGAAAGCTGGTGGTTCAAACCCACTAGTCATTCCTCGGAAGGAAGATTGGGTGATCTACTTCCGTAGTGATACCACCTTGGAAAACCAAGGAGGGGTCGCTATGAGTTGGAGCCAACTCGATGGCAGTGTTTGGTTGGTTGGGTGTTAGTTAAGTGGTGTGTCAATTTGGCTGGGCCTGGTTTTGAGTGGCTAGGCAACTGGATGTAGTTATTCCCCAATAAGATTGGTAATCAGCTCTAGGGTGAAATCTACCGGAGCAGCTGAGTGGCTGCCTTAGGTGGTCTGCTGCCAGTACATAAGCAGAAGCTTTGAGAAAGGTCACTGAAGTTTTTGGCATGCTTGGACCCTGCATATAGTCAAGTCTTCATTCAGCAGCCTGCCATGTTTCCTGCCAATTTTGGGATTGTCTCTGGACTTGAATTAGTGGCCTGCCATATTATCTGCTAATCTTGATACTGTGCCATTTTATTTGTTGACCTTGAGCTTGACAGTCTCAGGAGCCAGCAGCTGCCTGAGCTGAGATGCCTCCAGGTTCAGTGGGCCGGGAGCAAGAGGCAGAGCTGAAGTGCAAGGTCCAGGGGCCTTCACTCAGCCCTTAGTGCTGGCACTTTGAACTTGGACTTCTCGCCTCCTAAACTATAAGAGAATAAACCCATGCTTGTTAAAGCCACACATTTTTGATATCTTCTGTTAGAGCGGCTCTAGAGGATCAAAACATGGTCATTATTCTCCCTTAATTTATACAAGTTCTGACACTACTATCCTCATTTAAGACTTGGCTCTGGGGAAAGGTCATTGTCTTTCTTCAACTTCTTTGCCTCAGCTCTTTGGGGATCTCTGTGTGGCATGGCATTTATTTTTGTCCTGTTTGTGCTTGCTTAATCTACAATGCGTTCCTAACGTGAAAATCTGGTAATTGGTCAATCCCTCTATTAGCATAGCAGCATATTACTTCTTTTTGTAGATTTTTGTCTTACTTCTTTCTTTGTACATTCTTCCATCCAATTCAGTTCATGTACCATATACCCCATTGAGCTGACTATATCACTCTTATTTGGCACTTTGAACTCTGGTCTACCCTTCAGTTTTTTCCTGTTACACTCAAATTGCTTGAAATTGTCATACCTGTTTCTGCCTGAATTAATATGTTCTGCTCTTCCTCAAAAATACCACAGCCCTCTTTTCAGAAATGAGGTTCTCCTCAATCTAAAATCCCAGTTCAAATGTTGTCATTCTCTACCTACTACCATCATCACAATACCTAGCTTGGAACTTAAAGCACAATTGTATCTATTTAATTAATTCTCTGATTCTAATTAGCATGTTAGTATCCTTAGGATGTAATCATTATTTAATCAGTTTCATTATTCTAAGTGATTCACCAGGGTCCAGTGAATAATAGATGTCTAAAAATGTATTGAAATGAATTGGATAGACAGGTCTCTTCAAAGGTGATAAAAAGCTAGAAAAAAGTATTCTGAATAAAATCCAGCCTGCACTGAATGTTATTTTTATTTTGATGCTTTGATGAATTAGGTTGGGCCATTTTTCTGAATAGAGGAAGAGATATAGAAGAGGGTTCTTAGGCCTAGAGTATGGAACGCCTTCCTAATCATGCCCATAGCCTAGTTTCAACATTGTACATCAAAAGATTTCTGGTCTTTACCAAGTCTCCAGGTGGTATGCTAGTAACTTTAAAACACCCCATTCCCCCAGAAAAAAAAAAAACTCATTGCTGTCGAGTCAATTCTGATTCATAGCGACCCCTCCCTTGGATTTCTGACATGGTATCTCTATGGAAGTAGATTACCCAGTCTTCCTTCTGAGGAGTGGCTAGTGTGTTTGAACTGCCAGCCTTCTATCTAGCAGTCAAATGCCTTAAGCACTATGACACCAGAGCTCCCTAGTGACCTTGGTGGGTATTGTATCAAGCCAATTTTGTTCTAATAAAGAAAAAAAAAGTTATCTGGTTTTATAATACTAGCTCACATTTAAAATAAATAAATAAATAAAATAAAAATGGTAACACTTTCCTCTATCTATTTTTTTGGTTTTCTGGTGTGGTTCTAATAGCAAATACCACAAATGCATAGCTTTACAAACAAGGATTTAGTCTCTCACTAGTTAGGGGCTAGAAGTCTGAGTTCAAAGTGACAGCTGGAGGGGCTGGGTGAAGGCCCCTTGACCTTGAGCTTCAGCTCTGCCTCTTGCTGTTGGTTCACTGAAGCTGGAGGCTTCTCTTAACTTAGGCAGCTCCTGGTTGCTAAGGCTGACAAACCCAAGGTCGACAGTTCCAAGATTATCAAATACCATGGTAGGCCACTGGTTCAAGTTGAGGAACAGTCCTAAAATTGGCAGACAACATGCCAGGTGTTTTGGTACCAGTACCACTCTGACAAGAATATACCACAAATAAGGTGCTTGAATAAACAGGAGTTTATTCTCTTACAGTTTTGGAGGCTAGAAGTCCAAGTTCAAAATGCCAGCCTCTAGGGCTGTGTGAAAGCCCCTTGACCTTGAGCTTCAGCTCTGTCTCTTGCTCTCAGCCCATTGAAGCTAGAGGCATCTCTTCACTCAGGCAGCTACTGGTTGCTGAGGCTAAAAAGCCCAAGGTTGACCAATAAACTGGCACAGTCCCGACGTTACCAAACCACACAGCAGTCCATTAATTCAAGTCCATTGAAAGTCCCAAGGCTGGCAGAGCATGGCAGGCTACTGAGCAATGACATGGCTACATGCAGGGTTCAAGCATGCCATAAGCTAGAGACCATTCCCCAAGGCTTCTGCTTATATACAGGATGCAGACCACATTCCTAAGGTAGCTACTCAGCTTCTCACAGTAGATTCCACCATGGAGTTGATAACCATTCTCATCATGGGGAATACTACATCCAGCTGCCTAGCCACTCAACCAGGCCCAGCCAAGCTGACACACAAAGTTAACTACCACTCCAGGTTTCTGAATGAAGACTTGGCTATATGCAGAATCCATGTGTGCCAAAAAGCTATAGAGACCTTTCTCAATGCTTCTTATATATCGGAAGCAGACTACATCCCTAAGGCAGTTACTCAGGTGCTCCAGGTAGATTCCACAATGTCGTTGATGACCAGTCTCATCATGGGGAATAACTATATCCAGCGGCCCAGCCACTTGAAACCAGGCCCAGCCAAGTTGACACATAACTTAACTACCACACCTATCATATAGGGTTAGTATTGAGAGTCAATAAGAATATTGTTATAATTGTTATTACAATAAATGGATATCACTTTATTTTTTTACATATTCCCGCAACAAATCAGAGAAAGCACAGGACACAAGAGAATTGGAGGATATGTGTATACAGAAGAAAGGCTGTCCATGAGCCAGGGATGAGGCTGTGCAAAGTGGAAGACACCAAAGCTGATTTTCCCAACCTTATAATCGACCCTCTTGGCAACAGTAGTTAAGAAGTCATGCAGCAGCAAAGGGAGAAGAATTAGATAACAAACACTTCTAAAAAGAGAAAGCTTTGGAGAAAAAAAAGAAATCCTTGAAAACAGTGAGAAAAGATCAAAACTGTATCTTCCATGCCATATGGAGTTTTGTCTTGAAAAATCCTTGTTAATTGGACATATAAATACCTACTCTCTTTAAGGTTTCTTCTCCTGATTTTGCCTGAAGCATATGATGCCTTGTTATAGATGTTAGAAAACGTACTAATTTTCCATTTGCTCTTATGTGTTCTCAGTAAGGAAAATGCCTTTTATTTTATAACCAACAAAAGCATGTAACAAGGAAAGCCCCACTTGACTGCCACAAAGAAATGAAATGCTGAATAAGACTATCAATAATTCATATGCTCTGTGTAGATGGAGCAGATTGCCTGACTGTACAGAATTGCTTCTGTCTTCACACAGAACCATGGATTGCTCCTTGTGGGTTGTCTTTGACTCCCTCCTATTTGTGTCTTTTATGTGTGAAGTGACTCTTATTTAAGGCAAATACTGTGTCATTTACTGATGAAGAAAGGAAAAAAAAAATGTCATACTCAGCTTTGTTTTAATAAAGGCCAGACTGGTGGTCAACTGATAAAATATTATGTGACAGATAAGTAAGTTAGGCTATTTATGTAAATACATTGTTGCTTAGATCATCTCCTACTTAAATCCCTTTCTCAATCACAAATTTAGAGATTGAATATAAGCCCTAAACTGGATGTAAGGATTTTGATGTTGGTAAATCAAAATATTAAGATAATTGCGTTGGATATGCTCCCATTCAAGAAGTTTTCCCAACAGTTCTTTCATGTTCTGTGGCCGTAATGATTAAAATGAAGTTTCTCTTCTCACTTGTCCTTTGAAGAGAATTTATAGAGCTAAGTATTTGATTGACAAAATTCCTTCAAGACTTACCCAACCACTCCCTCAAAAACATCTTTTTGTTAGCTGCCTTGGAGTACACTCTGACTCAGTGTGACCTTAAACATGATGGAACTAAATATATTCCAGCCCTGCCCTATCTTCATGATTATTTGTATGTAAGAGTCCATTCCTAGGGATTTTCTATCAAACCAGCTCCTTGAGGATTCCTTTAATTTCCCTTTGTCCTCTGCTTTACTGAACACGATGTCCACTTCTAGTGACTGATCTTTCCTGACGATGTGTCCAAAATAAATGAGCTGAAATATTGCTATCTTGGCTTCTAAGGAGCATTCTGAATGGATTTCTTCTAATACCATTTCTTTTTTTGGTAGTCCGTGGTACATTCAATGTTTTCACGAATGCCACAATTCAAATTCATCATTCTTTTGCTAGCTAAATGAAGGGAAGTTTGTGATGCACTATGTCCTTTCTGTTCAAAGGAGATAGGTTTCCATAAGCATGTCATGATTATGTAGGTAATAGATATTTTGGAAAGTGAAATAGGAAAGAAAGATCTACATAAGGAAGGAAAAACGAAGAATTGAAATTTCCCTAGGAATCACAACTGAGCTATAACAGTGCATATAGGCTTATTGCACAGAAGTAATTTTATAAGTCTCTTGTGTCAGATGCAGAATGATGGGGGAACACTGATGTACAGGATGTTTCCATTATATTCCATAAATTTGCATTAGAGGTTCAGAGTAACATAAATAATGCATGATAAATTCTATCAAAAGAATTTCTGGCTGGGGTGAATGCACACAGGAAGCTGCCTGGAAGGCCATATTTTAACAGGCCTGGGTAATGGTCAGGCTGCCTATGTTCACACCCATAGAAACTATGGGGTTTGCAATTTGTCAAAGATTAATAGAGAAGTAAGAGATACGAGTTTAGTTTAAACTTCAAGTTAGTTTTGTAGGTGAAGATAAAAATACTAGTTTCGTACTTCAAGTACTTACGTTTCTCTCTCTATAGAAAATAACAGAATGTTTTGGCTGACTCACAGTTAATAGAATGATGCTTCTAAGACTACATAGACTTCTCAGATGATGACTTAACATCAGAGCGGAAAGGTTCCGGCTGCGGGGAACAGTGTAGACCGCATGCAATAGTTGTTGTTGTTGTTATTTGCCGTTGAGTCGGACCCGACTCATAGCATCCCCTCCTTGGGTTTCCAAGGCATTATCACTATGGAAGCGGATTGCCCAACCTTCCTTCCGATGAGTGGCTGGTGGGTTTAAACCGCCAACCTTCTGGTTAGCAGTCAAGTATCTTAGGCACTATGCTACCAGAGCTCCTATGCAATAGTTAGTGAGCCAGAATAACTAACAATTGCTTAATGTTTACCTTGTGCTAGGCCCTGGGCTAAAACTATGTGTGTGTGTGTGTGTGTGTGTGTGCATACACCTACATGCAGTCCCTTCACTAAAGCTTCTGGGTAAATACTATTTTAAGCCAAGACTCTGACAGATACTAATGACCCTAAATAATCTTTCTTTGCGAGAAGTACCTCCTTGCAGTGAGTACATGTTCTCACTTCTCTGTGTCTTAAGTTGGACATGATCAGGCTCCACTGAGGAAGGACTGTTACGGTCTGCTCTTCCTACTCTGGGACAGAAGTTCAATTTGAGGGTACACTATTCTTATTTAGCTCCATTGCCTGGAAACTTTTAAGAATTTTGTATCTGTGTAATTTTTATGTCTATTTTTCAATCAATTCTGTGGTTCAAGTATAAAAAACAAAACGTGCCATGATTAATTTTATGTGCCAACTTGGTTAGGTTAGGATTCCCAGGTGTTTGGCCAAATATTAGGCTAGTTGTTGTGCCATAATATCAGGTAATGTAATATAATCACCTACTGTAATTTCATGTCATGGAATCAATCAACCAACCAAAAATGGATGGTGTGATCCCCTCTGAGACTATAGATATTTTAGCAGAACCTGTTCTCTCTGTTGACTGTACTCTCCTGCCACCTCATCTATGAATCTGGAGGTCAAGCCCTAGAAATCTCTAGACTGCTTCCTGACCTACAGACTTTAGATTTCTCCTGAGACATTAGTAGTCTTCAGCCTGTCAATTGGCTTAGGGATTTTGGTTCACCAGCCCCACAATTGTGTAAGTCAATCCTTTGAACTAAATCTCTTTCATGTAGAAAGATGATAGATAGATAAATAGATAGATAGATAGATAGATAGATAGATAAAATCGAAAACCAAACTCACTGCCGTGTAGTCAGATCTGACTCATAGCGACCCCTCATATATACATACATATGTATATGTATATATATATGTATATACTCTCCTTCCAAATGTGTCCTAAGTACCCCCATACTTCCTCTCTCGTGCTTTCTCAGGGAGTGTCCCCAGTAACACCTTTGGTTTGGCCATCTCTGCAGAAGGGTAAACACATAAAGTTATTCACTTTGCATGTATTCGTAAGCACAATTTTCTTGTGTTTCCCATTTTGCATCAGGCGAGGGAACCTGAGACAGAGGAAGTTTGATGTGGCAGGAGAGATAAAAGTTGAGTTTAGGTATACAGGACAAAAATGATAACTTCCTTTCAGTCTTCAGTCTAGCGGGGGAGACAGAGAAGAGCCTCCTTCATTAGAGTACAGTGCAGTGAGCACTAGGAGAAGGGTGTACAGGATGACCAAGGAGGAAACCCCGATTAGGTTGGTTCAGCCTCTTCCTTTCGAAGAGGAGGAAATGGCAGCCCAGGAAGCAGCAGTGACTTTTCTTCATTCACATGGTTTCTAAGAAGTCATCTCTGATCACAGCTTAGCTTCTAGGTTGCAAAAATGATAACAATACAGGAATATATTTCTTTGGGTTTCTTTCTCTGTGTTTAGAGTGTTCTATTGTTGACCTGGAGTACCTAAGTCATGCAACTGATTAATGTGCTCAATTGCTAACTGCAGAATTATAGATTCTGATCACCCAGAGACATCTTAGGAGAGAGACCAGATGACCTAGTTCTGAGTAATCAACCATAGAAAATCCATAGAGCAAAGCTCTTCTCTGACACTCATGGGATCATGTGAGTAGAGATTGACTTGATGACACCTGGTAAAGGTGGTGGTAGAATTAGAACAGAAAGAGCCTCATGTTCTAAACTAATGATAGTGGGAAATGATACCTACTATGCCTATATTTGAAATGAAAGTCTTCAAGAGTTGAATCTGCATTGTTGTTGTATCCATGCTACTAGTGTCCAAGTGAATTACTGAAAACCAAACAGCTTCCACAAAATAAATGTATGTTCATGCCACAAAAATGAAACCTCAGACAGCATTATGAAAATAGGGAATACCAACTGCAGGTGCAGTAAAGAGCAATTATTTCAGACCCAGGATGTATTTTAAAACATTTAATGCAGATGATTCATATTCAGCAGTCACTTATGAAACAGAAACATTAATAAAATCAATCTTCACTTATTCTGGAGACTTAAATAAAATGAGGTCACTAATTACAGGTATCGAACTGTTTTACCTGACATAGTTAAGCCCTCAGTATACTAAATAAGAGTCATTTAAAAAACAATTTTTAAACAAGAAAGAGATGAAGAAATGTGGAACAGATTGAATGCATAAGAGAAGTGGAATCTCTTTTTAACTTCCCTAACCAACTACAGAATCAGATAGAGAACAATCATAACCATTGATTAGATCACTGAAATAAAGGGCTAATTTCATCTCCAAAGATAAATACACCCACTCCTTCCTTACAGAGACAGATTCCAAAGATCAGGTCTTAAGCAAAATTGGCCTTATGAGAAAAGGAGGACACGAGATAGCATGGAGCCCTAGCCTGGGAACTGCTGTGCCCCAGGACTGCTGTGCTCTGGGCCAAAAGGCCTTGCCCTCTGGGCTTGGGCAGGAGCTTGCCTAGAATATATTTGGCGGTTCTGGGGCACGGGCAACTGGTGGGATTCAGGGGTTAATATGGTTGATGGAGATTTCTGCCTGTGACCTTGCCCCCACATTTGCCCCTTCCGGAGGCTGATGACACCCTGGAGGCCAGGGAGGACCCCACTGAAACAAGCAAGGCTATGCTGGTCTTGGAGGACTTGAAATCCAAGGCAGAGAGCCTGGAGACTAACAGCTTCTCAGAAGAGGGGCTCAGCAGTTAGGGGTGTGGGTGAGGAGGTGGTGGCCAGATTCTGCTGCAGGCCCTGGTGCAAGTGACCTCCAGTAGCTTCATGATGCAGGACCTGGTCCCTCCAAGGCACTGACTAGGTGGGATTATCAGCCCTGGCCTCTTCCTGGGCCCGTCTGGCCACTTGTAGGCCCTTCTTGAATGAACTCCTTCAAAATTTGCCTCAATCGCTTCTCTGTTAACAGTAACAGCTGCAACACTGGCTCAAGAAGTGGGGATGGGACTGGTAAGAGGCTTTCTGTTGAGCTGGCTGCTTCAGCTGTGAGCCTGACACACATGGGTGACTCTGCAGGCTGCTGGGAGCTGAACATGGGGAGAAAACCCAGGTTAATACGCAAAATGATGGATACGAAGATATTCGCTCAGTGAGAAGTAGGTATAATTGTTTTTGCTTCCATAGTCTGAGGATAGCCTAAAGTCAAGAGTAGTTTATAATCTGACTTTCATTACTTTTTTTTTCAAAATTTTATGAGCATGATGTCTGTGCTTTCAATCAGGCATGTTTAATAGTAAATTTGTCTCCAACTTAGCAAATTATTAATTAAGGACCCAGATGTGTTTTACAGAGCAGTGGAAGCTAAAATCAATGAGTGCCTAACCTGAGGGTTAGGCTCAGGTGATGGCAGAATGCGTCAAATCTATTCCCAGGCAGTACTAATGAGATGGTTAGTGATTATTTGAGAATGGTGCTATGGCAGGTTTACATGAAATAGATCTTTATATATGCCTTTTCCCCATTTTTTTTTTTTTTTACCCCTAACCCTGGGAAACATAACAATTTAATTCCTTTTGATGGTTCCCACTGGCACCACTAGACTTTTCTGGCTGTTCTGAAAAATGAAAAGTTGTATTCAAGCTATATGCCTGAAGAGGAAAAACAGAGCATTTCCTAGAAATTAGTTCAGAAGGAAAATAGAACTTCTTAACTTTCTCCTGGAGTCCCTGGGGAGTGCAAAGTGTTAAGAGTTCAGCGGCTAACTGAAAATTTGAAGGTCTGAGTCCTCCCAGAGGCATCATGGAAGAAAGGCCTGCCAATCTATCTCCAAAATATCAGTTGTGGAAAACCCTATAAAGTGCAGTTCTACTCTGATACCCATGGAGTTGCCATGAGTGGGAATTGACTTAGCACTGTGGTAGTTATGTTTGTGTGTCAACTCGGCTGGGCCTGGTTGAGTGGCTGGGAAGCTGGTGGTAGTTATTCCCCATGA
>NW_006921998.1:2592978-2593581 GCF_000298275.1 Orycteropus afer afer
CGAGACTACCACATCTGTATAAAACGCTTTCAGATCTAGTCCACACACAGTCTGACAGTGGCAGGAAAGCTATGTTCCTATAATTAACCTGAGAAAGTTAATGTGGGCAGTTTAACCAAGGGGGAGCGAAGAAGTTTATATTTATTGAGTAGTTAGTAGGTGCCAGAAAGAGCACTCTGCTTGATTATATCCTACTTATTTTGACATGAGAAAATTCAGGCTTAGCACATTAAGCATTTTTTTTTTTTTTAATGGCTCATAAATGTAGAGGCAGGATTGGATCCCAGGGGGGTCTGATAAAAGTGGAGTCAGAATTTAAATGCTGCCCAACCACTTGGAGACCTGTGAATCATTTTTCTGCACCAAGGTATCCTGTTCCTAGGGAAATTCTTGGTAGAAATATATCGGGAAGATGATATAATAAGACAAATTGCAGTATAGAGGTAAAATATGGAAAGCAATGATAATAGTAAATAAAGTGAAACTTAAGGATAATAGACTTAATAAAGATTTTTTTCTTTAAAAATGATAAGTCATGAAGAAAGTAAGAGATCTATGAACCATTAGCTACCCAATGACAAGGCAAAGAGAATTAGCAACGTC
>NW_006921998.1:2594106-2595099 GCF_000298275.1 Orycteropus afer afer
AGGCCCTTCTTGGATGAACTCCTTCAAAATTTGCCTCAATCGCTTCTCTGTTAACAGTAACAGCTGCAACACTGGCTCAAGAAGTGGGGATGGGACCGGTAAGAGGCTGTCTTCCAAATCTCTGTGTTCCAAATCTCACTGACTGAGTGCCTCAGGTGGGGTATTTTTTGTTGAAACAACTCAGTGGCTATTCCTTCAATTCCTTGTTGTTGGTGAAGCCTTGTTCTTCACCAATTCCTTCAGTGCAGCTTCAACTTCTTTCTTCAATACCATTGGTTCTTGATCATATGCCACCTCCTGAAATGGATGAACATCGACCAGTTCTTTTTGGTACAGTTACTCTGCATATTCCTTCCATCTTCTTTTGATGTTTCCTACATCATTCAATATTTTGCCCACAGAATCTTTCAATATTGCAACTTTCTATATTGTGCCAATAGACAGAGTTAATATTCCATATTTGCTACTGATTTTAAAACATTAGATAAAATAAGCATAAAAGCAAAGTTTCTAAGAAAATGAAAAATAATATATGTTGGACATCAACAGTTACATTTGTAAGTTAATTAAAGTATTCCACTAAACTCAATATAAGACAGGGATATGTACTGTTACCACTGTAATTCAGGGTTGTTTTAGGCCCTTGACTGCTAACCAGAAGGCTGGCAGTTCAAACTCACCAGCCACTCCTCAGAAGGAAGATTGGATAATCTACTTCTGTAGTGATATTGCCTCAGAAACCCAAGGAAGGGTTGCTATGAGTCAGGTCCGAGTAGATGGCACATAACAACAACAGCATAAAGAAGAGATAACATATGGGCTTATGTTTGGCCATATGGTCTCTGAAGTAAGACACATATCTTGGTTCTGGTAGTGGAACACTCATTTATTACCTAAAAGATCTTGGGCAATTGCTTAATCCTTCTAAGCTTCATATCTCATTGAAGATCTTGTAGTTTTTTGTTAACTCTCTACTTCACTAATCATGTTGCC
>NW_006921998.1:2596234-2596969 GCF_000298275.1 Orycteropus afer afer
ATGGACATTGATGGTGGATTCAAATAACGTGTCTTCTGAATTTGGCTTGAATTTATGGCAGTTCTCTATCTATGTAATGCTGTAACTATTTTAGAATTTCCTTCAATGAATTTTACTTATTTGTAATATTGATGATAATTTCCACATTCTGTTGGATCACCTTTCTTTGCAATGGGCACAGATGCAGATTTCTTTCTGTCAGTTGACCATGTAACTGTCTTCCAAATTTCTTGGCAAAGATGAATGAGAATCTCCAGTGCTACATCAGTTTTTTGAAACATTTCAATTAGTATCCTGTCAATTCCAGGAGCCTTGTTTTTGCCAATATCTTCAGTGCAGCTTGGACTTCTTTCTTCAATACCATGAGTTTTTGATCGTATGCTACCTCTTGAAATGATTAAACATTGACCAGGTTTTTTGGTGAAGTGACTCTGCATTCCTCTCATCTTTTGATGAATTTTGCCCCAAGAATACTTCAATATTTCAACTTGTAGCTTTAATTTTTTCTTCAGTTCTTTCAGCTTGAGAAATATCAAAAGAATTCTTCCCTTTCAGTGTTCTGACTTCAGCTTTTTGTAATTTTCTTTGTTTTTATGTGCCACTGAGTTGGACCCGACTCACAGCGACCCCTCCTTGGGTTTCCAAGGCAGTATCATTATGGAAGTCCATTGCCCAACCTTCCTTCTGAGGAGTGGCTGGTGGGTTTGAACCGCCAGCCTTCTGTTTAGCAGTCAA
>NW_006921998.1:2597318-2597797 GCF_000298275.1 Orycteropus afer afer
TCTTTTTATGGACATTTTGCTTTCTTCATATATAATTTCATCCTATAATTTGTCTGGTCTTTAGTCATTAGTGTTCAATATGTCAAATCCATTCTTGAGATTGTCTAAATTAAGGTGGGTCATATATTAAATATCACAGACAAGTTTTCATTTTCTTCACCTTCACGTTGAACTTGCATATGAACAATTGATGTTCCATTCTGCAGGAGGATCCTGGCCTTGTTTTGACTAATGATATGGAGCTTTTCCATTCACTCCTTTCACAGATAGAGTCTATTTGATTTCTGTGTATTTATTCCAGTGAGGCCCACATTTATAGTCTGTTTGTGTTGTTGAAAAAGGCATTTGCAACAAATAATCCTTTATCTTTTAATGTTCTATCATGCAATTTCCAGCATCATTTTTATCACCAAGGTTATATTTTCCAATTTGTGATGTTTCTTCTTTATTTACAACTGTTTTTTTTTTTTTTTTTTTCT
>NW_006921998.1:2597999-2598538 GCF_000298275.1 Orycteropus afer afer
GTTAGAGTTTTGTTGAAGATTTTAGCTCCTATATTCATGAGGGTTATTGGTCTGTAGTTTTCCTTTTTAGTGATGTGTCTGCCTGGTTTTGGTGTCAAGGTTATGCTTGCTTCATAAAATGAATTTGGGGGGATTCCATCCTAGTCTATGTACTAGAATAGTTTGAGTAGGATTGTTGTCAGCTCATCTTTGAATGCTCAGTAGAATTCTCAGGTGAAATGGTCTGGGTCAGGGTTTTTTTTTATTGGTAATTTTTTTGATGACCTGTTCAATTTCTTCCTTTGTTATGGGTCTGTTCAACTGTTCCATCTGTGTTAGTTTAGGCAAGTAGTATGCTTCTAGAAATCTGTCCATTTCTTCTAGATTTTCATGTTTGTTGAGTATAGTTCTTCATATTATCCTGATATTATCCTTTTAATTTCTGTTGGTTCTGTTGTGATGCCACCCAATTCATTTCTTATTTGTGTTATTTGTATTCTCTCCCTCTTTTCCTTTGTGAAATTTGCCAGTGGTTTGTTAATTTTATTAATTTTTTTTTT
>NW_006921998.1:2600494-2600979 GCF_000298275.1 Orycteropus afer afer
ATCTTATTTTTTTTTTTTTTTCTTAAGGTCAAATTGATCAGAAATTAATATTGCCACTCTTCTTTTTTGGTGACCATTTGCTTGCTATATCTTTTACCAACCTTTGATTTTATTCTATTTTATCTTTGTCTCTAAGGTGTGTCACTTGTACAAAGCATGTTGATGAGTTATGTTTTCTTATTCATTCTGCAACTATCTGTCTCTTGAGTGGTGCATTTAATCCACTGACATTCATTACAATTATCAAAAAATATGAATTTGTTGCTATCATTTTGTTATGTGCTTTTCGTGGTGTTACTGATTTCTTTGTTCTATATAATATTCTGTGCTGAGCTCATTTTGTTTATGACTCATGTTATCATTTCCTTTGTTGCTATTGTTTTCAACCAAACTCATTGCTGTCGAGGCAGATCTGACTCATAGCAGCCCCTCCTTGGCTTTCTGAGGCAGTATCATTATGGAAATAGATTGCCCAACCTTCCTTC
>NW_006921998.1:2603274-2605037 GCF_000298275.1 Orycteropus afer afer
CTGGAATCTGAATGAAAGTTCTGTCATTTTAAATTTCCAAAATGGCCACCATCTGTAAACATTCAAAATGGGTGCACCCTCTGGACAGTCAAAAATCCACAGGTCAGTTTGTCTTCTTCATTGCTGTTTCCCTTTTCAGTTGTCAACTACCTATGTAGTAGTCCATGCAGCCCTTAGTAAGTAGGGCCGATTTTTAAGTTAATTTGCAGGTCCTAACACCATTTGGAAATATTCAGGCTGCCCATACCATCAGGACAGCTGACAATCTGTAGGTCCATTTATCTCCTTAGTCTCTGTTTTCATTCAGGTTCTTTTATTAGTTGGTGTTTGATCCACTTCTGTATCCTTCCTTTCAATGCTCAGGGCTCCAGGATTATTTTCTGTATCTGTGTCAACTGGTTTCTCTTTCCTTTGTGAAGAGGGTCTGTGTAGCTTGTCTGCTTGTTCTACTATCTTAATAGAAGTCATCATTTCCAACTTTTGCATTCCAATCATCAGTAATTATCAATTCATCTTAACTGCAGTTTAATAAATTTCAGACTGTGAAATCCTAAAAATCTTAAATTTCTTCATCTTTAGTATTAATAGTTAGTGCATAAATGTGCATAATAGTCATATTCAAAGGTCTTTCTTGTAGATGTATGGATATTATTCTATGACTGACAGAGTTGTACTTCATGACAGATTTTGAAATGTGTTTTTTGACAATGAATGTGGTATCATTCCTCTTCAATTAGTCATTCCAAGCTTAGTAGATCATAAGATTTTCTCATTCAAAACAGCTAATTGCCATCCATTTCAGCTTATTATTGCCTAGGATATTGGTGTTTATACATTCCATTTCATTTTGACAACTTAGAATGTTCCTAGATTCATACTACATACGTTCTACATTCTGATTATTAATGGATGTTTGCAGCTGTTTCTTGTCATTTTGAGTCATACCACATCAGCAGATGAAGGTCCTGAAAACTTTATTCCATCCACATCACTAAGATCATCTCTACTTTGAGGGGGCAGTTCTTCCCCAGTTATATTTTGAGGCTCTTCCTATCCGAGGGGCTCATCTTTTGGCATTATGTCAGACTGCATTCCTCTCTTATTAATGTTTTCAGTGACAATGTTTTTCAGAAGTAGACTGAGAAGTCTTTCTTTCTAATCTGGCTTTGTCTAGAAGCTGTACTGAAACTTGTATGGTGCCCCTTGGGTGACCCTGCTGTTATTTGAAATCCCAGGGGCATAGCTTCCACCATCATAGGAGCATGCAAGCCACTATACTATGACAAACTGACAGATGAATTGTGTAAAAGATAAATCATAACACCCAACAATACCTTCTGAAAGCTTCTCTGTCTTTTTGCACACTTCATCATTTTCTTTTCCTCTGTCTTCTAGGATTTCCTCTCAATGTCTTCCCTACTTTAAGCCAAAAGTTATTTCTTGAACCTTACCAATTGTCCTGATTTGGAACAGGGAATGTCCAAAGATAGTGCCTGGCTAGCAAATATGGTAAAAAACCTTGACTACTATCCAAAAACAAGGCATGTCAAGGGCACACAGAAGTGCCATGCAGGAAAGGCTGATGATATATTTCTGAAAACCCATGGTCTTGAAAAACCTATGAAGCACAGTTGTACTCAGCAACAGATAGAGCCATCATGAGTCAAAATGGACTTGACAGACAACACTATTTTTGTTTTGTTTTGTTTTGTTAATGCCTCAAGGAAAGGCACTGGTAATTCAGTGGTAGAATTCTTGTCTTT
>NW_006921998.1:2605602-2607491 GCF_000298275.1 Orycteropus afer afer
ATCAAAATGAAGTGTGAGAATCCCTGGTTAATTTCTACCTTGTCTTGTAAGTATAAATTTACATAAATCTTTAGAAAATTACACCAAAACTTCAACAGTGGCTATTTTTAAATGGGGTCTTCTTTACCATCAGTAATGCATTTTCTTCATGTTTTGCTTTTATATGATCATTTTTTAGAAATTAATTAATGAAAGGTAAAAACCTCTAAGCAAAGCAATATGAAGCCCTGAACATTTTTTAGAAATCGACTGTGAGAAATTCAGTGATCGTTCTTTAGATAACTGCCCCACTGGGTACATATCACCTACTGTTGCATCCCTGTGGAGCCATCACTCTCCTACTTAACTTAGATTTGCTGCTGTGTTGAAAATATCATTGCTTGAAACATAGCTTTTTCCAGAAGATGAATCATTCCTTTCTTCAGAGAGGACTGAAGCAGGTTCCTCATACACTCTGTTTTTCTGCACTTGCTTTTGTAATTTGTTGTAGTGCAATGAGTAGAATTATGGAACATCTCACAAGTTTTTCACTATTTGTTGTTCAGCTACTGTAGCCCTATGCCCTCAGCGTCTCTGTTGGGCATTTTCTTTGCCTCTATCTTCGTAAATTGGAACAAGTAATCTTTTGTGTCTTCTTGGCAAAAAGCCGAACAAGTGAGGGCTAATCTTGACTGCATCAGTAGAAAGGAAGAAAACTATTTCCTCAGCACTCGTGATGGTCATCATGACTAGCTTCACAGTACTCTCCATCAAGTGACAAAGAAATGTCAATAGATGGTGAGGTTGTGACTCACCACTGACTCATTCATTTTAGGCTTTAGACCATTCTTCTGTGCAGATGCTGGGATGAAATGACCAAGACACATTCTTTTCCCAGAAGAGACTCAGCATATGTGAAAAATAGACATTATAAATAAAAATACTACAAATAAAATGAACAGCTGGTGTATAAAGTAATATGCTAGTAATGATGATTAAAAAAAAGATATTTACTTAATTCTATTTACCATGTACCAGGAACTATTTCAAGCACTTTATGTCTTACATCATCCTTTCAACAACTCTAGGAAGAAGGTATTCTTATTACTTTCTCCACTTTAGACAAAATAAATGAAGTCTAAAGAGTTCATGACTTGTTCAAGGTCACATAGTAATAAGTAATCAACCCAAAATCAGATCCAGGAAGTCTAACTCTAGAGTATATGATAAAGAGTTATTACAAAAACATTACCAGAATAGTTTAGGAGTCCAAAGGGGACTGCTCAACCACCTGGAAGGGTTGAAGAAGGTTTTATATTAGAGATGAGAGTTGTAGTGGGCTTTGAAAAAAGAAATAATTTTTTTCTATTTAAGACAGTGGAGTAAAGGTAGAATTGTAAAGGATGTAAGAAAAGGGATCCACAAATTAACTTACTGTCTGCCCCAGAGGTTGCAAAATAGCCTGCCTGTAAGCAGAAGTCTATAGATGAAGTTTATTTGGACACCAAAAATATTGTTGGTTCATTCCTTGGGATGTGAGAAGGTTGGCATTTTTTCTGACTTTTCTGCTGCTCAGTAGTGTGACCTTGGAAAAATCATCATCTTCCTATCTGGACCTCAATTTGATCATTCATTAAAAAAAAAAAAAAAAATCAACTTCATTGAGATTTAATTTTCATAAAATAAATTGCATCCATTAAAGTGTACAATTTAAGTTTGCACAGATAACTAATCCAAAAAGACAATGCCACAATCAAGGTACAGTCCATTTCCTAATGCTTCTTGCAGTCCTTCACTCCCTCCACTCTAGCCCTCCATCAGCAATGATCTGCTGGGTTGTCACTATAGGTTAGTTTATTTTTTCAAGAATTTTACATAAGTGAAGTCCAATAGGATGGAATCCTGTGTGG
>NW_006921998.1:2608341-2609004 GCF_000298275.1 Orycteropus afer afer
AGGAGAGCTATGTAATTTGTAGGATCCAATGTAAAAAGAAAATACAGTGTATCTTGTAAGCAGAAAAAGGTGTGCTAAAGTATGAATCTTATTTCTCCCACATTCTCTCTCTTGTCTTGGTGTTTCTTATCTGCTATTTTATGTCAGTCTAAGCAAAAAAAAAAAATTAAAATTTTAAATTATTAGCATGGATGTTTCTTTTCATACTGTGTAGTGCCAGTTTTAAATGAAAATATAACAGCATCTAATCTTATGCAGAATCACCAAAGTTACACATTTTATATTTTCTAGATCTTGCATGAATATGTATGTTTCTTATTACCAGACTATTGAAAATGCTGTACAAAACCAACTTAACTGTGTTTATTTCACTTCTTGATATGCACATATTTTCCAAACACTTCCTACATTCAGCTTACTGGTGAGAAAGGAAAGACTGAAAATAAATGGAGTCATGGGTTGCCCTATCTTTTCCTTTCCTTCTATTTTATGATTTTCAGTATTAGTGATTGGTAGTGAGGAGAGGTCATAAAAGTAAGGAATGCCTGGGTGATACAAATAGTTAATGTACTTGGCTGCTAATGTGAAGGCTGAAGGTTAGAGTCTATGCAGATACACTGCAGGAGAAAAGACTACCAATCTACTTCAAAAAAAAAAAAAAAA
>NW_006921998.1:2610139-2611224 GCF_000298275.1 Orycteropus afer afer
AAATCAAGATATGAGAACAATTTTGCAATTATCATTTGCACCCCATCATTCATTCATTGAGTAGTTATAAAATATCCATAATGCTAAATATTGTTTTAGGTAATGAAGATATTTCAGTGTACAAAAAGAGAAAAATAAATCCGCATTTATGGAGCTTACAGTCTTTGAGAAGTCAAGCAGAAAAGGCAGATTTGAGCCACCTGCTCTTACTGGGAAGAATACTAATGACTAGAGTTCAAATAAGAGAGAATCAGCCTCTTAAAATAAATAAATAAATAAATACCTTATACAACTGGATTTTACAAAGATAATTGCAAATGTTGGAATACATTGAATACTGTAATATCAAGATGAAGAGCTTTTTGCTCTTTTGATTGTTTTCCTGGTTAAGAATGCCAGACAGTCAATCAAATCATTCAGTTAAATGAAGAAACTGAGCTATTAAATAAACTGTTGTCGGATTAAAAAAAGTGTATTTGGTATGAATATAATTGCTGTATTGTTATTCCAGTTGAAAGTTATTGTATTTCCAAGTAACAACTATGTGATATAGTGATGATGCAATCTGTGAGCTCTGGTAGCATAGTGCCTAAGGCATTTGACTGCTAACCAGAAGGCTGGCGGTTCAAACACACCAGTCACTCCTCGGAAGGAAGGTTGGGCAATCTACTTCCGTAGTGATACTGCCTCGGAAACCCAAGGAGGGTCCAACTTGACAGCACATAACAACAACAACAACAAATCTGGTAAAGTGCAAAGTGATACATCTGGAACAATGGTGTCATTAGGGTGGGAATCACCCAGTGCAGTACCTTATGGGGTCTCTCAACCCCTTTGAACCTCCTCTGTACCAGATCATACAAAATCCTTAGTAATGTTGATTATCAATTTTAACTGTAGAATAATATGGTTATTATTGTACCATATAGTTGTACATTTCTTAAATGTAATACTTCTTAGATTATTTGAATACTGTGGTGGTTAAGTTTGTGTGTCAACTTGCCTGGGCCTGGTTGAGTGGCTGGACAACTGGATGTAGTATTCCCCATGATGAGGCTGCTAATGAATTCCATGGTAGAATCTAC
>NW_006921998.1:2612809-2613804 GCF_000298275.1 Orycteropus afer afer
TCTGATGTCCTGATTGCTGCTTCCATTGACATCCATTGTAGAACCAAGCAATGTGAACTCTTTCAAAACTTCCATCTTTTCTCCATTTATCGTGATGCTGCTTATAGGTCCAGTTTTGAGAATTTTTTGTTTATTTTATATTGAGATATAATCCATACTGCAGACTATTATTCAATCTTCATCAGTAAGTGTTTCAAATCATCCTCACTTTCAGGAAGCAAAGTTGTGTCGTCATCATATCTGAGATTGTTAATGATTCTTCCTCCAATCCTGATGCCATGTTTTTCTTCATATAGTCCAGCTTCTTGGATAATTTGCTCAGCATATAGATTGAACAAGTATGGTTAAAGGATACAACCCTGACACACTCACTTCTTGATTTTAAACCATGCAGTTTCTCCTTGTTCTGTTCAGATGACAGCCTCCTGGTCTATGTACAGATTCCTCATGAATATTAAGTGTTCCAGAATTCCTATTCTTCTCAATGTTTTCCACAATTTGTTATGATCCAAACAATCAAATGCTTTTGCATAGTCAATAAAACACAAGTAAACATTTTTCTGGTATTCTTTGCTTTGTGCCAAGATCCATCTAATATCAGCAATAATATATATCCTTTGTCCCACGTCCTCTTCTGAATCCAGCCTGCATTTCTGGAAGTTCCCTGTCAATATACTGCTGCATCCATTTTTGAATTATCTTCAGTAAGATTTTACTTGTGTGCAATATTAATGATATTGTTTGATAATTTCCACATTCTGTGAGATCACCTTTCTTTGGAATGGGTACAAATATAGGTCTCTTCAGTCAGTTGGCCAGGTAGCTGCCTTCCAAATCTCTTGGCATAGCTAAGTAAGTGCCTCCAGTGAGGCATCCGTTTGGTGAAGCATCTCAGTGGATATTCCATCAATTCCTTGAGCTTTGTCCTTTGCCAATTCTTTCAGTGCAGCTTCAACTTCTTCCTTCAATACCAATGATTCTTGATCATATGCCAT
>NW_006921998.1:2616640-2617815 GCF_000298275.1 Orycteropus afer afer
GGGCTGGCGCGGGATTGGGCAGTGTTTCATTCTGCTGTGCATGGGGTCGGTATGAGTTGGAAATGACTCGACGGCACTTAACAACAACAACAACAACAACTTCAGCATATAGCGGTTATCACTATTATAAATGTATTTATATATTAAAATAAACTAAAATTTAATATTCTTTTGAGAATTTTAAGACAATGTTAGGGATAGTTTAGCCTTTTCTACGTTGATTCACCAATTGTTTATCTGAGATCACTTAAACAGTTTATTGTATGAAATTTCCACTTAGATTGTAACAAAAATTTCTTTTAGGAAAAATATTTAAACATGATTAAAAGAAGAAAACACCAATTGTTGTTGTTATGTGCAGTCGAGTCTGACCTGACTCATAGAGACACCTCCTTGGGTTTCCGAGGCATATCCAATATTAAAGAGGACAGTTATCAAGATTGTTTTCTTTTTTCTCCACTTTTGAGATTTGTGTAGAATTGGCTAAATCACACTCTATATACAGGTTTTTTGCCCTGTGTTATCTCTAAAATTTCCTAGAATTTTAGAAAATCTTTTTAAGCATTATTTTCATTCTTTGCAACTTCTTTTGTTAATAACATATGCATAAAAGTTATTTAATTACTTAGTGTAATTGTTTATATATTTCAGTGGTATAACTATCATTACAATCAATATATATATATATTTTTTTTCCTTTGGTATGTTGGCTTACTTATTTGAGAGGAATTTACAGAAGCACAGCAGAAAGACAAGATGTGGCTTTTTTCCTGCATGCTTGCCTGTAGGAAACCGTAGGCCAGGTGAGATAGGTAAGTTCACTATGCAGCTAAAATCCAATACCAAATTCACTGCCATTGAGTCAATTTTGACTCATAGCAATCCCCTTCGGGTTTCCAAGGCAGTAATTCTTTTCAGTAGTAGATTACCCAGTCTTCCTTCCATGGAGTGGCTGGTGGGTTTGAACTGCCAACCTACTGATTAGCAGTCAAATGACTTAGGCACTATGGCACCAGAGCTAGTGAGGCAAAAAACGTAGGTCTTTGAGAGGTGCTTGCTGGGATTCTAGCAAACTGTTCACAGTGGTCCAATTAGATGATCAATTCCTACTTCTGTATTATTTTGCCTAACTCAAGTCCCCTGAATTGCATAAACTTCATGTCCCACAAACCTTG
>NW_006921998.1:2619825-2620338 GCF_000298275.1 Orycteropus afer afer
GATGGCAAACAACAACAACAACAACAACATCACATGGTGTACCTGTCACTAGCACTAATTTTTTCCATGTGTCTTTTGTTTTCTTCATTCTTCTTTGCTCTGGACAAGGAGAGACTCATTGTTGTATCTAGATGGCTGCTTGAAAGCTTTTAATATCCCAGTCGCTACTCACCAAAGTAGGATGTGGAATAATGTTTTTGTGTAGTATGTTATGCCAATTGAGCTTGATGTCCCCTGAGACTACGGTCCTGAGCCAACAGGTCCAACTACTTGCTCCTTCTGGTAAGCAGGCTGTGGCCAAGAAGTGACTACAGTCTTGTCCCTTGTCAGCTGTACTCTTTAACTGGAAATTCTTAAAGAACATACAAATACACTTGTAGATACATTGTCTGCCAAACTTACACATGGTCATGGGTACCCCCCAACACACATTGACATACCTAAAACTTCAGCCTGTCTACTTCTCTAGCCACCCACAGACCACTGTCTGCCTGCATGGGGAATGCAATACTC
>NW_006921998.1:2625368-2625911 GCF_000298275.1 Orycteropus afer afer
CAGTGTTTCGTTCTGCTGTGCATGGGGTCGCTATGAGTCGGAAACGACTCGACGGCACTTAACAACAGCAACAACAACAACAATCACTACTCGGAATCTCCAAGCTGTCTGTGCTATCAGGATTGCTCAGGATCACTGCCAGACCGCAGCTCCGTTTGTCTCCTTTTTTGGTATTTTCACGCAAATTATTCTGCTAGTTGGGGTTGAGTCCACTTCTATATCCTTCTCTTAAAGGTTCAGCGGTCCAAGATTATCTTCTGTGTCTGTGTTAATTGGTTTCCCTTTTCTTTTTTGAAGAGGGTCTATGCAGTCTTTCTGCTAACCAGGGACACTTGACTGCTAACCAAAAGGCTGGAGGTTCAAACCCACCAGCCACTCCTTGGAAGGAAGTTTGGGCAATCTACTTCCGTAGTGATGCTGCCTCAGAAACCAAGGAGGGGTTCGCCATCTTTCGGTTTTTCCCTAAATGTGTTTTTTTGATTAAGATAATTTTTCAGACTAGTTTGGGATCTTTGGTTTTAAAACAGTGTTTCTCCTTCAATT
>NW_006921998.1:2627596-2628758 GCF_000298275.1 Orycteropus afer afer
AATTACTCTTTCAGTTTGTTGTACTGTGGTGACTTCCATGTTGCTGTGAATCTTGAGGCTGTGTCACTAGTATTTCAAATGCTAGCAGAGTTTTCACATAGCTTACAGACTGAAACAGACTAGGAAGAAGAAAGAGGCCATCCACTTCTCAAAGAATTGGCCCAGGGAAACCTTATGAATACCAGAAGAATGCTGTCTCATACATTACTGCACAATTTTATGAATAGCCCAGAAACATTGTCTGATGCAGTGCAAGAGAATGCACCGTTTATATCAGAAGGCTCTCAAAATATGACTTCCCCAGAAAGGGCTACCTTATCAGAATAGAACCAACCTTAATGATATGGAAAGTAAAGCTTTTGAGGCGTCCATTTGCTGACATGGCAGGACTCAAATCAAGGAGAAAATGCTACAAATAACCATTAACAATTGGAACATGGAATGTATGAAGTATGAATCTAGGAAAATTGAAACTTGTCAAAAAAGAAGTGCATTAGAGAAAAATTGATATCCTAGGAATCAGTGAGCTGTAATGGACCAGTTTGGGTCATTTTAATTCAGAAAACTATATGATCTACTTTGCCGGGAATGACAGTTTGAAGAGGAATGGTGTGGCATTCGTCATCACAAAAGATGTTTCAAGATCTGTCCTGAAGTACAATGCTGTCAGTAATAAGATAATATCCATACACCTACAAGGAAGACCAGTTAATACCACGGATGTTCAAATTTACATGCCAACCACTAAAGCCTAAGATGAAGAAATTGAAGATTTTTATCAACTTCTGCAGTCTGAAATCGATGTGTTAATTATCACTGGTGACTGGAATGAAAAAGTTAGAAACAAAGAAGAATACTGGTAGTTGGAAAATTTGACCTTGGTGACAGAAATAATGCTGGGGAGCACCTGATAGAATTTTGCAAGACCAACAACTTATTCACTGTAAATACCTTTTTCAACAACACAAAAAGCAGCTATACACAGGGACTTCACCAGATGGAGTACACAGGAGTCATATTGACTACATCTGTGGTAAACGGTGATGGAAAAGCTCAATATCTTTAGCCAAAACAAGGCCAGGAGCTGATTGTGGAACAGACCATCAACTGCTTACATGCAAGTTCAACTTGAAGTTGAAGACAATTAAAACAAGTCCATGAG
>NW_006921998.1:2630433-2637298 GCF_000298275.1 Orycteropus afer afer
ATCATTGCTCAGTGTTCCCCTAGAATCTTGGAAGATGCTAAGTTTCTTAAGGTTTCCATAACAAATTGACACAAATTTGATGGTTCAAAACCACAGAGATTTATTCTTTTATGGTTCTTGAGACCAGGAGTACAAACTCAAGATGTCATCAGGGTCTTTTACAAGTGGCTCTTAGGAATAATCTTGTGTTGGCTCTTCTACCTTCTGTGTTTCCAGACATTTCTTGGTTTGTGGCTGCATAGCTCTAAACTCTGCTGCTATCATCACATGGACATCTTGTCTTTACAGAGTGATTTTCCTCTGTGTGTCTTTTGTAAATGCATTTTTCATTTGATTAGGGCCCACTTTGGCAATTGCTACAAAAAGACATCATATTTGATAAAGTAGAGGGTCAGCAATAATGAGAGCAACCCTCAATGAGATGGATTGTAGTAGACTCAAACATACCTGTTGTTGTTGTTATGTGCTGTCGAGTCGGACCCGACTCATAGCGACCCCTCCTTGGGTTTCTGAGACAGTATCACTACAAAATTAGATTGCCCCATCTTCCTTTCAAGGAGTGGCTGGTGGGTTTGAACCACCAGCCTTCTTGTTAGCAGTCAAAAGCCTTAGGCACTGTACTACCAGAGCTCCCCAAACAAACCTATGAACATGAAAATGGTGCAAGACTGGGAGACTTCTTTTTCTGTTATACATAACATTGTCTTGAGTTGGAGCCAACTCTAAGGCAAAGAACAGCAACAAACTGATAAGCCAGCATAATCTCAAGATTCTTACTTACAGCTGCAAGTACAATTTTCCCAAATAAGGTCAAGTTAACCATGGTCATGTATATATATAGAGAGACAATTACACCTTCCCTACCAGAGTATTACATTTCATGGTATAATAAAATGAGCATAGTGCACTTACAAAAATAACTGGGGTGGGGGAGGCCACGGTTGGCAAAAAACATGTAACACACATTATTTGCATAAAAAATATGGCTATATCTTTTAGAAGGTAACCGTCCTACTTACAACAGAAGGGGGTACATTCAAGATAGCCCTGAAACTTAAAATTTGTGCCTTTAAGCTTAAACATACTTCTGCTGAGCTCTGTTTAAATAATGAAGAAAATGAGGCTAGAGGAGAAATAAGTAAATTAATCAAAGCAAGACTTCTAAAAATAGATGAGCAGATATTTAAGTTGGAGTCTTTTAGGCACTTTTATGCCACGCCAATGTGCACTTAGGCAGAAGGATCATTTATAACACTTGGATGTATCCTCACTTGTTTTTTCAAACTTTTTTTCAAAGGAGAGACAGAAATCAAATGAAAAATTATTCCCTATCCCTTGTTAATTAATTTCAAGGAGATGTGGTGGTGTAGTGGATAAGGCACTTGGCTGCTAACAAGATCAGTGGTCCAAACCCTGCAGCTGCTTTGCAGAAGGAAGATGGGGTGATCTACTTCCATAAAGATTTACAGCCTCTGAAACCCAATGGTAGTCACTATGAATCAGATATGACTTGATGGCATTGGATTTTGTTTGGTTTGGTTTTGAGTTAGTTAATTTAAGATTCAGATTAATTTCTTTCCCCACTAATATTTACATTATTTTGGGGGAAGTGTAAGTATTCTCCAGTTTCCTAAAATGTATAAATAGAGGACATATTAGAAGGGTATCTATTAAAAGTGAAAGATCACTGGTGGCACAGTGGTTAAACTATTTAGCTGCTAACCAAAAGGTCAGCAGTTCACACCCACCAGCTGCTCCTTGGGAGAAAGAGGAGGCAGCCTGCTTCCACAAAGATTTACAACCTTGGAAAGCCTGTGGGATACTTCTACTCTGTCCTATAGGATCACGATGAGCTGGAATCAACTCTATGGCAGTAGGTTTGGTTTCATATTAGAAGTGGGCAATTGAGGCAAGCATTATGAATGGTGAGATGTGTATGTTTGCTTAGCTGGTGAGTGCAAAATAGATGCAGCAACCAGGCCTCTGGTGTATAGTCTGTGTTCTCCATGTCTCCTTCCTCCCCAATTCTCAGTGTCTTCATTTTCCTTCCTTCCCTTTCCTGACCCTATTTTATTTATATCAAAGTCATCTCAATGATTTTATTTTAATTAACCTGATGGATTTAAAGGATGAAGTATATTATATGCATCTACTTTAGGAAAATATTTGATGACTCTAAAGTACATATTCTTTGAGAATTTGTTATCACTGAGACTTAGATTCTTATGGTATCTGAATATTAATTTTTTCAGATGTGGATTACAAATAGAAAGGATAGATTAGTAACAAATTACCAAAAGCTCTTTTTGAAGCTGCTTCTGAAAAAGATCATGAATAATGCATCTTAAATTCATTTTGCATGTTTTGAGAAATTATGCAAATCATATTAAGTAAATTGCTTCTGAAGTGAGTTGTTTTGATAAAAACAGTTAATTCTCTTTTTGTTACAGCACAAAAGTGGTGTTTAAGCTAACCACATGCAGATTTTTGTTTCTTCTTAAATTATAAAAACTTGAATTATCTAAAAATATGTTCTTTCTTCATTATATCAAGGCATTTATGCCTTTAACCTCTACTCTTTCTTTCCATTCTTAATTCTGTTAAACTAATAATGCATCCCAAAACTCATCTGTCAGTTTGTTATACTGTGGTGGCTTGTGTGTTACTGTGATGCTAAAAGCTATGCTATAAATGATGCAAGTGCCAGCAGACTAGCTTATAGTGGACAGATTTTAGTGCTGCTTCCAAACAAATACACACTAGGAAGAAGTAAACCTAGAGGTTTACTTCTAAAGAAAACCGGTCAGTGAAAAATTTATGAATATCATTGGGACATTGTCTGATATAGTGCTAGAAGATGACACCTAAATTTGGAAGACACTCAAAATACAACTAGGGAGGAACTACCTACTCAAAGTAGACGTGACCTTAATAACAAAGATGAAGTAGCTTTCAGGACCTTTATTTACTGACGTGGCAACTCAATAGAATCTAATGACAAAACAAACAATAATGCATTGTTTTATTTGTTGTTGCATGCCATCAATCCGGTTTCAACTCATAGCCACCCTATGTACAGCAGAAGGAAACACTGCCTGTTCCAGCACCTTCCTCACAGTCATTGGTATGTTAAGCCCATTGTTAAAGCCACTGTGTCAATCTGACTTATTGAGAGTCTTCCTCTTTTTTGCTGACCCTCCACTTTACCAAGCATGATGCTCTTCTCCAGGGACTGGTGCCTCCTGATAACATTTCCAAAGTATGTGAAATGAAGTCTCCTCACCCTTGCTACTAAGTGGCATTCTGACTGTATATCTTCCCAAACAGATTTGTTCATTTTCCTATTCTTTGCCAGCACCATAATTCAAAGACATCAATTTTTCTTTCTTTCCTTATTATTTCCAGTTTTCACATGCATATTAGGTGATTTAAAATACCATGTCTTAAGTGCGGTTCACCTTAGTCCTAAAAATATATTTAACAGACTGTGTTAGACTGAGTTCTTCAGAGAAACAAAACCAGTAAAGCTTATATAGAGAGAGAAAAGGAAATTTATCTTAGGAAAATGGCTCACACACTTATATTGTTGTTATTGTTATGTGCTGTCAAGTCGGACCCGACTCATAGGAACCCCTCCTTCGGTTTCCCAGGTAGTATCACTATAGAAGTTGATTGCCCCATCTTCCTTCTGAGGAATGGCTGGTGGGTTTGAACTGCCAGCCTTCTGGTTAGCAGTCAAGTACATTACGCACTATGCTACCAGAACTCCCCACATGCTTATAGAAGCTGGCAAGTCCAAAGTTCTTGGAGCAACCATCAAGCTGGAGGCTTTTCCTGACTCACGCAGCTACAGGGGATGAGGAGCTCATGGTTGGCAGGCAGTATACTGGCTGTTGACTCCAATGAATGATGAATCCAAGATCTCTAGGCCGAATGGTGGATTGTTCGCTCACGGACAGTCATGGGCAGTACAACAAAATCCTGATTCACAGAAGAGTGTCTCTTTTTTCCAGAATGTCTATAAATATACTGGAGGCAGGCCACACCCCTAGAGAAATTCTCTTTCAACAGATTGGCTGCTCAAAACATATATATCTAATCCCATCATTGGAACAACCCACATCACAATTGCTTACACCACACAGAATTGTGGTTCAACCAAGTTGATACACAGCTCCAAGTATCACACAGACCGTCTGAAGTTACTAAATTTTTGTTATTAGATTTGTGATTTGTGTAGATCTAGTAGAAGTGTTTTGGTTCTCTATGGTTCTGTAACAAAAATACCGCAAGTGGATGACTTAATTAATGATAATTTATTCTCCTGTAGTTTAGAAGCCTGGAAGTCCAAATTCAGAGTGCCAGCTCTAAGGGCTGAGTGAAAGCCCCTTGGTCTCCTCAGCTTTTGCTAGCTAATGCCCAACTCACTCTGCCAGGATGCATCATGCCAAAAGAGTTCTTCTTTCTCACTCTGTGGGCTGGCAATCTCATCACTGTCTCATACCAGTCTCGGCCCTGCTGCCACCATCTCTCTGCTGTTATTTCTGCTGGTCTCAGTGTAGGTATCTCAGGTCCAAGGATGTATTTCACTCCTGCTTCTACATTTTAGGTCTGTTAGAGTAGCACCCCACTCTCTCAGTATCAATTTATTTCTTGGATCTCTACTGGTCCAATAAAAGAAATGCCACAAGTGGATGGCTTAACAAACAGGAATTTATTCTCTTACAGTTTAAGAGGCTGTTGTTGTTGTTGTTATGTGCCGTCTAGAAGTCCCAATTCTGAGTGCTGTCTCTAGGGGTTGGGGGAAGTCCCCTCAAACTTGAGTTCCAGCTCTGCCTCTTATTCCAGGCCCACTGGAGCTGAAGGTGTCTCTTTACTCAGGCAGCTGCTGGCTGCTGAGGTTGATGAACCCAGGGTCAGCAGGAGAAATATCATAAACCCAAGACCAGCAGGCAACATAACAGATTCAAATCTAAGAATGATCCCAAGATTGGCAGGCAACATGGCAGGCCACTGGTTCAAGCTCAGGAACTAGAGATGAAGATTCAGCAAGATGTAGGATCCAAATGTGCCAAAAGCCAGAGACCTTCCTCACAACTTCTCCACATATACTGGAAATAGGACACACCCAGAAGGCAACTAATTAGCTGCTCGCAATAGATGCCACCATGGAGTTTATTACACCACATCCAATCTCGTAATGAAGAACAACTGCATGCAGCTGCCAAGCTACTCAAGTCACGAGCCAGCTAAGTTGACACACTACCTTAACTGCCACGGGAAGTGACCTTCATACAAACTATGTCTTTGATGAAAGTCTATTCTTGATATTTTTAGGTGAGTAAAGGCACATATTTGCCAAACATCCACTGGAATACAGAGTTGACTTAATTGGGGTCCTACCTTCAAGTCTTAGAAGAAATAAACCAAGAATGCTCCTTAGAAATGTGGATGGTTAGACTTTTGCTCAATTATTTTGGACATGTCATCTGGAAAGACCAATCACCAGAAAAAAGCATCAGCATTGTTAAAGGAGAGAGTCAGTGAAAATGAGGGAAAACCTCCATGAGGTGGTTTGACACAACAGCCATAGCAATGGACTCAAACATACCAACAGTCATGAGGATGGCGGAAGACTGGACATGGATTCATTCTGCTGTGAATAAGATTGCCATTAGTTGTAGACAACTTGACAGTAACTAACAACCTTTGAGAATCTTAACATCCTCTGAGGGTGATAAACCACATATCTTGGAGAGCAGATTATGCACCATACATGGGAAGAGAGAGGCCAATCCTGGATTTGGAGGATAAAAGGGATTCAGTGAAGACATAATAGGGGCATTGACATTTAACACTGAGAGAATTATTATATACATAAGTGAAAAAAGAAGATTGTATACCCATAAATAAGATAAATGAAGATTTGAGGTGAGAGAATACAAGATGATAGGAGAATGAAGCAATTACTCTTGTTTAATGGATAGATAGATAAGCTATATGAGGAAATACAGTGAAATATAAGTTTATTATAATAAAAACAGTAATAATAAATACAATGAAAATAATATAACTTACCATTTATTCAATACCACTATATTCTAGGCCTTGTGTTTCATGATTTTTATTTTGTTATTAAACCCTAGTATAACCCTGGAAAATAGGTAGTAGCTACTCATTCAGTTGAGAAAACCAAGATTTAGATATGTTTCACAAATTTTCATGATTATGCTCAGTACCATTAAGCCTAAAAGTTCAGAGAGAAGAATTGGACCTTCATTCTCTAGGTGTCAGAGTTTTCCTGAAGATTATGATTTTAGAATGGAATGTAGCTTCTTTTCTTATCACAGAATGCTATAAAATATAGTGATTCAACAAATATTTAACAATTTGTGCTAGGAACCATGTATATTCTTGGTTCTAGGGATACATCAAAGAACAAACAAACAAATTATGGTCTCATGGAGCTTATAGTCTAGTGGAAGAAACAGAAAATAAAATAATACACATGCATTTTTTGCTTTGTGCCAGAAAAACTTCAATCCTTGCCTCTCTCTTTATATGTCTTTACTCGGCCATCTTCCCTCTGAGTCACTGTGTGTGTTTTTTTTTCTTCTTTTGTTCTTTTAAGAACATCAGTCATATTGTAATAAGACCCACCCTACTCCACTCTGACATCATGTTAGCTTATCATATCTGCAAAGACTTTATCTGCAAAAACAAAATCACATTCACAGGTACTGGAGGATAGGACTTCAACATATATTTTTGAGTTACATAATTTAATGTGTAACAACACTCTTTAATAGATTTTCTGCATGCCAAACTTTGTTTAAGATTCTACATCCTGGGAAACTCAATTTAA
>NW_006921998.1:2638318-2640494 GCF_000298275.1 Orycteropus afer afer
ACAAAACTGATATGTTTCTCAAAGTTCAGGTCAGCAACTAAAAAATGTTAACAAATATTTCCACACAGTAGCTTCACTAACACATTAAACCCAAAATATACACAACAAATTTACCATTATCTATCTGGCATCATTCTTTTTTGTTTTTTTTCATTGCCATATTTTTATTCATCATTCCACCATTGTTTCACTCTCTGAAGCTCATATCCTTGGGGCAAGTTTGACTCTCTTCTATACTAACTGCTGTACTTCCTTACACCCCAGCTACATCCTAAATGATCAGATTATAGAGATGCTACCTCTGTAATATATCATTTATTTAATTCTTCTTTTCTTATTCCATTAATACTCAAATGAGTGAAGATATCATTTCCAACTAATTTGAAGTACTTTAATAATTGCTTAGAGTTTCTTCTTTGACTTGTCCACACCCACTCTGAAATACCATCTATGTTACCATGCTCTGATATGAAATATTTTTATTTTAGAGTGAAATGCTTAATTACAATCTCCAGTGGTCCTCAGTTGTGAAACAACTTATTCTATAGCTCCAGGCCTTATAGCCACATTACCAACTCTAAATTAGAATATGGGACCCATGAAGGTGGGAGCTCTGGTGCCATAGTGCCTAAGCCATTTGGCTGTTAACCAGAAGGCTTGTGGTTCAAACCGAAATGTTCATGATTGCATTAGGTTGAGAACTTGGTAATTGTGTTAGAATTCAACAATGCGATCACAGATTCTCCCATCCCTGTAAACATATCCCTTTATAACTAGTGTTGTCACTTCTCTCATTCCTTTGAATCTTGGCTGGCCATGTGACTTGCTTTGACCAATACAATGTGGCAGAAATTATACTATGTGACTTTAGGGCCTGGAGCTCCAGAAACCTTTTAACTTCCGTTGTTATTTTCTTGGAACATTACTGCCATCATGTGAGTAAGCCTGAGATAAAACAAATGACCAAAACAATGAATAACATGCTTGTAAATAGAAGCCCAGCCATGCAGGTGAGCTCAACTCCAGGGCATCCACATGCTGCCTAAAGATACATGAATGAGCACGAAGAACTTCTCATCCAACCAATGGAGTCTGAGAGAATAAAACATTACTTAAAGTCTATATGGATTGAATTGTGTCTTCCAAAAAATATGTGGAAGTCCTAAACCCTGGTCCTGTGACTATATATGACTTTGTTTGGAAATAGGATATTTCTTTTGTTTTCAATAAGTTAAACAAGGTCATATCTGATGAGAGGTAAATTATAAAAGGGAGCTCACACACAGGGGGAGGATGCCTTGGGACAATGGAGGCAGATCCATCTATAATTAGCAAATGAAAGCAAATAATTACCTGTAATCACCAGAAACTAGAAAATAAATGGAACGGTTCTCTCAAAGTCCTCAAAAATAGCCAATATGATTGATACCCTTATTTGGACTTCTAACCTACAAAAGAGTGAGAAAATACATTTCTGTTTTTTAAGTCACACATTTTGTACAGTTACTTTGAGACACTAAGACAAAGTCAGTGTTTTGGGTGGTTGATTATGAAGGAAAAGATAATTGATATATTATGGTTGATATATTCCTTACCTGAAAAACTGAATCCTTACTAGCCTATTATTGTTTTTAGGTGTGATCAAGAAAATTACAACAAATAACAACCTTATTTACAACACCACATAACTGCCTGGTCCTACACCCATCACTGCAGCCACTGTCTCAGTCTTTCTCTTTGAGGGTCTTCCATTTTTCTTTGACCATGTACGTTACCAAGCCTGAAGTCCTTCTCCAAGGACTGGTCCCTCCAGATGACCATAGTTAACAAAGTCTTGCATGCTCACTTGCATTTGCTTCTAAGGAGCAAATCTTCCAAAGCATATTTGTTCATTCTTCTGGCAGTCCGTGATATATTCAATACTCTTTGTGAACATCATAATTCAAATGTATCAGTTTTTCTTGTCTTTCCTATTCAGTGTACAGCTTTCATATTTATTTGAGGTGATTGAAAATACTATGGCTTGGATCAGGTGCATCTTAGTTCTCAAAGTGACATTTTACTCTTTAACACTTTAAAGGGATCTTTTCTTGCACATTTGTCCATCACAACTCATCTTTTGATTTCTTGCCTTCTTGCTTCTGCCTTGGAAACCCAAGGAGGGGTCGCTATGCAT
>NW_006921998.1:2641439-2642059 GCF_000298275.1 Orycteropus afer afer
CTATGAATCGATTTGACTTGATGGCAGTGAGTGACGCAGTAATACACAGGTAAACATCTTTCTGGTATTCTTTGCTTTCAGCCAAGATTTATCTGACATCAGCAATGATATTCTTTGTTCCATTCCTATTCCGAATGCAGCATGAATTCCAGGCAGTTCCCTGTTGATGTACTGCTGGAACTATTTTGTAAACTATTTTCAGCAAAATTTTACTTACATGTGATAGTGATGATATTGTTCAATAATTTCCTTTTTCTGTGAAATCAACTTTCTTTATTATGGGCACAGATATGGATCTATTCAGTCAATTGACATGGTAGTTATCTTAGAAATTTCTTGGCATAGATGAGTGAAAACTTCCAGGATTGCATGTGCTTGTTGAAATATCTCAATATAATCAATCCTTGGATTGAGGATTTTTGTTTTCTTCATGTTGAGATTTGTTTTGCCAATGCATTCAGTGCAGCTTGGATTTTGTCCTTCAATACTATCAGTTCTTGATCATGTACTACTTCTTGAAATGGTTGAATATGAACCACTTCTTTTTTTCTGTGCACTCCTTACATTTTCTTTTGATGTTTCCTTTGGTATTTTGGCCACAGATTCCTTCAATTTTGCAA
>NW_006921998.1:2642904-2644330 GCF_000298275.1 Orycteropus afer afer
TCCTAAACTGTAAGAGAATAAATTCATGCTAGTTAAAGCTGTTCACTTGTAGCAAGTTGTTACAGCAGCACTAGAGAATGAATACATTCCTATCTTTTTTAATGACCATTTGCTTTCTTCATATGTCTTGATGTCATCCCACAACTTATCTGGTCTTTGGTCACTGATGCTCAATGTATCAAATCTTATTTTCAGGTAGTCTTTAAATGTAGATGGCATATACTATAGATCAAATTTGGACCCTCATGCACTTGTTTTAGCTTTGTTCAACTTCAACATCAGTTTGCTTATGAGTAATTGATGGTCTCTTTCCCATTTAGCCCCTGGCCTTGTTCTGACTGATGACATTGAGCTTTGCCATCATGTCTTTCCACTGATAAGTTGATTTGATACCTGTGTATTCTATCTGGTGAAGCCATGTGTAAAGTTGCCTTTTATGTTGTAGGAAAAATGTGCTTGCAGTGAATAAGTTGTTTTTTCTGCAAAGTTCTGTCATACGATCTCTTGTGTCATTCTATCACCAAGACCATGTTTTCAAAATACTGATCTTCCTTTTTTGTTGCCAATTTTTGCATTCCAATCACCAGTAATTATCAATGCATCTTGATAGCAAGATAGATAAATTTCTGACAGCAGAAATTGGTAAAAATGTTCAATTCCTTCATCTTTGGTTTTAGTCCATAATTTCAAATTATAGACATATTAACTGGTCTTCCTTGTAGACAAATCAATATTTTCCTATAACTGACAGCATTATACTTCAGGATATATCTTGCAATGAACATTTCAATAATGAATGCAATGTCATTCCTCTTCACTTTGCCATTCTTGGCATAGAAGACAATATGATTGTCTAATTCAAAATGGACAATACCAATGCATTTCAGGTCACTAATGCCCAAGATATCTATCTTTATACATTCAGGTTCATTTTTGAGGAATTCTAATTTTCCTAGATTCATATTTCCTACATTCTAAGTTCTACCACTCATTTGTCAGTTTGTGGCACTGTAATGGCTTACATATCATGGTAGAGCTGGAAATTATGTAACCAATATTATAAATACCAGCAGAGTCACTCATGGTGAACAGGTTTCAATGGAGCTTCCAGATTAAGACAAACTAGGAAAATGGATGTTACAATTGACTTCTGAAAAAATTGGTCAGTGAAATTGTCATGAATAACAGGGAAATGCTGCCTAATATAGTGTCAGAATATGAGCACCTCAGATTGGAAATCACTAAAAGTACTACTGGGAAAGAATTACCTCCTCAGAGTAGTTGTAGTTGTTAGGTACTGTCGAGTATCAGTTCTGACTCATAGTGACCCAACATACAACAGAGCAAAACATTGCCCAGTCCTGCACAATCCTCACAATATTTGCTGTACTTGAGCCTATTCTTGTAACCACTTTGACAACCCAAC
>NW_006921998.1:2644598-2645668 GCF_000298275.1 Orycteropus afer afer
TCTTCTTTAATCTTCCTTATTCATTGTACAGCTTTCAGATGCATATAGGGCAATTGACCAGCATTTGGTCAGGCACACTTAATTTCAAAATGACATCTTTGCTCCTTAGTTCTTCTAAGAGGTTTTTTTGCAGCAGATTTGCCCAGTGTGATACATAATCAGATTTCTTTCCTGCTACTTCCACGGGGGATTGATTGTGTATCCAAATAAAGTTAAATACCTGACAATTTCAATCTTTTCTCAATTTATTATAATGTTTCTTGTCGGTCCAGCTGTATGGATTTTTTTTTTTTTTCACTGTGTTGAGGTGTAATCCATACTGCAGTCTGTACTCTTTTATATTCATCAGTAAGTATTTCAAGTCTTCTTCATTTTCAGGAAGTAAGCTTGTATCATCTGCAAAATGCAGATTATAAATGAGTTTTCCTCCAGTGCTGTTGCCACATTCTTCTTCATATAGTCCAGATTATTAGAATATTTGCTCACCCTTCAGATTGCATAAGTATGGTGAAAGGTTACAGCTCTGATGAACAGCATTCCGGATTTTAAACCATGCAGTATCCCCTTGTTCTGTTCAAATAACAGCTTCCTGGTATATGTACAGGTTCCTCATGAGCACAATTAAGTGTTCTGGAATTCCTATTCTTTACAATGTTATCAATAATTTGTTATGATACACACAGTCAAATGCCTTTGCATAGTCAATAAAACACAGGTAAACATCTTTCTCATATTCTTTGCTTCTAGCCAAGGTCCATCTGAAATCAGCAGTGATATTCCTTATTCCACACCCTCTTCCAGACCTGGTTTGAATTTTAGCAGTTCCCTATCAATGTTCTGCAGCAACCATTTATGAATTATCTTCAGCAAAATTTTTCTTTTGTGTGATGTTAATGATATTGTTCAATAACTTCCACATTCTGTTGGATCACCTTTCTTTGGAATGGGCACAGACATGGATCTCTTCTAGTTGATTGGCCAAATAGCTATCTTCCAAAGTGCTGGTTATACACAAGTGACTGCCACCAGTGCAGCATCCATTTATTGAAATATCTCAGTAGGTATTCTGT
>NW_006921998.1:2649473-2655011 GCF_000298275.1 Orycteropus afer afer
TAGGCATTAGTGAGATGAAATTGACTGGTATTGGGCATTTTTAATCTGACAATCATATCATCTACTGTAAAGGGAATGACAGATTGAAGAGGAATGGTGTGACATTCATCATCAAAAAGAACTTTCCAGGATTTCTCCTAAAGTACAGCACTGTCAGTGATAGGATAATATTCATATGCTTAGAAGGAAGAGCAGTTAATGCTACTAGTATTCAAATTTATGCACCAACCACAAAAGCCAAAGATCAATAATTTTAATATTGTTTACCAAATTGTGCATTCTGAAATTGAGCAAACATTCAATCAATATATATAAATCAATGACTTATTCATTGCAAACGTGTTTTCTTTAAAAACAACATAAACAGTTGCCATACATGTGAACCTTGCCAAGTAGAAAATATAACAATAAAATTGACTACATCTATGGAAAGAACAATGGCAAATCTCAATATAATCAGTTAAAACAAGGCCAGGGGTCAACTGTGGAGCAGATCACCAATTGTTCATATGCAACTTTAAGTTGAAGCTGAAGAAAATTAAAACAAATCCATGAGTGCCAAAATACAACCTTGAGTATATCTCATCTAATTTGACCATGTGAGGAATAGATTTGATTCATCGAACACCAGTAATTTCAAATCAAATTAATTGTGGGATGACATCAAGGAAATCATATCTGAAGAAAGCAACAAGTCAATAAAAAGACATGACATAAACCCAAGGCTAAAATCTAAATCAAAAGAGGGATCAGAAACTTGCTCTTGAATGGAGAATAGCTAGGGAAAATGGAAGAAATTAAGAAATAAAAGAGCTAAACAGATTTCAAAAGGCAGCTTGAGGAGGAAATGATATAATGAAACATGCAAAAAATCTGGAGTTACAAAATCAAAAAGGAAGAACACACTCATAATTTCTCAAGCTGAAAGAGTTAAAGAAAATATTCTGGTACTGAGTTGCAGTATTGAAGGATTCTCTGGGCAAAATATTAAACAATGCAGGAAGCTACAAAAGAAGATGGAAGGAATACACAGAGTCATTGTACCAAAAAGAACTGGTTGATGTTCAAACACTTTAGAAGGTAGCATATGATCAAGAACTGATGGTATTGAAATAAGAAGTGCAAGCTGCACTGAAGGGACAGGCGACGAAAAAAAAAAAAAAAAGACACCATAAATCGATTTAATATCCACTGAGATATTTTAAGAAAAGGACCCAACCCTGGAAATACTCATTCACTCATTTATTCTAAGTACTGTGGAAGACAGCTATCTGGTCAACCAACTGGAAGAGATCAGTATTTGCTCCCTTTACAAAGAAAGATTATCCAACAGACTGTGGAAATTTTCATGAAACATCACTAATATCACATGCAAGTAAAAGTATATTGAAGCTTATTTACAAAATTGTTGCAACAGTATATTGGCAGAAAACTACCAGGAATTCAAACCAGATTCAAATGAGGGTGTGGCATGAAGGATATTTTTATTGATGTCAGATAGATCTTGGCTGAAAACAGAGATTACCAGAAAGATATTTACTTGTGTATTTTATTGACTGTGCAAAGGCATTTGACTGTGTGGATCATAATAAATTATGAATAACACTTCAAAGAATAGGAATTCCAGAACACTTAATTTTGCTTGTGGGGAGCCTGTATATAAACCAAGAGGCAAATGTTTGAAAAGAACACGTTGATGCATGGTATACAATCAGGAAATGTGTGCATCAGGGTTGGATCCTTTTACCATACTTATTCAATTTTTATGCTGAAGAAATAATCCAAGAAGCTGGACTATATGAAGAAAAATGTATCATTAGTATTGGAGGAAGACTCATTAACCACCTGTGATATGCAGGTGACACAACCTTGCTTGCTGAATGCAATGAAGACTTGAAGAACTTACTGATAAAAATCAAAGACTTCAGTATAGATTATCCTTCATCATTAAGAAAACAAACATACTCACAACTGGACAAATAAACAGTAAGATAAATGGAGAAAAGATTGAAATTGTCAAAGATTTCCTTCTGCTTGGATCTACAATCGATGCACTTGGAAGCAGCAGTAAAGAAATCAAAGGATGTATCGCATTGGGTAAATCTGGTGCAAAAGACCTCATTATATTGTTAAAAAGCAAAGATGTCACTTTGAGAATTAACGTGTTGCTGACCTAAACCATGTTATTTTCCATTGTGTCATATGCCTATGAAAACTGTACAATGAATAAGGAGGACCCTAGAACCAAGGCATTTGAATTGTGGTGTTGGCAAAAATATTGAGTGTACCATGGACTGCCTGAAGAAAGAAAAACTCGGTTTTGGAAAAATACACCTGCAATACTCCTTAGGATTGTGAATGGTTAGACGTCCTCTCAAGTACTTTGGTCACTTTGTCATGAGGGACTAGTCCCTGTAGCAGCTGGTGGGTCATGAACTGCTGGGTTTTCTGGTTAGCAGGCTATTGCATTGTCCACTACACCACCAGAGCTCCTTGACATTAGCCTAGTGACAACTAAAATATGTTGCACCACAAAACAAACATACAAACAGAATCCCTGCTTAACTTTGCTTAATCCAGTAAATTTATTTGACTAAAGAACCATTTGTATTTGTTATGTAATAATTTCTTTCAGATTTCTAGTGTGGAACTCAGTTTTGGAAACCTGAATAGTTATGATCTGTCTGTAACATACTTTTTAACTCTATTTTTCATTATTATGTTTTCACACACAATCCAGTTTGTCAATTTCAATTTTCTGCAGTTCTTAAACTGTCTCACTTCTATCTGCCTTTTGACATTGGCCAAGCGTTTATCTCCTTTTAGTATTTCTTTTCCCTATCTTTTCTTTCACAGGTTGTAGTCATCTTTCAAGTTTTTCAAAAATCATACTGCTTTATATGAGGCTTTTGCTTACTATCTGCAGTGCAATAAATTGCTTAATGTGGCCCTTATAGCCATTGTCCTCCATTTAGTGATGTACTGTAAATCCTAATCCCTATGCCTGTTCAAGGTGGGATACATCTTGAGTCCCACCTTGCTGAAAGGTATGACTCAAGTCTCCACCCATTCTGTGATGTATTGTATATAATATTCTCTTTGCTTATTTAGAGGAGCCAGAGTTGATGACCAGAACAGGTAATGGGAGGACCCCCAGGCAGAAAGCAGGAACCAGGGCCAATGGCCAGAACGGGTAAGAAGAGGGCCCCCAGGAAGGAAGCAGGAGCCAGGGTCGATGACCGGAACAGGTAGGGGGAAGGCCTGGAAGTGAGAAGACCAGTTTGGAACAGCTAAGAGAGAGACACACTTGTCTGTCAGTTTTTCATACTGTGGTGGCTTGCATGTTTTTGTGAGGCTAGAGGCTGTACCACCAGTGAATTAAACAATTCCAGGTTTGCCCATGGTGAACGGGTTTCAGAGGAGTTTCCAGACTGAGAAAGACTCAGAACAAAGAATAAGCCGTCCACTTCTCAAAGAAGTGGCCAGTAAAAACCTTATGAATAGCAGTAAAGCACTGTCTGATATACTATTGGACAACATTATGAATAGCCCTGAAACATTTTCCAATACAGTCTGGAAAATAAGCCACTCAGGGCTCAAAAAACGACTGGGAAACAGCTGCCTTATCACAATAGAGCTGAACTTAATGTTATGGATAAAGTAGAGCTTTCAAGACCTCCATTTGCTGATATGGCACCACTCAAAATGAGAAGAAACAGCTGCAAATATCCATTAATAATCAGAACATGGAATGTACGAAGTATGCATCTAGGAAAATTGGAAATTGTCAAAAATGAAATGGAACACATAAAGATTGACACTCTAGGTATCAGTGAGCTGAGATGGACCAGTTTTAGCCATTTTGGATTAGATAACCATATGATCTACTATGCCTGGAATGACAAATTGAGGATTGGTATGGCATTCATCATCAAAGGATGTTTCAAGATCTGTCCTGAAGTACAATGCTGTCAGCGATAGGAGAATATCCAAGAGCCTACAAGGAAAACCAGTTAATACTATATTATTCATATTTATACATCAACCACCAAAACCAAAGATGAGGAAATTGAACATTTTTACCAACTTCTGAAGTCTCAAATTGACCAAACATGAAATCAATATATACTGATTATCACTGGTGATTGAAATGCAAAACTTGGAAACAAAGAAGAATCATTGGTGGTTGGAAAATTTGACCTTGGTGATAGAAATAATGCTAGAAATCACATGATAGAATTTTGTAAGACCAATGATTTATTCATTGTAAATAAATTTTCAACAACACAAACAACAGCTCTACACAGGACTTGCTAGGTGGAATACACAGTAATCAGATTGACTATATCTGTGGCAAGAGACAATGTAAAACCTCAGAACAAGGCCAGGAGCTGATTATGGAATAGACCATCAACTACTCATATGCAAGTTCCAGTTGAAGCTGAAGACAATTAAAACAATTTCATGAGAGCAAATAATCTGAGAAGCTGGAATGTATGAAGAAGAGCATAGCATCAGGATTGCAAGAAGGCTCATTAACAACCTGAGACACTCAGATGAAACAACTTTGTTTCCTGGAAGTGAAGATGACTTGAAACACTTACTGATGAAGATTAAAGACTACAGTCTGCAGTATGTATTACACCTCAATATACACAGAAAACAAAAATCCTAACAACTGGACCAAGAAGCAGCATCACAATAGATGGAGAAAAGCCTGAAGCTGACAAAGATTTCATATTACTTGGTTGTATAATCAACACTAATGGAAACAGAAGTCAAGATATCAAAAGATGTCTTGCACTGGGAAAATCTGTCATAAAAGACCTCTTTCAGATGCTGAAGAGCAAAGATATCTCCTTGGGCCTAACCCAAGCCATGGTATTTTCAATCACCTCATATGCATGTAAGAGCTGGGCAATGAATAAGGAAGACAAGAGAAGAGTTGATGCTTTTAAGTTGTGTTGTTGGTGAAGAATGCTGAAAGTACTGTGGACAGCTAAAAGAACTAACATATCTGTCCTGGGAAAAGTGCATCCAGAATGATCCTTAGAAGTGAGAGTGGCCAGACTTCGTCTCACCTACTTTGGTCTTGTTGTCAGAAGGAACCATTCTCTGGAGAATGGGACCATTCTCATGTTGTCAGAAGGGACCATTCTCTGCATGTCATCCTTGGGAAACTGGAGGGTCGATGAAAGAGAGGAAGCCCCTCAATGAGATGGATTGACATGGTGGCTGCAGCAATGGGCTCAGATACATTAAATTTGTGAGGCTGGCACAGGACTGGGCAGTGTTTTGTTCTGTTGTACATAAGGTAGTTATGAATAGGAGATGAATCAGCAGTACATAAAAACAACAGCAACAACAATGAGAGCCAAAATATGACCTTGAATATATCCCTCCTGAGTTTAAAGACCATCTAAAGAATAGATTTGATACATTGAACACCAATGACTGAAGACAAGAGGAATTGTGGGATGACATCAAGAACATCCTCCATGAAGAAAGTTAAAAGTTCACTAAAAAAAAAAAAAAAGA
>NW_006921998.1:2655807-2666548 GCF_000298275.1 Orycteropus afer afer
CCAGAAATGCAAGCTGGATTCAGAAGAGGACGTGGAATGAAGGATATCATTACTGATGTCAGATGGATCTTGGCACAAAGCAAAGACTACCATAAAGATGTTTACTTGTGTTTTATTGAATGTGCAAAAGCATTTCATTGAGTAGATCATAACAAATTATGGATAACATTAAGAAGAATGGAAATTACAGAACTTTTTAATTGTACACATGAGGACCTTGTACATAGACTAGGAGGCTGTCATTGAAACAGAACAAGGGGACGCTGTATGTTTTAAAATCAAGAAGGGAGTGTTTCAGGGTTGTATCTCACCACACTTATTTGATCTATACACTGAGCAAATAATCTGAGAAGCTGGTCTTTATGAAGAAGAACATGACATCAGGATTGGAGGAAGACTCATTAACAACCTGAGATACACAAAACACTGGCAACACAATTTTTCTTGCTGAAAATGAGGATGACTTAAAGGACTCTCTGATAAAGATTGAAGACTACAGTCTGCAGTTTGTATTACACCTCAATATAAAGAAAACAAAAATCCTCACAACTGGACCAATAAACAGCAGCATCCTGATAAATGGAGAAAAGATTGACATTGTCAAAGACTTCATATTACTTGCTTCTACAATCAACACCAATGGAAGCAGCATTCAAGATATCAGATGATATATGTTGTTGTTATTATGTGCTGTCGAGTCAGACCTGACTCATAGCAATCCCTCCTTGGGTTTCTGAGGCAATATCACTACTGAAGCAAATTGCCCAAACTTCCTTCTGAGGAGTGGCTAGTGGGTTTGAACTGCCAGCCTTCTGGTTAGCAGTCAAATGCTTTAGGCACTATGCCACCAGAGCTCCTCAGATGACATATAGCATTGGGCAAATATGTTGCAAAAGACCTCTTTCAAGTGCTGAAGAGCAAAGATATCTCCCTGAAGACTAAGGTGCACCTGACATAATGCTTGGTATTTTCAATCACCTCATATGCATGTGAGAGTTGGATAATGAATAAGGAAGACCAAAGAAGAGTCGGTGTTTTTGAGTTGTGTTTTTGGCGAAGAATGCTGAAAGAACTAACAAATCTGTCCTGGAGGAAGTGCCACTGGAATGCTCCTTAGAAGCGAGTATGGCGAGACTTCTCACCTACTTTGGTCATGTTTAAGAAGTTACCATTCCATAGAGAAGGATATCATGTTTCGTAAAGTGGAGGGTCAAGGTAAAAGGGGATGACCCTCAACAAGATCGATTGACATAGTGGCTACAATGACGGGCTTAGGTATAGCAAGATTGTGAGGCTGGCACATAAACAGGCAATGTTTTGTTCTTCTATACACAGGGTCACTATGAATTGGAGACAACTTGAGTGCACCTAACAATAACAATAACAACAACAACATGCCTGTTTATGGTGGAATGCATATTGAGTCCCTCTTTGCTGGAGGATGTAATTCAAGTCACCACCCATTTTGTGACTTGTTGTAAATCCTATACTTTATGTCTGTGTAGGGGAGCTCTGCTGACGTAGTGGCTAAGGCGTTTGACTGCTAACCAGAGGCTGGGGGTTCATACCTACCAACTACTCTTCAGAAGGAAGACTGGGAAATCTATTTCTGTAGAGATACAGCCTCAGAAACCCAAGAAGGGGTTGCTATGAATTGGAATTGACTGGAGGGCAGGGAGGTTTTTTTTTTTTTAATGTATGTTTAGCGGGGGAATGTATCTTGAGTCCCACCTTGCTGGAGGGTGTGAGTCAAGTCACCACCCTTAGGTTCTTTGAGGGTATATATGTGAATGTTCTGGGAAAGTTTGCTGTCTTCCTCCAGTTCTGCATTTGGTCTGTCATCATCTCATCCCTGGATGTGAGACAGCACCCGTCGTCTGACCTCTTTTGTGTTCATCAACCCCTGTAAAACCTGTGAGTTGGGAGAATTCTCCAGACCTTTCCACAGACCTGGGACTTGCCAGCCTGCCAGCCTCCTACCACTGCCTCCACCATGTGAGCAATTTCTTTGGAAGTTTGTGAGTTCTGTGAGATTACAGTGAACTATGGAACCCTAAAATGGGAGGGAGATTATTGAAGGGAGGAGGAGGAATTATGTCAGAGACGATGGAGCGGCATGGCAGTTTGGAAAAGTTGGACATTTGGGACACCTTTAACCTCTGCCTCATAGGGACTGGACTTGTGCTGATCTTTGAAAGAGAAATTGTTCAAGCTCAGTGCTTAAGGCATTTGACTGCTAAATTTGACGGTTCAAACCCACCAGCCACTCTGTGGAAGGAAGATTGGGCAATCTACTTCTGTAAAGATTTACTGCCTCAGAAACACAAAGGAAGTCACTATAGGTGGAATCGACTCTATGGCAGTCCTTTCTTAAGTAATCAAATTATCTCATAATGTATCTGTCATTCAATTTATCAAGTTTCTCTGATTATTTTGTGTCTAACTATTATATTCCATGTACTATGTTAAGATCTGAAGAGCAATGTTGAATACAATGGTAATTCTGACCCCATGGCTCTGAGGTTACTGCATTTGGTTATTTGTGTTTTACTGGTCTGGTTGTTCTATGAGGTCAGAAGCAGATCATGGAGTGAATTTTTCTATTTTTAACCATATTTTTCCTTGGGTAAAAGCTTAGCAGAGGCTTTTAGAATTGTAAGTGAATGGATAATTAAAATACTGGGAGTTTAATACCTCTCTCTTAAGCTATTGCAAAACATTAAGTAGCCTAGAATATATTAATCTTTATGAAGAATCTCTAATGTGACTCATGAGAAAAAGGATTTGAAATGGTCACTAAGCAAGTTTTCCCTCCATGAACTCAAGCAATTGTTCACTTGTGTAGTCAGCGTGGATAAAAATATAGTTAATGAACTTTTTTTTGATCTTCATGTGCCTGCCCTCATTGTTTTCATTGGGAAGTCCATATGATGAAGCAGCATTTAACACACTTACATATGGCCAGGATAAACATATATGCATATACTTCCACCACAGAAGCAAAAAAAAAAAAAAAAACCTCATTGCCATCGAGGTGATTCTGACTCATAGTGACCCCCCTTTGGGTTGCTGAGGCAGTAAATCTTTACAATCTTTATATAAGTAGATTGCCCAGTCTTCCTTCTGTGGAGTGGCTGGTGGGTTTGAACAGCCAACCTTCTGGTTAGCAGTCAAATGCCTAGGCACTATACCACTGGAGCTCCTTACTATAGAAGAAAGGAAAGGAAAATTCTTTTGCACATTATAATTTCTATACATCATTGATAAAAGTGGCCCTGCCTTAAAAAAAACAAAACAAAACAAAACAAAAAAACCACTGACATTTGGAGAATAGGATAAAGTGCAGTATTACAAATGGCAGTTATTGGATGAGTAGGATTTAAGCTATTTTCCTTTTTCGGTGTTAGTTTTCCCTTGCTTCTGTAACAAATTAAGGAGCTGTGGTTGCATAGGTTAAAGCATTTGGCTGCTAACTGAAAGACTGGAGTTTTGAACTCACCAGCTGCTCTGTAGGAGAAAGATGAGACAGTCTTGGAAACCCTACTCTTGGGGCAGTTCTACTCTGTCACAAAGGGTTGCTGTGAGTTGGAATTAACTCCATAGCAATGGATTTGGTCTAAAATAAATTACCTAAAATTAATGGTTTAAAACAACACACATGCTGTCTCACAGTTGTCTAGGTCAATAGTCTGACACAGGTCTCACCAGGCTAAAATCAAGGTGTCAGCAGGATTGATTTCCTCTCTGGGTATGCTAGGCAAGAAATTGTTTCCTTGCCTTTTCCAGCTTTTAGAGGCTCTTTATATCCTATGGGAGCTCCGTTGGCATAGTACCTGAGGCATTTGACTGCTAATCAGAAGGCTGGCGGTTCAAACCCACCAACCACTCCTCAGAAGGAATGTTGGGCAATCTGCTTCTGTAGTGATGTTGTTGTTGTTGTTTGTTATGTGCCGTCGAGTCAGACCCAACTCATAGCAACCCCACCTTGGGTTTCTGAGGCAGTATAGCTACAGAAGTAGATTGCCCCATCTTCCTTCTGAGGAGTGGCTGGTGGGTTTGAACCACCAGCCTTCTGGTTAGCAGTCAAGTGGCTTAGGCACTATGCTATCAGAGCTCCCTCTGTAGTAATACCACCTCAGAATTGTAAGGAGGGGTTGCTATGAGTTGGATCCGACTTGATGGCAGTGAGGTGTTTTGTTTTGTTTTGTTTTTTTTCCTATATCCCTTGGCTTGAGGCCTTCCTCCTCAGTCTTCAAAAATAGAAACATCTCGTCTCTCTGACCATTCTTTGGTCATCACATGTCTTTTTGTCCACAGTTGGTACAAGTTTTCCCTTTTTAAGGACTCAAGGGAATTCACTGGGCCCTCCTGGATCATCCAGGCTACTGTTCCCATCTCCAGTTCCATAATCGTAATAGCATTTACAAAGTCCCTTTTGCCAGGTGCTGAGATTTAGACATGGTCATCTTTGAAGGACTGTTATTCTGTCTTCCACAAGGGTCTCAGTTATTTTTGCAATTTATTCTTATATACAAGAGTTTCAAAAACTTGTGTGGGGAATATTAGCCCTGTTTTAATCATGAAGAAACTGAAATTTAGGATTATCTTGGCAAGGATCACCCTATCAACATCTATCTCAAGATGTGTGACTTCAAGGCCTTACTTATCAAAGTGGCCAGACTGCTAAAGTAGAAAGTAGAAAAAGAGAGGTCTTCCAGGAGGATTCAAGGGCCTCAGAAGAAAGCAAGAGCAAACAGTCAGTTTAACCATTTCAGCTGAATAGGTAATTCATGTGTATCAATTCAAATGATGAATTCCTGGAAACTAAAGCATGAACCTTTCCTTAGACAGCACTTGTGCTAAACACAAAAGACAAAGACTATAACATGTTTCTTTAGGAGTTTTCAAATTAAGAGCACTGTTCACTTACCAATTCATTAAGCAAATGTGTATTAAGCATCTAATGTATGCCACACAAGATTTCCTGGGTGGTTCAACTGTTAGGTGCTTGGCTGCTAAGATAAATGTTGATGGTTTAGATTTATATACAGAGACACCTTGGAAGAAAAGTCTGGTGATCTGCTTCTAAAATTGACACTAAAATCCTATTAAGTGCACTTCTACTTCAAACACATGGGGTTATTATTAATCAGAATGCACTCAATGGGCAACTGGTTTAGTTTGCTTGTTTCAGTATGTTGCACACTAAGAAGGAAGATTGGGCGATCTGTTTCCGTAGTGATACCACCTTGGAAACCCAAGGAGGGGTATCTATGAGTTGGATCTGACTAGATGGCAGTGCCTTGCATTGTTGCATTGTACACTATGCCACAAAAGGTGGACACCAACATGAGTAAGATAGGAACCAGCAGGTAAGACTGACATAGGGACCAGAAATTACCTATTGTATGTAACAAGTTACTACTCTGCTAGAGTACTATGCTATGTGGGAAAGAGCTAGAAGTGAGCACTTTTTCAGGATGTGCAAGGATACTGTGAGAGCAAGATTTTCAAGAGCAGATCTTTGACCAAGATATTCAAGGATTTCACTGATAAAGCAGAGGTAGAAGAGAGACTGAGGGAGAAGATGTACACGGACATGAAGGCTGGAAGCCTAAAGGAGAGATCAGGCCACATCACAGCAACCTTGCTGCCAATGATCATGATCCAGTCACTTCACCTCACTGGATGTGATTCTTGGTCTAAGAGTGTTTGTGTTAACAATGCCTCACACGTATCCGAGCATATGGTAGGCAATAACAAAATGTTAAGAGGAGTTGAAAATTTGCAATCAGAATATCTATTACAAGGATTTAAGGGACTGCTTACAGATACACTTATGTTCACTGATGGCATATTAATGGAGACAAGAGCTATCCAACAAGCTTTAAATACAGCACATGTAAAGCACTCGTATTTTATCTATGTTGTTGTTGTTGTTATGTGCCGTCGAGTCAGCCCTGACTCATAGCGACCCCTCCTTGGGTTTCGAGGCAGTATCACTACAGAAATAGGATTGCCCAACCTTACTTCTGAGGAGTGGCTGGTGGGTTTGAACTGCCAGCTTTCTGATTAGCAGTCAAGTGCCTTAGGCACTATGCTACCGGAGCTCCTTTATCTATAATAGGCCAAATTATAATGTTTGTAAAACAATAATTTCAGAAGCTAAATGTCCATGGGGAGAAGGAATGAATCAAGGGAAAAAGGAAAGGAAATGTCTTAGGAAAGAATTGAAAGACATGAAGAGAAGAAACTAGGACTCATTAAATGCCATGTGTGAATATTGTTTACAAAAAGAGATAATGTACACGTGAATGCAGGGGATGAATATAGAAACTTATCCACAAAGTTCTACTGTGGGCATCTCTTGGAGGAATGCCTGGAGAAGTCAGTCAGAAAGAGAAAGACAACTCATTTCTACTCCAATGATGAAGGGGTGAGGAATTGGAAGGGAGGGAGCTAGGAAATATATCCCTATCCAGGATTAAGAAGAGAAATAATGGCAGAACAAAGAAGAGAAAGCAGACTTCTTATTTATTTGACCAGGAGACAGACATTGAAGGACAAATTCACAAAAAAGGAAATTCTTGAGTGCAGTCAATTGAAAAATAAACAAATGAACAAAAATCCAGAATTCAGACCCTATAATTACATAGTTTCTCTGCATTTGGTAGCCTATACTAAATTGGGTCTGATAATACTCTCATAGAATGGTAGTTTCTCAATCTCAGATGCCTAACCCCTGCTTACTGAAAATGATCTTCTTACAGAAGAGGAGTCGAAGAGAGAAGGAAAGAACAGCCCATGTTTTTAGGCTCTAACCTAAAAGGAATACCATTCTTTAAATATCTCTCCAGTAGTGAAGTCCCCAAAGTAACAAGGCTCCAAAATGGAAATTCAGATGTATCTCCTGGGGTTTTTGACTACTGTAAAAAGTATTGGGTAAAATCATCAATGTCATATCTACAGAGAAGGCCTATGGTGGTTTGATGCACTATAGTGATGGATGGATGTATGTTTAGACTTAGTAGCATATCAAACTGAGGAAGAAAATGTATTAATTCTATACATTGATTGACTTAACGTTTAATAGACTCTAATATACAAACCCATAGGATCCTTGGTGGCACTGTGGTTAAAGTGCTTGTCTGCTAACATAAAAGCTGGTGGTTCAAACCCATCACCCATTCAAGTGGAGAAAGATGTGGCTGTCTGCTTTAGTAAAAATAACAGCTTTGGAAAGTGTGGAACAGTATAGTTAGTCTTACAGGGTTGGTATGTGTTGGAATTGACTCGATGGCAATGGGTTTGGTTTTAGATTTAATATGCAAAAAACAAAATTGTTGCCATGGAGCTGATTCCAATGTAGAGTGACCCTATAGGACAAAGTAGAACTGCCCTACAGGGTATTGTTGTTGTTAGGTGATGTTGAATCTGCTCCAACTCATAGTGACCCTATGTACAATAAAATGAAACGCTGGCCAGTCATGCACCAATCTCATACTCCTTGCTGTACTTGGGTCAATTGTTGCAGACACTGGGTCACTCCATTTGGTTGAAGATTTTCCACCTTTTCACTGATCCTCTCCTTTACCAAGCATGATATTCTTCTCTAGAGAATGGTCCCTTCTGATAACATGACCAAAGTAGTTGAGATGAAGTGTTTCCTTTCTTGCTTCCAAGGAGCGTTCTGGCTACACTTCCTTCAGGATAGATTTGTTTGTTCTTCAGGCAGCCCATGGTATTTTCAGTACTCTTCATGAACACCATAATTCAAAGCCATCAATTCTTCATAAGTGTTCCTTAATCATCGTCCACCTTTCTCATGAGTATGACTGAAAAATGATTGAGAATACAGTGGCTGGGGTTAGGTGCACCTTAGTCTGCAAAGTGACATCTTTACTTCTTAACACGTTAAAGAGGTCTTTAGCACCAGATTTGCCTGGTGCAATACAAAGTTTGATTCCTTGACTGCTGCTTCCATAGGTGTTGATTGTGGATCCAAGTAAAATGAAATCCCTGACAACTTCAATCTTTTCTCCATTTATCATGTTGTTGCTAATTGGTCCAGTTATAGGGATTTGTATTTTCTTTATGTTGAGGTATAATTCATACTGCAGACTATAGTCTTAAATCTACACCAGTAAGTGCTTCAAGTCATTTTCACTTTCAGCAAGTGAGGTTGTGTCATCTGCATATCACAGGTTGTTAATGAGTCTTCCTAAAATCCTGATGCCACATTCTTCTTCACATAGTCCACCCTCTCGGATTATTTGCTCAGCATATACATTGAATAATTATGGTGAAGGAATACCCTGACACACACCTTACCACTCAGTTTCCCCTTGGTTTGTTTGAAGGATAGCCTCTTGATCTATTTACAACTTCCTCATTCACACAATTAAGTGCTCTAGAATTCCCATTCTCTGCAATGTTATCCTTAATTTGTTATGATCTACACAGTCAAATGCATTTGCTTAGTCAATTAAACACAGGTAAACATCTTTCTGGTATACTTTGCTTTCAGCCAAGATGCATCTGACATCAGCAATGATATCTCTCATACCATATCCTCTTCTGAATCCAGCTTGAATTTCTGGAAGTTCCCTATGAATATGATGTTATAAACATTTTGGATTATCTTTAGGAAAATTTTCCTGCATGTGATATTAATGATATTGCTTGATAATTTCTGCATTCTGTTGGATCACTTTTCTTTGGAACTGGTACAAATATGGATCTCTTCCTGTCAGTTGACCAGGTAGTTGTCTTCCAAATCTCTTGGAGTAGCTGAGTGAGTGCCTCCAGCACTGTATCTGTTTGTTGAAACATCTCAATGGATAGTCTTTCAATTCCTGGAGCCTTGTTTTTCACCAATTCCTTCCATGCAAACTTGAATTTCTTCCTCAATACAGTGGTTCTTAATCATATGCTACTTCCCAAAATAGTTGGACATCAACCAGTTCTTTTGGGTACAGTTATTCTGTGTATTCCATCTTCTTTGATGCTTCCTGCATCTTTCAATATTTTGTGCATAGAATCCTTAAATACTGCAACTCAAGTCCTGATTTTTCCTTCAGTTCTTTCAGTTTGAGAAATGCCAAACATGTTCTTCTCTTTAATTTTCTAAATTCCAGTCTTGCATATTTCATTATAAAACTTTACTTCTTTTTCTCTACCTGCCCCTTGAAATCTTCTGTTCAGGATTCCAAAGAGTATCCTAGGCTATAATCTTTACAGAAGCAAACTGACCAATCTTTTTCCTGCTGGGTGGCAGGTGGGTTCATACTGCTGACCTTTCAGTGAGCAGATGTGTCTTTAACCACTGCCACTAGCGGGGCTCCCTTCTTCTAATACATAGAACTTTGGATATTGTAAACGTGAATGCCAGTGTTGGTTTTAAAGTAATTGCTCAGTGGTCATAAAGGTGGGGGCCTAGATCCTAAATTCTCCATTCACTATTCTGTTTATGTGGCTAGTTTACTTAATATCCTCAGTTTCTTAGAGTCTTTATCTGTGACATGGAGATATCTGCCTCGCTTTTGGAATAAAAATCAGAAACAAAAGTACAATAAAGAAAGTAGAAAGTTTAGCCCAGTGGCTGAGGCACAGTAAATTTTTACTAAAACAAATATTGAATGGAGTACTACATGCATTTTATAGTAAATATTTGTAGTAAATATATGGTGGAAATGCAGTTGTCTTTTACTATAGCTCTGTGGGAAGTAGAAATCATATTCTACAGCTCTCTCCTGAATATTCTGCCACATTCTACCTGCAAATGGGGTCTTACATGACTTACAACTTTTGAACCAGAGCAAAAATAAACGTGAACAGGTCTATTCCTGCAATAGGACTTTTATGTATTTTCTTCTCCCTATGTACATTTGTCCATATAGAGATAACTTCACAGTTGGATGCCTAGTCTTTGGTTTATGTTAATAAATTGCTGTTCTATGACCCTTTTATACTATGAACTAGGGAGAAGCCATAGTTTATTATTTCTGTTTTATGGATTATTATCACTGAAATCCTAAACCTTAAGTGGCTTCATCTTGACCCCAACATTTTAGCTCATGGAATTATTCTTAAGTAAATAATCAGAGGATGGGGATAAAGATTGATGCACAGGAATGTTCATCATGGTATTATTTATTATAGAAAAACATACAGGAAAAATCTCAAATATTCAACTTTAGGAGATTTATTAAATAAATTATGGCCTATTCATGTGATGGAATTTGTGCCATAGTAAAAAGACTTTTTTAGAAAACCATTTCATGATATAATGTTGAATAAATAAAGCATAATTCAAAAGTATTTTTGTAAGTATAAGACTTTAAAAAAAAATTACAAATTACAGACTATAGCAAATAGACTCCAATGCTGAATCATTCCATCTTAATTCTTGCATTATGGGATGAAAAACATACTTCCTGTATTGAGTAAAAATCTCTGCAATGAGGCAAAATCATTTTTTTTTAAATCGGAACAATACATGCTGAACATAATTTTTTGAAGAAATGAAAGATTTCTGTCGATAAAGCAGAACTAGGTATATACATCACTTCTACTTCAAACTTTTTTTTTTAACAATATAAATGTACTTCTTGTTTACTGAAATGAATTGCCTGTGCCCTTCTTCATTCACTGTTTACTATTACCAAATTGATGGGAGTGATCTTCATGGGCTGAGAAGAATAAAACAATGGGATTTTCCATGTGGTTGTTGTAGTTGTTA
>NW_006921998.1:2667448-2697174 GCF_000298275.1 Orycteropus afer afer
TTCCCCAGCCAATGATTCATTTTTCATGCTGGGAAAAGAAATACACCATTTTTCAGCATTGCACTAAATGTATGGCTACAAAGATAAGTTAGACCTATTCTCTGATTTCACTCAGCTCACAATTGGTGGATGAGACAGAGTGACCACATACCATGATAATGGTTTGCATTGGTGGTCTGGGGTTTTCAGGGCTAAACCTGGTAGTCTCAGGTCAACCAGGACAGCTGGTCACTCTAACAACATGCACTTCCACTAGATACTGTGAGAACACAGGAGAGGGCCACACTTCACTTTATCTGTGGGACTTTAAGTTACTTGGTTGCTAATCAAAACGTGGGTGTTTAGAACCTACTAGCTGTTCCGCAGGAGAAAGATGAGGCAGTCTGCTTCCATAAAGATTTACAGCCTTGGAAACCCCCTGGGGGGAGTTCTACTCTGTCCTACAGGGTCACTATGAGTCAGAAGTGACTCAATGGCAGTGTTTATTATCATTAATCAATTTTGTGTGTGTAGTTAAGTGACCCAGAAAGCATTTGTGCTGAGTTTTTGAAGCTAAAGTGAAGGGTGAAAGAGGCTGACTTCCTAGCAAAGGAAAAGGCATGTGTTGAGCATCAAGTACTGGATAACATAGCAGCCTCTGTGCGAATTATTTACTGGAACCCAGAGTGCTAGCAGCAGAATAGCAGGAATCAAGGTTAGAGGTGCGAACGAGGGCTGGCAAATGGCAGTCATACTAGCCATCCTTGGACATCTTTATTATTTGTTGTTATGTGTGATTGAGTCGGCCCCGACTCATAGTGACCCCTCCTTGGGTTTCCGAGGCAGTATCACTACAGAAGTAGGATTGCCCAACCTTCCTTCCAAGGAGTGGCTGGTGTGTTTGAACCACCAGCCTTCTGGTTAGCAGTCAAGTGCCTTAGGCACTATGCCCTTGGACATCTAGATACATAATTTTTGATCTATGTGCAGCTTAACTAACTTTACCCTTCCAGGTTTAGGTTAGGTATTCTTTCTAGTTTCCAGAGCCTGCAGTATATGTTCTATCTCAATCCTTGTCATGCTGTGTAAATACTTGCTTCTAAATTTTACCTACAGTTGTATTGCTTTACAATCTGGAAGTGATATAATCAAATGGAGTTAAGCACTGGTGCCCAACGGAAACTTCCTCTCACTCACTCCAGCTCTTCACTTACTGTCTCAGGGTGTACTGGATTCACATCCAGAGATATTGAAACATTTTGGCATATATCTGCTTCTAACGAAGCTTTCCTTGATGCTATTCATCCTCCACCTGCTCAAGCTTGTTAAGGGAAAGCTTTCCAGGGCTCAAAACTGAATCCACTAATATCCGTAAAGAAGGAGAGAAAAAATGCTTTGATTAAAGTTGGTGCCTGCTGTTGTTGTTGTTACGGGCTGGACCCGACTCATAGTGACCCCTCCTTGGGTTTCTGAGGTGGTATCACTACTGAACTAGATTGCCCCAACTTCCTTTTGAGGAGTGGCTGATAGATTTGAACTGCCAGCCTTCTGGTTAGCAGTCAAATGCTTTAGGCACTACGCTACCAGAGCTCCTAAAGTTGGTGCAATGGGAGAAAAATAGCCAGCAATCAAATACCTCACATTTTCCTAAATGATGTCTCTGCTCACTCCTTGTTATTTCAGGTATGGGTGAAAAGACATAGTAACTGAAGTCACCTTTACATTGCTTGGCCAGAAGCTTAGCTTCCTAATGTAACTGAAATAAGCATAACTTCACTCTGAGCCAAGAATTAAGGCAGTGAGTGACTTTGGACATCAGTTCTCATTGTGTATGATATATAATCTAACACATTTTCAAAAAAGTACTCTGGAAATAATTAAAAGTAAGCACACTGCCCTGATCAAAGGCTGCTGATGTTCGAAATTGTATTTTGGTCACCCACAACTAGACTCCTAGAGTGTTCCTTACCCTGTTGGAGTCTGGAGCATTAAAAAAAAAAAAAAAAAGTTTTTGTCATCCTGCCAAGTGTAAGTTGAAGGCTGTGGGTCATTAGGAAGCAAACACATTACAACTACATAAATAAATAAATAAATAATTGTTTGGTTTTTGGTCACTTGGGGCTTCAGCTTGAGTCAGATCTCAGCTGTGGTGTGTTAGATGTGCCTCTGATGCTATATAAGAGCAGTTTGCTGATATGTCACTGTCAGAAGCATATGTGATACTATTAACTTCCCAAACAAACATATGCAAAGGGTGCCAACTTCAGAAAGACAAATACCATCACATTTGCAAAATATGTTTTGGGATCCCATACAAACCTGAGCAACGTAAACAAACATGTTTTGTGTTTTCATACCAGCTTTGAGGACTTTCCTTCATTCTGCACAGTATTTGAAACTTGATATCCTGGGTTACATTTCTCTCGCGAGCAAGATTCTCCACATTTGACAGTGCACGGGAAGGAATTGGTGGGCTCAGTTCACTCTGGGTCCATCCAAGGAACACAGATCATGGCTTTAGGCAAGATCTCAATTTCGATTCACACATGATTTCTTGGTGCTGGAACCTTTTAATATGATGCAACATTAAAACTAAAATGACCAAAAGAAAGATGAGGCAAGACCTATGGGCTTGCTTCCATGTTAGTAAACATTCAATCATGGAAGAAAATGTAACTATTCAGTCCAAACCTTCAAATTACAGAATAAGAGAACAAGGCCGAAGAATTTGAGATCATTTGCTGATGGTCTAAGTGCTATTATGCACAGATTGAAGCCTGGGATCTCTGTGCCTGAGTTCCCAATATAGCATTCTCTCAACAGCATTCCATTGCATCTGTAATAAATCAAAAACCAAGCTCATCACCTTTGAGTCGTTCCTGACACTGTAGGAAAGGGTAGACCTGCTCCCCATGGGGTTTCCAAAGCTGTAGCCTTGACAGAAACACATTGCCACATCTTTTCCCCATGGAGCAGCTACTGGATTGAAACAATACATCTTTTGGTTGGCAGCCAAATGCTTAACCACTACACCACAAGGGTCCTGCCTCCATAATACAAATATTTAAAAAATTAATAATAATCTTGAAAGTCCAAGAAGTAGTAGTAGTTGTTAATGCCACTAAGTCAGTTTTGACTCATAGTGAGCCCATGCACAACAGAATAAAACACTGCCTGCCTTGTCCTGAGCCACCCTCATAATTGTTGCTATGATTAAACCAATTGTTGCAGTCACTGCGTGAATCCTTCCCTTTCTGGGTCTTCCTCTTTTTTGATGACCATCTAGTTTACCAAACATGAAGTGCTGCTCCAGTGACTGGTCCCCTGGGATAGCATGCCCAAAGTACCAGAGACAACCTCTCACCATCCTCACTTCAAGAAAGCATTACAACTGTATTTCCTCCAAGACGGATTTGTTAGTTCTAGCAGCCCATGATACATTCGATAAATAGTATGCATTCAAGACACAGTTGTGTTGTGGTTGTTGTCAGGTATTGTCAACTCATAGTGACTCTGTGTACAACAGAACAAAGGACTGCTCAGTACTGCACCACGCCCACAACATTTGCTAAGTCGAGTCCATTGCTGCAGCCACAGTGTCAATCCATCTCATCCACAGTTTTCCCCTTTTTGCTGACCATCCACTTTACCAAGTGTGATAGGCTTCTCCAGGCACATGTCAGAAGAGACGACATGACCAAATTACATGAGATGAAGTCTGGCCATTCTCACTTCTAAAGAGAATTCCAGCTGTACTTCTTTTAAGACAGATTTGTTCATTCTTTCGGCAATCCAAGGTATTTTCAGAATTCTTCCCCTACACTACAATTCAAATACATCAATTCTTCTGTTGCTTTCTTCACTCATTGTCCAGCTTTCATATGCATATGTGGATATTAAGAATACCATAGCTTGGGTCAGGCGCACACTAGTCTTCAAAGTGACAGCTACACTCTTAAACATATTAAATAAGTCTTTTGCAACTGATTTGCCCAATGCATGAGTTATCTGATTTTCTTTCTTTTTTTTTTTTTTTAATTGTGATTTGGGTGAAGGTTTACAGAACAAATTCACTTTCCATATAGTGGTTCACATATACTTTGTCTCATGACATTGACCATAGTTTACCACAATGCAACAGCTCCCCTCCCACTTCCTCCCCATAATTACCTCTTTCCTGTGTCCATCCCTCCATGGACTCCTGCCCCCTGAGCTGTCTCCCTGTGCATAAGCAGCCCTTCTTTCTCCCATGATTGTTCTCTCCAAGGAGTGTATCTACTTGAGGTAAATGTTCAACTCATATGCTTGTTTTTTGTTTGGCTGGAAACCACAAGTGAGGGTTCAATTCCTGATCTGAAGGGAAGCTAGGGGCCATAATCTCAGTGGTTCCACCAGGCTCTATTGGACCAGCAAACCTGCCCCCCCCCTTTTTTTGCTCCAAATGATTTTGAGTTTTGTTCCACATTGTTCTCCCTCTCTATCAAGGATCTCCCTTCCAAGTGGATGACAGTGATAGCCGGGCACCATCTAGTTCTTCTGGTCTCATAGTCGTATAGGCTGCAGATCAGATGGTGTACCAGTCGCTAAGACTAATTGTTTCCATGAACTTTGGTTTTCTTCATTTTTCTTTGCTCTGGATGAGGAGGGACCCACTGTTGCATGTAGATGGCAGCTTGCTATCTTTTAAGATCCCAGTCACTACTCGCCAAAGTAAGAGGTGGAACAATGTTTTATATAGTATGTTATGCCTATTGAGCTTGATGTCCTCTGCAACTATGGTCCCAAGCCCACAGGTTCAACAACTTGGTCCCTCTGGGTAGCGTGTGGTGACCAAGCCATGTCCCTGCTCAGCTCTACTATACACCTGAGTATTCTGATCATTCACAGAAACTTATAGGACCATTGTCTGCCAACTCAATATATGTTCTTGGATACACTCCCCATTTCATAGACATTCCTAATCGTTCAGCCTGTCCACCCATCTACCCACCCATATACCCATGCTTGCCTTCACTGACAATGCAGTACTGTGTACACAAAAAGGGTTCATATTTGTTGTCTGCACCTCCCATGTACATCTCTATGTCTTTCTCATCCTCAGTGCCGCCATATTGGTCACTCATATTTGGTACATTGCTCTTCTTTTCACCCAAATCAATACTTATCTCTATCTAACAGCATTCCCTACCATCCCCTCCCACTCCTGGTAACCAACAAAGAAAATTTCCTTCTATAGATAAACCTTTCCTTAACTTTTACAATAATGGACTAATACTATATCTGTCCTTTTGTGATTGACTTATTTCACTCAGCACAATGTCCTCCAAGTTCATCCATGTTATGTGGTGTTTTGCAGATTCTACATTATTCTTTAGTGTTGCATAGTATTCCATTGTGTGTATGTACCATAATTTGGTTATCCATTCCTCAGTTGATGGGCATCTAAGTTGTTTTCATCTTTTGTCTATTGTAAATAGTGCTGCAATGAACATGGGTGTGCATTTATCTGTTCTTATCATGGTTCTCACTTCTTTAGGGTATATACCTAGTAATGGTATGGGTTGGTCAAATGTTATTTTTAATTCCAACTTTTGAAGGAATCGCCATACTGCTTTCCACAATGGTTGTACCATTTTACAGTCCCACCAGCAGTGTATGAGAGTCCCAATCTCTCCACATCCTCTCCAGCATTTGTTATTTTCTGTCTTGTTGAACTTTGCTACTAGTGCTGGAGCAAGATGGTATCTCATTGTTGTTTTGATTTGCATCTCTCTAACAGCTAATGATCATGAGCATTTCTTCATATGTTTCTTGGCCACTATTTTTTTGATTTCTTGACTGCTGCTTCCATAGTTGATGATTGTAGGTACAAGTAAAATGAAATCCCTGACAACATCAATCTTTTTTCCATTTATCAATATGTGCTTATCAGTCCACTGTAAGGATTTTTTTTTTTTTTTAATGTTGAGGTGTAACAATGCAACAACAATGCACTGCCTTCGAGTCGGATCCGACTCATAGTGACAACTCCTTGGGTTTCCGAGGCAGTATCAGAAGTAGATTGCCCAACCTTCCTTCTAAGGAGTGGCTGGTGAATTTGAACCACTAGCCTTCTGGTTAGCAGTCAAATACCTTAGGCACTACACCACCAGAGCTCCTATGTTGAGGTGTAATCCATACCAAATGATGTAGTCCCCAATCTTCATCAATAAATGCTTCAAGTCATGTTCACTTTCAGCAAGCAAGGTTTTGTCTTTTGTATATCTCAAGTTGTTAAGGAATCTTCCTCCCATCTCGATGCCACATTCTTCATATACTCCAACTTCTCAGATTCTTTGCCCAGTATACAAATTACAAGAAATAGTAGGTGTGCTAAAAATAAAATCTACTTTAGTTGCATATCATCAAATTATAAGCACCTAGGACTTACACATAGAATTTAAACTTAGCAAATTAAAAGCACTTAAGATTGGTGAAGAATATTGAACATACCATGAACTTCAAGAAAAACAACAAAGTCTGTCTTGGAAGAAGTGCAGCCACAATACTTCTTATAAGTGAAGATAGTAAGGCTTTGTCCCACTTACATCAGACATGTTATCAGGAGGGACTAGTCCTTGAGGAGGACATCATTACTTGGTAAAGTAGAGGGTCAGCAAAAAAGAGGAAGAACCTTAAGGAGACAGGTTGACATGGTGGCTGCAAAAATAGGCTCAAACACAGAAACAACTGTGAAGATGGTAAAGGACCTGGCAGTATTTCTATGTATTGTGCACGGGTTGCTGTGAGTCAGAACTAACTTGATGGCATCTGCCAAAGGGACAGGGGATTTGCATCTTTTGACCTCCTCTAACCCCACAAGAGGAAGACAGAATCACCATAAGTAGCCCAAGGCCTATTTCTGCAAGGCCAAACATGTCACCTCCCTCCAGCCTTTTCACCAACCCTGACACAACTGTTCCTCCCACAGCACCCACCACCTCTCTGCTGGGTTTGATCATTTGCTGCAGTGGCCACTCAGAACTCACAGTTTGTGGGGTTTATTAGAGAAGCACCAGGCTATGATTCAAATTCAGAAACAATGCTCAATCTCTCTCAGCCCACTGTCTCACAGCCAACAGTCTCTCTCCTAGCAGTGCATTTCTCTCAGTGTCTCTTAGCAATGCATGTCTCTCAGTATCTCTTTCTCAGTAATGCATGTCTCTCAGGAGTGCCTTTTTCTCAGCAGCACATCTTCCTCAGCCAGCAGTCAGAGAGACCCCTTCTGCCTCTAGGAGGCATACTTTTGAGCTTGGCAGAGTGGCTAAACTAACTAATCCCACTATCAGAATTTCATACACCTGAGAGAGAGTAAATTTACCAGAAAATTACTTTGTGCTGCTCCCAACAGAAATGCTCCAGGTGGATAACTAACAATTAGGAACTACTTGGTTGCTCATGGCCAATTCCACCGGAGTTTACAAAGACTTCTGGCTAGAAAAGCCATACCAGGTAATTTACTACACTGCAGGATCCAACAACAGACTGTAAGGTCATGATAAGGAAGGGAAGGGACACAGAAAGTAGAACAAGGAAAGCTTTATTCTGTGCCCCTGGGAAAGGTTCATGGGTCCCTGAGAGGGGCCTGAGAAGTAGCGCTGCCCAGGTGAAAGAAAGGGTTTTTATAGTGTTACTTTTCCTGTTCCTCAGCGGACCGGATTGAGAGCAGGGTATGTGTTACAGAAACCAATAAGGTTAAAGCACCCTATTAGCATTGGGGCAGGAAGTAGAGCTGAAGCACTTCACTAACATAGTGGGCAGGAAATGGCTGGGGGCTTTCATGAGTAAGAGTCAGGTGCTGGGGTCTTTCATAAGTAAGGGTTACGTGCTGGGGTTTGGTATGGGCTCTGGTCAAGCGCTTCCTTGCTTGACCAGTTCTTATAATTCTCTCCGGCTTAATCATTCATGTGCCTGGCCAACCGTGTTTCTGCCTAACATTTCAGCCTTTTTTGTTGATAAAGGGTGAAATGATTGTTCTGGCTGCTTCCTGCTGAGCAGGGTCAAAGTGGGGTTTAAAGGCTGGTGTTAGTGGGAATTGGGTTGATTGGTAGGCAAGTGTATGGGTGTAGAAGTAGTTGATTGACAGTAACTCTGGACATTTCTTTGAGCTGGTTTTGGAGGAATTTAAAGAGGCAAGGGGCAAAAAGAAAAAAAGAGACTTATTAGTACAAGAGGTCCTATAAGGGGTAATAACCAGGCTGTTAGTGGTCATTGGAGCCATTCAAATGGTGAGGTTCTCGTTCGATGTCTATTACTTAGTTCCTCACTCAGTCGAGTCAATGTATTGACATTTTGTTCCACCAGACCGGATTCGTTGATATAATATCAGCATTCTTCTTTAAGAAAGAGGCAAGTTCCACCTTTTTTCCGCCATTAATAGGTCCAAGGCTCTCTGATTCTGTAAAGTAGTTTGGGTTAAAGAGGTTAGTTGTCACTGGAGGGAGGCCAGGGAATCTGCAGTGGTTCCAAGTGCTACTTCCAGACGAGTTTGGAAATCTCGGGCTGATACTATACTATGCCCCAAGGCTCCACCTGCTATTCCTCCTGCTGCAAAAGCAGAGGTTAAACTGAGGCCTACCACGATAGGTAGAAGAGCAGCTCTTCTGGTCCTTGTTTCAGGTAGTAACCAGAAAAGTTCAGATTCCCTATATAAAGTGATTTGGGGTACTATTGTTACTGGAAAGCAGGGGCTTGGAGTGGTGGAGTTTAAACATTTAGTTAAAGTTCCATTACACCAAAAGTGAGTGCTGGGTGTTGCAGATGTGTAGGACATAAGAGATGTTTAGTGACCAGAAACTGTGCCTCAAGGGTGTAGATAAGGTGTTGTTGCTGAAAAAACAAACTTGGGAAGATGTGTCTGGTTAAGGATTTTGGGTTCCCAAAGAGGCACTTGTAGTGGGGGGTGTGCAGGAGGGGTTTAAGTGTGGGCGTATGTGATGGTTGAGTGCAATTAATGGGTTCAGCTGCAAGTAAAGGTCATTGAAGTGAAGCACAAAAGAAACAGTACGAAATATTGGGTAAGGCATGGGAATAATTGAGGAAGGATAGAGTGTGCTGAATGATCTGTATCCAGGAAGAAACTGGAACTATTTTGAGAGTTCCCAGGATTTGTTCCTGTAAAGTCTGTTCTGCTTGGAATATGCTGGTGGAGATATGTATGGAAGTGTGGAGGGTTGCAATGTATTCCCGTGCTATATAGATGGTTCTTGAAGGTAGAGAGTTAGAACTTGAAGTATACAGTTTGCCCTCGACCCCTGACACCCATCTGGTGTCCCAAGGGTCACGAATGTGGAGCTACAGGTTACTGTCTTTACTAAAACATGTTCCAGATCCATGTCCCTCGCTCTTAAAGAAATATTTAGACTTGGCACTTTCAAAGGCATTATGTCTCCTACATGACCAGTAATAGTATCTACCATAGGTGGAAGGGAGATATTTACAACCTGCAGAGGATTGGTTGTATGTAAAACAGGTGTAGGGGAACCAATTAGAAGCTACTGATTTGGGTATTGTAATTTCTGTCTGATAACAAGTTGGATCAAGTGGAATGGTAAACAGGGCATCTTTAAGATCTAGTACAGAGAAGTAAGTAGTAGACAGTGGGATGTGAGAAAGTAGTGTATAAAGGTTAGCAACAGCAGCGTGTAGAGTTATTACAGCTTCATTTAATAAGGCACAAATCTTGGACGAAGTGGTATGAGACGTCAGATTTCCTTACCGGCAGGATGGGAGTATTATAGGGTGAATGTGTAGGAATTAAAAGACCTTTAGATAAGAGGTGTTGAATAAGAGTTTTCAGTCCTTGCCTATGTGTCAGGGAGATGGGAAATTGGGGTCTAGAGGGAAAATATGAGGGGTCTTTTAAATGAATGATAACAGGTGAATGGTGGGTAGCAACAGTAGGAGTAGAAATGTCCCACACAATGGGATCCACTAAATCAGGAGGTAAAGGAGGGTTCGGTGTGGATGTTGGAGTAGAGATTAGTGATAATAAAAGTGTTGTTGAGGGGTCCTGTGTCCAGTGTAGGGTGACCCCTAATTTTAAAAGAAGGTCTCTTCCTAAAATTGGGGTGGGACAGGTAGGTATCACTAAAATTGAGTGTGTCATATTTCTGTTGTCTATGAGACATGTGACAGGGCCTATTACCTGAGGTCTGGAGGGGCACCCGCCAATTCCCATCATTGAGACCAGGGAGGGGTATAATTGTCCCGGGAAGGAAGGTAAGACAGAAAAGTAGCCTCCGTATCGACCAAGAAGGACGTCAACTTACCCACTACCTTGAGTGTTACCTGGGCTCAGCGAGAGTGATTGGAATCACCGAGTCAGGCTTCCTTCAGTCATCAGCTGCCAGACCCAGAGCAGTCAACGTGGGTCAGGGATTGGAGGGACTGGCCCTTCTTGTCTTGGCACCAAGGGACTATCACTCTTCCAATGTCCCTTCTTACCATACGCCGGACAAGGTCTAGAAGGTTGTCATGGATGTGGACAAAGGTTGGCCCAGTGGCCTTCCTCTCCACATTTAAAACAGGCTCCTGTTGGGAGGTTGCTTCTGGCTGTTCAAGTAGGTGCTGGCCTTAGGGCTACCACTAAAGCTTGGGCCTGTAAATTAGCCTTCTGGCAAGGGATTCCCTATCTGCCTCAGCCTGTTCTCCCGGATGTTAAAGACTTTAAAGACCATATTCACCAGGTTTTGAATGGGAGTCTGGGAACCCTCCTCTGTGTTTTTCAGTTTTTTTTTCTAGTATCTGGAGCAGACTGGGTTATAAAGTGAGTAGCTAAAACAGTAGCTCCTGCCGGGGAGGTTGGGTCTAAGTGAGTATATTGTGTAAGGGCTTCGGTGAGGTGATTTAAGAAAAGCTGCAGGGTTTTCATTAGAGAGTTGAGTAATCTCTTGCAGCTTTATCAAAATTAACAGCTTTATGTGAAGTAGCCTGTAGGCCCACTAGGAGGCACTGGAGCATTTTGTCCCTGCGAACAGCCCTCCACCCAGATTGGGTATCTAGTTGGTATTCCCATCCAGGGTCCTGCCCAGGAACAGCTTCTGGACTCACTGGCATCAGTTAAATGAGTTTGATTGGCATGTTCCTGAGCAGCCTCAAGAACCCATTCCCTTCCGTCTGAGTTTAAAGTGGAAGAAAGAATAACATAAATATCCTGCCAGGTTAGGTCATAGGTTTGTGAAAGATAATGAAATTCTTTAACGTACGTGGTGGGGTGGTTGGAAAAGGAACCTAGGTGTTTCTCAATCTGGGATAAATCAGTGAGGGAAAAAGGAACATGGACACAGACAGCACCTTCTGAGCCAGTCACTTCGCATAGGGGACAAAGAAGAGGTTGTTGAGAACTGGTGTGCCTGCTTACTGGGGAGGGTAAAGGGGACAAAGAGGAAGTGGTGTCTGGATATGTTGATGAGGATGTAGGTGGAGGTGACAAAGAGGATGTAGTAGAGTTAACTGGGGGTGCAGATAGAAGTGTATGTTCTGGATAAGGGGGTGGTCTATGAGGTAGAGATGAAAGAGATTCGGGAGGGTCAGAAAAGGAAGAAATTGGTTCGGGGAAAGTAAGAGGAGTTGAGAAGTCTTTAGAGGGGCTTGGAACAGGAGTCTCATGAGCTAAGAGAATTTGGGTGGTATTGCAAGTAGAGCAGAGAGAGGGACAGCAACACAGGTGAAAGAAAGCATGGACGTAGGGGACCTCCGGCCATTTGCCTGTGCGGTGACAGAAATTATTGAGATCAGTGAGAATGTTAAAGTTGAAAATTCCTTGCTCAGGCCACAGAGAATTATTATCTAGTGGATATTGGGGTCAAACAGTAGTGCAATAGAAAATTAGGTGTTTGGGACGTAAGTCCTGAGCCAGCCCCAGGGCGCCAAGATTGAGTAAGAGACACCCCAGTGGAGTAGTTGGGTCTGGTTTGGAGTTCTGGTTACCCATGATACCTTAAGCCCCGAGGGAAAGATTCTGTCAAAGGACCACCGTCCCAGCCACTTTTGGCAGAATCTCGGAACCAGAGACTAGAAGAAAACAGTGGACATCTCCACTGCAATCTTCAGTCTGGAACAGCTATGCCGTGGAAAGACAGGGAATCCAAGGTGTCCCTAGGATGCCTCTGTCTTTGGACCGGGGGAGTCTCTGATGCAGCGCCAGCAATTTCCAGAATGAAAGGGACAGAGACTCCAGAATAGGAACCGGGACTTGGGGGTTAGGTGCCCAGGATGGGAAACTAACCAGAATGGGAAACTCACCGGTGTTGGATGATGGTGGCTGGAGGTTCCTGGTCTGTAAGATAGGAGGAGGAGAGGGACAAGGGGGGGTGCAGCACTCCTTTCCATCAGAGATTACTTGCACCCCACTTCCCCTTCCCAGGTTTCGGCACCAGATGTAAGGTCATGATAAGGAAGGGAAGAGACACAGAAGGTAGAGCAAGGAAAGCTTTATTCTGCTCCCCCAGGCAAGGTTCACAGGTCCCCAAGAGGGACCCAGGCAAGGTTCATGGGTCCCTGAGAGGGACCCAAGAAGTTGTGCCCAGGTGAAAGAAAGGTTTTTTATAGTGTTACTTTTCCTGTTCCTCAGCGGACGGGATTGAGAGCAGGGTATGTGTTACAGGAACCAATAAGATTAAAGCACCCTACTAGCATGGGGGCAGGAAGTAGAGCTGAAGCACTTCATTAACATAGTGGGCAGGAAATGGTTGGGGGCTTTTGTGAGTAAGAGTCAGGTGCTGGGTCTTTCTTAAGTAAGAGTTACGTGCTGGGGTTTGGTATGGGCTCTGGTCAGGCGCTTCCTTACTTGACTGGTTCTTATATTCCCTCCGGGAGCTCTGGTAGCATAGTGGCTAAGACACTTGCCTGCTAACCAGACGGCTGGCGGTTCAAACCCACTAGCCACGCCTCAGAAGGAAGGTTCGACAATCCTACTTCCGTAGTGATACTGCCTCGGAAACCCAAGGAGGGGTCGCTATGAGTCGGGTTTGACTCGATGGCACATAACAACAACAACAACATATTCCCTCCAGCTTAATCATTCACCCACCTGGCCAGCCATGTTTCTGCCTAACACAGACCATTTACAATGTTCAATGTATTATTACTTAAATATATATTTTCAAGTTTTGACATTGCTCAGATTTGAACACAAAATCATTTATCTTCACAATTTTTAGTATTTGTCTGAAGATGACTTCCCTTTATAGCAGCTCTTAGTTCATCACATTTAACAAGCTGATACTCACTGTGCCCACCACATTCTGAGTGTCACTCTCTGGGGCATACTTAATGTCTTAAAAGTTTATGTTATCTTAAATGTCTTTGTGAATGTCTCTTCATTTATTCTTATTATATCTACTTATGGTGGCTTTGATCTCTGTAACCATAAAACTATTCTTTGAAAATTGTTATTGAGCCTTCTTTTATCAACTAGAAAGTATACAAGATTTTCACATATTTTCTTTCCTATGTTGTAATTAGTATAATATCCATTTTACAAGTGAAGATTCTGAGGTTCAGAATATTTAATTTATTTAACCAGGATTACCAGAAGTTGATAAATTTCACTTGGTCATATCCTGTACCTTCTTCAAAAGAAGCCTCTAGACTCTCTTTCCTGTATTTTCCCACATCTACAAATGCCTATTAAAATATGCATAACCAGCAGGGTTACAGTATACCCTTATGAAACAAACTAGTGAAAGTTGACTTCTTAAGTTTTCTCTCTCTCTTTTTTTTTTTTTTAACTACTGGATACTACTTCCACATATTTATGGTAAGTTAATAAATTTTTTTTGGCAATACTTAATCATGTTCACACAGCATACAAACTTCTGTGAAACATTTGGAAAAGGACCAGGAAATGCCTCTAAATCCACTCATGGCAGTAGAGGAACTTGGTTCTAAGGAAGAAATATATATATATGTGTTCATTCAACCTTTCTTCCTATATATAGGAGCTCTGGTGGCATAGTGCATAAGGTATTTGACTGTTAAGAAGTCTGGCAGTTCAAACCCACCAGCCACTCCTCGGAAGGAAGACCAGACAATCTACTTCCATAGAGATCTATTTCCGTAGAGATACTGCCTCAGAAACCCAAGGAAGGTTGACGATGACTTGACAGCACATAACAACAAGAACAACAACCACCTTGAAAACCTAAGGAGGGGTAAGGAGGGGTCACTATGAGTTGGGATCAACTGAAAAGCAGTTGAATTTTTTTTTTTTTCATATATATATATATATATATACACACACACACACACACACACACACATACATATATATATATATACATACATACATATACATATACATATACATATACATATTCATGTAGCTGTACTGGTTGCTTTAAGTAATAAAGGGTACAGTCCAAGAGGCTTTGCTCATCTGAAGTGATTTATTAAGCAATGATTCAGATCTGAGCAATATCAATAGAAAAGGTGGAGGCAGGTTTTGTCTTTGAACATGCTAGTATTATTCTTGCACACCCTTAATCCAACACTTTTTAAACATTTTTGCTCAAAATTTATTTGGGAAAGTCAGGTGGTGGCTGGTAGTATAGTGTCCTTCATTTGCAGGAAGGATGAAAAAGAACCACTGATTGTCATGTCTCTTCTGAACAGCCTTTTGAGCAAAACAAACCCAAAAATAGCTAGACCCGTTCCTTCTCTTTTCAAGGTATTGCAATGATAATAAAAAATTAAGGAACATGTCCCTTGAGGGTCTCACCCCCACCTCCGTAGAGCTTGTTAAATTGAACCTTCCAAAACATAAAGAGAAGGCATTGCACATGCATTTTCTCTGTTGAGTTACATTTCCAGGTACATTTTAGTATTCTCTTATAGATTGCCATCTCTGATTCCTTTGCCCCTTAGTTCTTTTCTGGATAAGAAAACCAATAAGGTAATTGTAACCCAGTGAGAAGGAATCCAGAATTGTGTATAAAGAAGATGATAGAGGAAGACACCTCACATATCTGGAAAACATATCAATGTAAAACAAGATCTGTTCCCTTGAGGGTAGCCTGATTAGGATCAGTAGATGAGCTATGGAATCCACAAATATGTCCTGAGTTTATAGTACATCCCCTGCTCTGGGCAAAGCTCTGGGTATGTAATTAAGAGTAGCTGTGGCTCTTTGCTTTGAGGTACTTTCATTAATTGACACAGTGGAAAAAGAGTATGAATAAATGATGTTACAACAGTGAGGTCAGTGATAAGCTAGGTTTGTGCAGGGCTCATTTCCTTCTGGACTTTACTACAAAGCCCTCTTGATCAGTTTGAATGTCCAGGCCACTCTACATAAAATTGCATCTTCCCTGTATATCACTTGTCCCCCTATCTGGTTTTATGATATTCCTCAGAAACTATATAACAGATTTTTTATTTTACTTATCTTTCTACTTTAGTGTCTTTTTCCCTCATGAAATGCAATATTACTGAAGATGAAAACATACCTTTTCTGTTTTATTTATTAATTAGCTTTTTCACTGCTGTAGAAATGATATCTGTAGTTCCTGAGGGGTGCAAATGATGAACTCATTCGGCTGCTTTTGGTTACAAAAGGCTGAAGATTCAAGTCACCCAGAGGCACTTCAGAAAAAAGGTTTGGCGATCTACTTCCAGAAAGTCAGCCACTGAAAACCTATGGAGAACATTTCTACAATAATGGTCATGTATGGTCATGGGACAGAATCACCTCAACAATAATTTGTTACTGTGGTCTTGGTTCTCTAGTGCTGCTATAGCAGAAATACCACAAGTGGATGACCTTAACACAGGAATTTATTCTTTTTGAGATTAGGAGGCTAGAAGTCTGAGTTCAAAATGCCAGGGGCTAGGTGGCTGCGACAATGGGCTCAAGCACAGCAAGGATCATGGAGCTGGTGTGGGATCGGTGGTGTTTCCTTCTGCTGTGCATGGGGTCGCTATGAGTTGGAAATGACTTGACACCACCTAACAACAACAACAGGGGCTGGGTGAAGAACCCTTGACCTTCAGCCTCAACTCTGCTTGCTATACAAGGCCCACTGGAGCTGGGGCTTTTTCTGACTCATGCATCTGCTGGTTGCTAAGGCTGATGAACTAATGATGCACAGGTAAAATGATACAATCCCAAGATTGGCAGGCAACACAGCAGGCAAAGAGTAGGCAAAAGGCAGAGTCCAGATGTACCAAAAGCTGGAGACTTTTCTCAAAGTTTCCCCATAAATACTGGAAACAGGCCACACCCTGAAGACAATTCCTTAGCTGCTCACAGAAGATCCCACCAGGGAGGTTATTACAATCTAATCATGGGGAATAACTACATCCAGCTGCCCAACCACTCAAAACCATAGGCTAGTCACGTTGGCAACTTTAACTACCACATTGATTACAGCTAATATCTAAAAGACAGCCCAGGAAACATAAGTCTGGGGGAAAAAGATTTTCCAAATGTGTGAATTCATAAACAGTTCTAGGTATATAAAAGAAGGTATTGCTTTTCTTAGTTGAGAGTTAGATGTTTCCATAAAGGGAATGAAACTTAACCTCAAGTTTAAAGCATAATTAGAGGTTAGCCCCATGCAGAAAGGTCAGAAAAATCTTGAGGAAATCACTGAGGCCATTGACGGATGATTTGCCTGTCCCAAAAAAGTTCAGTGTGAATTATTTATATTGATATTGTGAATATGGAACATTTTCTCATTCTAGATCTTATTTCTGAATGTTTGTTCTTCATCTGGATTTATGACAACAGCAAGTATACAAGTAAATGCCATTTTCTCCAACAAGGTATTTGATAAAACTCATTCAGAGTTTCATCAAAGAGAAAATTGTATGTGATAATGATATAAATTAAGGAATTAAAAAAATAATAATAAAAATAAATAATAAATAAATAAATAAAAATAATAAATAATAAAGAATCTCCTTTATTAGGAAGATGCCTTAGCTGTGTGGGGGATGTCCTGGGTCTTGAGAAGCAAATTGTACCTCTATGGACTGAGGTTGCCTAGACTTCAGATTACAATTAAATACAGGTGGGAGAAGATTGTACCCCATTGAAAGCAGGGGAGGCACGTGTTGCATGGTGTATTACAGGAGAGGCCACGCAATTGCAATTGTTTTTGTTGTTGTTATGTGCTGTCGAGTTGGACCCAACTCACAGCAACCCCTCCTTGGGTTTCCGAGGTGGTATCACTATGGAAGTAGACTGCCCCATCTTCCTTCCAAGGAGTGGCTGGTGGATTTGAACTGCCAGCCTTCTGGTTAGCAGTCAAGTGCCTTAGGCACTATGCTACCAGAGCTCCCTGCAATTACAATAGGGTAAAAATTATTCAAGCAGAATAAAGCTAGTATTTACATTTTAAATACAAGTTGAGAATATTGTATTGAGAAAAACTTACTAATCACTTATTGAAAGCTTACTCTCACTTGGCAAGCATTGCCTTATCCAATCTTCACAACAATCCCACATGGTGGCAAATGTTTTTGTTAAGTGCCCTTGAGTTGTTTCAGGCTCACAGAAACCCTGTGCAAACAGAACAAAACATTGCCTGGTCCTGAAGCACCTTCATAATCTTTGATGTGGAAGTTAGTATTTTCAAATTGTACCTTATGATAAAAAATGAAGTTAGAGAGTTGAACTGATTCAACATCATTCAGGAAAAAAGTAGAAAGTATTTATTCCTTTGATTTGTTTTTATTTGATAATTGTTGTGGATTGAACTTTGGCCCCCTAAAATATGCACTGAAATTCTAACATTCACATCTATAAATGTAACTCTGTATGGAAATAAGAAGTTTTTTTATGTTAATTAAGCCATAACATTGTAGGATGGGTCCTAAACCTAATCACTTCTGAGTTATAAGAAGAGTAAAAGAGACACAGAGAAACATACAAGTGGGAGAGGGAAACAGATGATGGAGACAGAGTCATCAAGAAGCCCAAGGAAGCCAAATATGGCTGCCAGATACTAAAAGCTGAAGTAAACAAGGGAAGATCCCTGCCTAAGTCCATGGCCTGATTTCAAACTTCCAGCTTCCTGAACTGTGAAAAAATAAAGTTCAATTCTTTAAAGTCACCCATTTGTAGTATTTCTGTCACAACGGCACTAGGTAACTAACACAGTGACAAAGACACATTGAGCACCACCTGTTGTTGTTATTTGCCATCCAGTCGGACCTGACTCATAGCAACCCCTCGTTGGTTTCTGAGGCAGTATCACTACGGAAGTAGATTGCCCAACCTTCCTTCTGAGGAGTGGCTAGTGGGTTTGAACAACCAGCCTTCTAGTTAGCAGTCAAGGCACTATGCTACCAGAGAACAACCTAGTCCTGTGAATATATTGTGAACAAAACTCACAAATGCCCAAAGTGACTTATAGCTAAGTAGAGTTTTATTTTAGCAAGTAAACTATGCATGAGAGGAAAAGGAAAGAAGGATGGGGTGTGGTCGGACAGGAGAAAGAGTCTCTAGACAGAAAAGACACGAGGACATGATTCTTTGCTATGTCTCAATATCTCTGAAGATTTAACTGATTCATTGACTACACCATTCATTCAGCAAGTATTTATTACAGACATGCACGCTGTCATTCTGGCCCTCATGGAGATGCTGAGCATATATCACTGAACAAGAAAAACATGACATTCTATGAGTAAATCAATCAATATGTTCATTTCAGACAGAGATGGTGATAGAGTGACAGGGGATTTTGAAAGCAGCATTAGAGGGGGATCAGGAAAGGTATCACATATCTAATATCTGAAGACAAGAAGCAGGAATCCACAGTAGAGTTATACCAGGAAAAATGGAGTGCAAATAAAGTGTTCTAAGAACAGCAAGGATTGTAAGGCTGGCACAGGACAGGGCATGTTTCTTTCTGTTGTATACAGGGCTGCTGTGAGTTAAATTTCACTCAACAGAACCTAACAACAACCAGCAGACACGACATATTAAGGCTTGTTTCAGGACTACAGTTATGGTCTGGAGTTAAGAGAGCATTTGAGGAGCAAGATGGCCATTGATATGACAGGGAGGTAGGAGCCTGATCATATATTACTTTGCTGGCCACAGTGAACAAGTGAGGAGATGATGGAATCTTTTCTCTTTTAGTCATTGTTATTTCTTTTTGTGAAGGCTAACACCACACAGGAAATGTAATAGGATGCACCTGACCTTCGGAAGATTAATGGAAACATCTCTTCTTAAGCCCAGGAGAATGCACTCAGGTGCATTATTTTCATGCTATTGAAATACTCTATATTTGGTTACTGTTGGGAAAGCCTGCAACTCTAATTGAGGCCAAGTGATCTTTTTTGTGTGTTATACGTGATTTTGCAACTGGATATTACAGAGTATTTTGCTGATAAGATCATTAATGGTTTTTCTAGTTGTTATTAATTGTTTTTCACCCATTTATAAATTATGCCTCTGCAAACTGGCCCCAGGGTTTGAGTACAAAATTGAGCTTTGATTATATAATAAGCAAAGTATTATTAACAAAAGCAATTATAGTTAATAGCTTCAACTAAGGAAAACAAAATGATAGCCTTTAGTGCTTTCCCACTGGGTAAACCAGATTAAATCACTTGCAGAAAAGAAAAATCTTTATTCTTGGTTCTGCCAAACATTATAACTAGATGATGCTTTCAGATATTTTTATCTTATTTGTACAGAAGTAGAAACTAAGGTTCAAGGTACACAAAGTTATTTGTAATGAGTTGCTGGGATTAGGCTATATCATAAAATTTAAGATTTTAATCTGGACGTTATTTGCCCCATGTTATGAATGAGATAAGTGAGTTTCAGAGAGTTTATATGTTAATCACGGTCACATAATTTTAAAGCAGTTCAGTGGAGATTCAAATACAAACTACTCTCAGGATTTTTCTACTGTTTTCCCAGAACTCCATCCTTTTATTCAGTAATACCTAATTCCTAAGAGAATCAAAATGAAAATTCTAATATATTAGATTTCTTATTTAATATAACTTCCTAAAATTGCAATGCCAAGTTGTGTGCCTTTATTGCGTTTACCAGCCTGATCAGAAAGGGCCAGGAGTGATGATGTAGCTGAAATTCTCCTCAGGAAAGTGAATCTTAGAGAAGTTAAGCAATTTGCTTCTAATCACATAGCCATTAATAGCAGCCATGTTATTTGAACTCAGATATTTCTGTCTCCAAAGCCTGTTCTCTTGCCCAAAGACCTCTAGGCCTCTTTGCACAGTGCTTCCCTCTTCAAATAACAATTTACTCATGCTGAGGGGAGAGACCAGCTCAGAATATCTGCCATGAGTTCAGCTCCCAGCTCTCTTCTGACTAAATGTAACTTGCATTTCCTCAAGAATGACCTATTTGCCTATTTATGGATCATTAATAACAGCAAACCATATTTTATTGACTTTTGCCCCAGCCTGTTCACATAGCTCTCAGCAAAGTCTTATCACTTATGCAAGTTCAGTTCTTGAGCTCTTAGATGGATCTGTAGCTAGAGACACACCCCAGAGGCTATATACTTACTTTTCTTACCTGCTTCAAGCTCTCTTGGGAACATCCTCTGAAGTTAGAAGAAAAGTCTTCAAGTAGCATTGTAACAGATGTCTATAATGGGTGGTTCCCTTGTGCCATGGAAACCTCCCCCCACCCCAGTTCTAAGCCATAGAGAAAACACAAAAGGAGAAAAAAGAAATTGAATTATAACATGGGTAATATTTAGACTGGAATATAAAATTTTGGCCCAAGATCAAAGAAGGGGGCGTAATTCATAATTCTTACATTGAAAAAGATTGTTTCCCAATGACAGGCTATGGAATATACCCAATTTTTGGTAGAGAATGGAAGAGGGAAATCAGAGAACAAAGAAGCCATACTTTTTCTGCTTATCACATAAAAATGAACTCAAGCTGAACTTGTTACTCCCTGAGTAGTTGATGAGAAGAATAAATGAGAAAACAAAAGAAAAAGAATACAAAAGAAGTAATCGTCCTGATGTATTTTCAATAGATACTATTGTATGAATCTGTTGCATGTAGAAACTTTGGTTATTGTTGTTGATAGCTGCCATAGAGTTGTCTCCAACAAATAGCGACCCTATGCACAGCAGAACAAAACACTGCCAAGTCTTGTGCCAGCCTCATGATCTTGGCTATACCTTTGGCCATCATTGCAGCCACTGTGTCTATCCAACTCATTGAGGGTCTTCTCCTTCTTCATTGACCCTCCACTTTACTGAGCATGAGAACCTTGTCCAGGGAATGGTTCCTTCTGGCAACATGGCCAAAGTAGGTGAGACAAAGTCTGGCTGTTCTCGCTTACAAGGAGCATTCTCGCTGTACTTCCTCCAGGACAGACTTGTCAGTCCTTTTAGCAGACCACAGTAGTCTTAGCATTATTCTCCAACACTACAACTTAAAAGCATCAACTCTTCTTCAGTCTTCCTTATTCATTGTCCAGCTCTCACATGCATGAGAGATGATTGAAAATATGATGGTTTGGGTTGGGCACATCTTAGTCTTCAAGGAAAAGTCTTCACTTGAAACAGGTCTTTTGCAACAGATTTGCACAACATAATGCATCTTGTGATTTCTTGACTGCTGCTTCCATTGGTGTTCATTGTAGAAGCAAGTAATACGAAATCCTCGACAACTTCAATCATTTCTCCATCCACTGTGAAGCTGTTTATTGGACAAGTTGTGATGATTTTTTGTGTTCTTTATATTGAGGTGAATAGTCCAGAAACGTTGTCCAATATAGAGGAGGAAGATGAGTCACTTAGCTTAGAAAGCTCTCAAAGTAAGACTGGGCAAGTGCTGCATTATCAGAGTAAAATTAGCCTTACTCATATGGATAAGGTAAAGCTTTCAAGACCTCCATTGGCAGACGTGGCACCACTCAAATTGAGGAGAAACAATGGCAAACATGCATTAATAATCAGAACATGGAATGTATGAAGTTTGAATCTAGGAAAATTGGAAGTTGTCAAAAATGAAATGAAACACATAAAGATTGATATCCTCAGCATTAGTGAGCTGAAATTGACTGGTTTTGGCCATTTTTAATCAGACAACCATATGATCTACGATGCCAGGAACAACAATTTAAAGAAGAATGGCATGGCATTCATCATCACAAAGGATGTTTCAAGATCTGTCCTGAAGTAATGCTGTCAGTGATAGGATAATATCCATATGCCCACAAGGAACCCGTTAATACAAGTAATATTCAAATTTATGCACCAACCACCAAAGCCAAAGATGAGGAAATTGAAGATTTTCATCAACGTCTGCAGTCTGAAATTGACCGAACATGCAATCAGGATGTGTTAATTATCACTGGTGACTGGAATGCAAAAGTTGGAAACAAAGAAGAATCACCAGTAGTTGGAAAATTTGGCCTTGGTGACAGAAATAATGCTGGAACTGACATGGTAGAATTTTGCAAGACCAATGACTTGTTCATTGCAAACACCTTTTTTCAACAACACAAACGGAGGCTGTACACGTGGACTTCACCAGATGGAACACACAGAAATAAGATTGACTACATCTGTGGCAAGAGGGGAGGAGAAGCTCCATCTCTTCAGCCAAAACAAAGCCAGGAGCTAATTGTGGAACAGACCATCAACTGCTTATATGCAAGTTCAACTTGAAGTTAAAGACAATTTAAAGAAGTCCACGAGAGCCAAAATATGATCTAGACTATATCCTTCCTAGATTTAGAGATCATCTAATGGATAGATTTTATACATTGAACACCAGTGACCAAAAACCAGAAGAATTGTGGGATGACATCAAGAGCATCATGCATGAAAAAAGCAAGAGGTCACTAAAAAGACAACAAAAGAAGAGAAAACGAAAATGGATGACAGAAGAGACTTTGAAACTGGCCCCTAAACAGAGAGTAGCTAAAGCAAATGGAAGAAATTACAAGATAAAAGAATTGAACCAAAGATTTCAAAGAGCAGCTTGAGCAGACAAAACCAATTACTACAATGAAATGTGCAAAGACCTGGAATTAGAAAACCAAAAGGGAAGAACATGCACAGCATTTCTCAAGCTGAAAGAATTGAGGAAAAAATTGAAGCCTCAAGTTGCAATATTGAAAGATTATAAGGGCAAAATATTGAATGATGCAGAGACCATCAAAAGAAGATGGAAAGAATACACAGAGTCACTGTACCAAAAAGAACTGGTCGATCTTCATCCATTTCAGGAGGTGGCATATGATCTAGAATCAGTGGTATTCAAGGAGAAAGTCAAAGCTCCAATGAAGGAATTGGCAAAGAACAAGGCTCCAGGATTTGATGGAATACCCATTAAGATATTTCAACAAAGAAATGCCACACTGGAGGCATTCATTTGATTATGCCAAGAGATTTAGAAGAGAGCTACCTGGACAACTGACTGGAAGAGATCCATATTTGAACCCATTCCAAAGAAAGGTGATCCCACAGAATGTTGAAATTATAGAACAATATCATTGATATCACATGCAAGCAAGATCTTACTGAAAATAATTCAAAAATGGTTGCAGCAGTATATTGACAGAGAACTTCCAGAGGTGCAAGCAGTATTCAGAAGAGGATGTGGAACAAAGAATATCATAGCTGTTGTCAGATAGATCTTGGCTCAAGGCAAAGAATACCAGAAAGATGTTTACTTGTGTTTTATTGACTATGCAAAGGCATTTGATTTTGTGGATCATGAGAAACTGGGGACAACATTGAGAAGAATCGGAATTCCCGAACACTTGATTGTATTCATGAGGAAACTGTACCTTGACCAGGAGGCTGTCATTTGAATGGAACAAGGGGACACTGCGTGGTTTAAAATCAGGAAGGAAGTGTGTCAGGGGTTGTATCCTTTCCCCCTACATATTCAATCTATATGCTGAGCAAATAGTCCAAGAAGCTGGACTATATGAAGAAAAACATGGCATTACGATTGGAGGAAGAATCATTAACAACCTGAGATATGCTGATGATACAACTTTTCTTGTGGAAAGTGAGGATGGCTTGAGGCATTTACTGATGAAGATTGAGGAACACAGTCTGCAGTATGTATTACATCTCAATATAAAGAAAACAAAAATCCTCACAAATGGACTCATAAGCAGCATCACCATAAATGGAGAAAAGATGGAGGTTGTCAAAGAATTCACATTGCTTGGCTCTACAATCAATGCCAATGGAAGCAACAGTCAGGACATTAGACAACGTGTAGCACTGTGCAGGTGAGCTGCAAAGGAACTCTTTCAAGTGCTGAGGAGCAAGGATATCTCCTTGAGGACTAAGGTGCGCCCAACACAGGCCATGATATTTCCAATCGCCTCGTATGCATGTGAGAGCTGGACAATGAATAAGGAAGACCGAAGAAGAGTTGATGCTTTTGAGTTGCGGTTCTAGCAAAGAATGCTGAAGGTACCACGGACTACCAAAAGAACTAACAGATCTGTCCTGGAGGAAGTTCAGCCAAGATGCTCCTTGGAACTGAGGATGACCAGACTTTGTTTCACCTACTTTGGTCATGTTGTCAGATTGGACTGTTCCCTGGAAAAGGATGTCATGCTCGGTAAGGTGGAGGGTCGACGAAAGAGGGTAAGGCCTTTGACAAGGTGGATTGACACAGTGGCTGCAACAATGGGGTCAAGTAACAAGGATCATGGAGCTGGCACGGGATTGGGCAGTGTTTCATTCTGCTGTGCATGGGGTTGCTATGAGTCAGAAATTACTCGACGGCCCCTAACAACAACAATATATTGAGGTAATCTATACTGCAGACTGTAGTCTTTAATCTTAATTAGTAAGTGCCTCAAGTCATCTTCACTTTCAGCATGGAAAGTTGTATCATCTGTGTATCAAATACTGTTAATGAGTCTTCCTCCAAACCTGATGCCACATTCTTCTTCATATAATCCAGCTTCTTGGATTATTTCCTCAGCATACAAGTTGAAAAGTATGGTGAAAGGATACAACCTTGACACACTCCTTTCTTGATTTTAAACCATGCAGTATTGCCTTGTTCTGTCCGAACAACAGCCTCCTGGTCTATGTATCGGTTCCTCATGAGCACAATTAAGTGTTCTGGGAAGCCCATATTTCTCAATGTTAACCACAATTTGTTATGAGCCACACAATTGAATGCTTTAGCATATCAATAAGACACACGTAAACTTTTTTTCTGATATTCTTTGCTTTCAGCCAAGATCCATTAGACATCAGTTATGCTAGACCTTATTCTACGTCCTCTTCTGAATGAAGCTTGCATTTCTGGAAGCTCTCTGTCAATGTACTGCTGCAACTGTTTTTGAATTATCTTCAGTAAGATTTTACTGGCATGTGATATTAATGTTATTGTTTGATAATTTCCACATTCTGTGGGATCACTTTTCTTTGGAATGGGTACAAATGTGGATCTCTTCCAGTCAGTTGGCCAGGTAGGTGTCTTCCAAATCTTTGGGTATAACCAAATTAGTATCTTCAGCAGGGCATCCATTTGTTGAAACATCTCAGTGGGTATTCTGTCCATTTCTAGAGCCTTGTTTATCACCAATTCCTTCAGTGCAGCTTTGCCTTCTTCCTTCAGTACCATTGGTTCTTGATCATATGCCACTTTCTGAAATGGATTAACATTGACCAGTTCCTTTTGGTACAGTAACTCTGTTTATTCCTTCCATCTTCTTTGGATGTTTCTTGCATCGTTCAATATCTTGCCCAGAGAATCTTTCTATATTGCAACTCGAGGCTTAATTTTTTTTCCTCAGTTCTTTCAGCTCAAAAAATACCAAGTGTATTTTCACTTTTGTTTTCTAACTCCAGGTCTTTGCAAATCTTATTATAGTAATTGATTTTGTCTTCTCAAGCTACTCTTTGAAATCTTCTGTTCAGCTCTTGTATCTTTTCATTTCTTATATTTGCTTTAGCCACTCCCAACTCAAGGGTAAGTTTCAGAGTCTCTTCTGATATCCATTTTGGTCTGTTCTTCTTTTCTTCTCTTTGTAATGCCTCTTGCTCTCTTCATGGATGATGTTCTAAATGCCATTCCACAATGCCTCTGGTTTTCAGTCATTGGTGTCCAATGCATCAAATCTATTCTTTAAATGGTCTCTAAATTCAGGAGAGATATTATCGAGGTCATATGTTGGCTCTTGTGGACTTGTTTTAATTTTCTTCAACTTCAACTTGAGCAATTGATGGTCTGTTCCACAATCAGCTCCCGGCCTTCTTTGCCTGAAGATATTGAACCACTCCATTGCCTCTTGCCACAGATATAGTCAATTTGATTCCTGTGTATTTTATCTGGTGAAGTCCACGTGTATAGTTGTTGCTTATGTTGTTGAAAAAAGATATTTGCCAATGAATAAGTCATTGATCTTGCAAAATTCCATCACACAATCTCCAGTGTTATACCAGCTCAAAAAGACAAAATCACTTGTTGTTGTTAGGTGCCATCGAGTTGTTTCCGACTCATAGTGACCCCATGCACAACAGAACAAAACACTGCCCTATCCCACACCAGCCCCATGATCCCTGCTATACTTGAGCCCATCATGGAAGCCACCATGTCAATCCATCTCATTGAAGGCCTCCCCCTCTTTTGTCAACCCTCCACCCTGCCAAGCATGACATCCTTCTCCAGGGAATGGTCCCTTCTGACTACATGACCAAAGTAGGTGAGGTGAAGTCTGGCTGTTTTGGCTTCTAAGGAGCATTCCGGGTGCACTTCTTCCAGGACAGATCTGTTAGTTCTTTTAGCAGTCCATGGTACCTTCATCATTCTTTGCCAGAACCACAACTAAAAAGCATCAACTTTCTTCGGTCTTCCTTATTCATTGTCCAGCTCTCATATTCATGTAAAGTGATTGAAAATATCATGGCTTGTGTCAGGCACACTTTAGGCCTCAAGGAGACATACTTGCTCCTCAGCACTTGAAAGAGTTCTTTTGCAGCCGACTTGCCCAGTGCTATACATTGTCTAATGTCCTGACTGTTGCTTCCATTGTCATCGATTGTAGAACCAAGCAATGTGAATTCTTTGACAACCCCAATCTTTTCTCCATTTATTGTGATGCTTCTTATTTGTCCAATTGTGAGAATTTTGTTTTCTTTATATTGAGATATAATCCATACTCCAGACCTTATTCTTCAGTCTTCTTCATCAGTAAGTGTCTCAAGTCATCCTCACTTTCAGCAAGGAAAGTTGTGTCATCAGCATATCACAAGGTGTTAATGATTCTTCCTCCAATCCTGATGCCACATTTTTCTTCATATAGTCTAGCTTCTCAGATTATTTGCTCAGCATATAGATTGAATGACTATGGGGAAAGGATTCAACCCCTGACACACTCCTTTCTTGATTTTAAACCATGCAGTTTCCCCTTGTTCTGTTTGAATGACCGCCTCCTGGTCAAGGTACAGGTTCCTCATGAATACTATCAAGTCTTTGGGAATTCTCATCTTTCTCAATGTTATCCACAATTTGTCATGATCCACACAATCAAATGCATTTTCATAGTCCATCTTCTTTTGATGTTTCCTGAATCATTCAATATTTTGCCCACCAAATCTTTCAATATTGCCACTGGAGGCTTAAATTTTTTCCTAAATTCTTTCAGGTTGAGAAATGCCAAGCGTATTCTTCCCTTTTGATTTTCTAACACAAAATCTTTGCACATTTCATTATAGTAACTGGCTTTGTCTTCTTGAGTTGCTCTTTGAAATCTTTGGTTCAGCTCTTTTATCTTGTAATTTCTGCCATTTGCTTTAGCTACGCTTCGCTCAAGGGCAAGTTACAGAGTCTCTTCTGACATCCATTTTGCTCTTCTCTTCTTGTCTTTTTAGTAACCTCTTGCTTTCTTCATGGATGATGCTCTTGATGTCATCCCACAATTCTTCTGGTTTTCGGTCATTGGTGTTCAGTGTATCCAATCTATTCTTTAGATGGTCTCTAAATTCAGGAGTGATATATTCAAGATCATATTTTGGTTCTTGTGGATTTGTTTTAATTGTCCTTAACCTGGATCCCTACTGCTGCCTCCTTGCTCTGTCCCAATCCCCCTGGCCTTTTTCTGTCCTTTCCTTGGCTTTTCCACCTTGCCACTTGTGGGGCATGGCTTGGGTTCCTTCCAATCACTTGAATCCCTGAAGTTGACTCCTTGCTCTGTCCCGGTCCCCCTGGTAGAAGTCTTCAATTTCCTCATCTTTGGTATCACTGGCAGTGTTTTACTTCAGGACAGATCTTGAAACAGCCTTCATAGAAGCTTTACATAATGGTAAATGCAGAATTACTGACACCAGTTTCTCACTAATCCTACCAATAAGATAACTCCTTTTCAGCAAGGAAGCAGCAAAGAAGAGAGAGAGAAGGAATGAAGGTGAGGGAAGAGAGAGAACAAGAAAGAAAAATAAAAAGAGGAAGAAGAAGAGATACATGTTCTGTTTCCATAGCCCTTCTTAAAGAAAGTATAATTGCTACTGAATATTTCTACCTCAGAGGGAACCTTAAGATCCTTCCAATACGATCAATGCTCATTTGGCCACATTTTCTACAGATCTTACTATATAGGTGCCAAATCCTAATGTCTTCTTTCCTATTCTGGTGTACATTTGTCATATGTGCCCTGAAGCAGCACCGTCCTGCATCTCAAGTTATCCTTTGTGACAGGACTGCTGGAGCTTCCTAACCTTGTGGCTTGGGCCTTGTCCTCTTGCCCAGGCACAGGAGGTATCTAAATCATCAAGATTTCTCCACCTCACCTGAGGTGACAGAATAATTAGCCCCCTCTTTCAATCCAAATTAAAATCCTCCATATCCCCACCAAGCATTAAAAAAAAAAAAAAAGTGAGTGACCCTCACTGCCATCAAATCAGTTCCAACATAGTGACCCCCTTTGGGTTTCCAAGGGAGTAAATCTTTATGGAAGTAGATTGTCCTGTCTTCTTTCCATAGAATGGCTGGTGGGTTTGAACCACCAACCTTCCAGTTAGCAGTCAAATGCCTTAGGCACTACACCACCAGAGCTCCTTCCATCTCCACTAGATTGCCCATATTCCACTGAAAACTCCAATAAAGCTGTCTCTGTCCCAGAACTTCCTCCTATGGTCATCACAGTCTAGGATCAAAGATAAATAATCAGGTAGACAGTTCTAGGATTCTCTCTAACTTCTCCCCACTAAGGAGATGCTGCTGCTTTTCTCTGAACCACAATCCTCTTCTAAATCCCAATGAAATCAGCATTACTTCCCATTTCTCTTCTCTCACTCCTGTGAGAGTATCATTTACCATGTTTTCTATTTGGAAAGACAAAAAATACATAAATACAAACCTTAAATATCTTTCAAAGCAGAACAACAATATTTTTTTCACAGGGTGATCTTTTTCCATCCTCTTTTCTTTACCTCAAAACTTAATAACCTTCCCCTATACTCATGTTTCTTTTGATTACTTTCTGACGATTTATTGTTTGGCACACACTCTGTGCAGTCTCTGTGGTGGGTGTACAAATACGGTGGTGATAGCTCACATCCTGCTCTCAAGGTACACATACATAGCCTAAAGGCAGACAGGTAGGTCAACAAGTATTTCAAATTGGGTATGGCTAATGATTTAATGGGAGCTCTGGTAGCATAGTGGCTAAAGCACTTGACTGCTAGCCAGAAGGCTGGCGGTTCAAACCCACCAGCCACTCCTCAGAAGGAAGGTTGGGCAATCCTACTTCCGTAGTGATACTG
>NW_006921998.1:2697419-2701485 GCF_000298275.1 Orycteropus afer afer
GAGTTGGACCTGACTCATAGCGACCTCTCCTTGGGTTTCTGAGGCAGTATCTCTATGGAAATAGATTGCCCAACCCTCATTCTGAGGAGTGACTGGTGGGTTTGAACCTCCAGCCTTCTGATTAGTAGCAAAGTGCTTTAGGCACTACACTGCCAGAGCTCCTACCAAGTAAAGAAGCAGCATAAATTATTGGAAAGGAGTGTGCTTTCTGAGTTAAAATCTCTATTCAAATCTCACCATGTGGATGTAGAGTGATTTTGGGTGAATTACTTTTCCTTCCTGTACCTCAGTCTCCTCACCTGTAAAATGGAGATGATGTTAGTGACTACCTCATAGGGTTATTTTGAGTATTAAATGAGTTAAATCAAAAACCAAACTCACTGCCATCGAGTCGATTCTGACTCATAGTGACCCCCTTTGGGTTGCTGAGGTGGTAAATCTTTACAATCTTTACAGAAGTAGATTTCCCATTCTTCCTTCTGCATAGTGGCTGGTGGATTTGAACTGCCAACCTTCTGGTTAGCAGTCAAATACATTAAGGCACTACACCACACACACACACACACAAAAAAAAAAGTCTTAGGATTGTACCTGGTACAAAATAAACACAAAGAGGTTTTGCTCTTGTAAAAGAGTGGCATAATAAAATGGGATGAAATGAGGTTGTTCATGGATGACAAATCAAAGAAGAGTCTATTTCAGCTGTGTTTAGAGAGCAGAGTATGATTGTGCCAAGTGGGTGATCTGTTAAGGGCATTCAAGTGAGATGTGAGCATGTGCAAAAGAATGAAGTGTGAAATGGGACCATTTAAGACTGAGCATCGTAGGATGTGGAATGAAAAGAAAGGAAGATGGAAAACAGGGACCTGACCATTGAAACTTCACCTGTATTTGGGAAAGAAACTTACATCCACTGTATAGAAAATGGCGAGTTCTCGAGGAAATGTTGAGCAGACTTTCTTTGTCAAACAATAACTACAGTAGCAGGCAATGCTGTTTTCTCTTTAAAAATCATGGGGTAATGATGAAGGTCACACACATTTCCTTTCAAGCATCCTTTTCCTTGAGATGTGTCTATTTTCTTGATTGAACATTGGTTCAGCAAAGCCAGTAATTTCCCACCAATGGCTGTGGGTTACGTAAATGAAATGATTTTTCTGGATATACTCATGTTTCAGATTGTTTTTCCTTTTCTCTCTCTGAAACTCTGAAGGTTTTTCATCAAACTCTGCCTTGGTCATGTTTATTCTTGCACTTCCTTTTTGGAAGGCATCCAAACCTCATGGCAAGCCAGAAGAGGCTACACTGTTTAGACCTGATCCCTTCTGCAAAGTGACTCACAGAAGAAAAGTGATTTTTCTCTGTTGGAAGTGTAATTAGAGTAACATTTGATCCCGGATTTGAACCACTGAAGATTACTGGAACTCTGCAGAAAACTGAGTGTGCTTAAGCCCTCCCTGTCTTGCAGGAAGTGAAGGTGCTCTTGTGCTGGCGATGAGAACTTTCTTGCTTCCAAGTTCTCTGCTATTTGATCTCACTCTTTTTTTGTTCCTTACTATATAGAGACTGACCACACGTTTGTTGAGCATGACTCATCATCATACACAATGCACCTCTCTGCTGTAATGCACCAGGAATTATAGAACAGCTATGGCTTAGCAATATCAGATGCCATTCCATAGCCAATAAAGTATTGGGAAACACAATGAGATGACCTCATTGTTCAAGAGCAGATGGACCTCTATGTTAAAGCTCATTCTAAATCCTACATCTGGCCCAGGTTAACATGTTTGTGTGCCCTCATCCATGTGTACACATGTTTTTGGCAGAAGAAGTATGAATGTCATCATCTTAAGGTTTCTTTCTTTTTCCTCATGTTGTAGAGTTCATATCTCTGATTCTTAGTTCTCTTCTTATTTTTAATCAGATGCTTTTAATTTCTGTAAAACCTGTCCTTTCCCCCCAACTCTGCTAAAAAAAAAAAAAAAAAAGTAAGAAAACAAAAACGATTTTTTTTTTTTTTTTTTTTTGGTAGGTATTGGGGTTTGTGAGTTGTAAGGGTGTTTACACAGCAGGGAGACTGATCTTAGGGTCTGCACAGTCCTAAGGATCTCTGGTGGTACGTACAGTTGATAAAACATTTGGTTGCTAACCACAAGGCTGGTGGTTTGAAACCACCAGCTTCCCTGAGACAGTCTGCCTCCGTAAAGATTTACAGCCATGGAAAGAGTGTGGGGCAGTTCTACTCTGTCCCATAGGTTTGCTCTGAGTGGGAATTGACTCGATGCCAGTGTGTTTTTGTTAGTTTTTTTTTTTTTTTTTTTGCATAGGCCAAGCATTAGTATTTAAGTGGCATGTTGTGGTTTTTAGGTGCCATCAATTCAGCTCTGACTCATAACGACCCCATGTTCCACAGAAAGAAACTGCCTTGTCCTGAGCCTTCCTCACAATCCTTGCTATGCTTGAGCCCACAGTTGCAGTCACCGGACATACATGTACTCATTTCTTGTCACCAGTAATCATGTTTCCCCTTTAAGCAGTTTAGAGCTTATCTATTTCATATAAATATACAGTATAAAATATCTTCTTTATGACTTCCAATTCTTCTCCTGAATATTATATGTAAATACTATGATGTCTTAGCTTTCCTTTCAGAATAACAGTTTTATACTTTCTATGTGAGAAAAGCAACTCATATTTGTCTCCATATGACATTCTTGATGTACTGTAATGCTATAATAATAATATTAATACTACTACTATTAATACTAATAAACCACACTGCCATTGAGTTGGGTCCAATTCATAGCGACCCCTCTTTGGGTTTCCCAGGTGGTATCATTACAGAAGTAGATTGCCAGACCTTCCTTCTGGGGAGTGGCTGGTGGGTTTGAACTGCCCGCCTTCTGGTTAGCGGTCAAATGCCTTAGCCACTACACCACCAGAACTCCCATAATAATATAGTAGAATGCTATTTTCATTGACATCACTAGGGGGTTGTGGAAGTGCAGACTATAGCAGATGACACTGTCAGAGAGGTGACCCCAAAATGATGGTCTTAAGATTATCTATAAGTGTTTTTGCAGTATTTCAACAGAAATTTATTAATTTTTATAGAAATGTACTTTTAGTTAGTTATAAGAACAAGAACACTTTTCCTAAGTGAAGCTTACATGTATCAGTATACCTATAAGGCTATAGGTACCAATTTTAGTTTTTTGTTTTTTTTTAATCTTCTAATATGCTGTAGTCAAAGCTGTCATTATTATCCAATTTTAATAACACTTGGAATCATATGATTTTGTTTGCGCACACTACAAGAGTGCTGTTGCTTTTGTTGCTACAAGTGTTTTTATAATCACTAATTTTGTTTATTTTTCTGATGTTTTAGCTACCAAGAGTTCTGCATTGTGTGACACCAACTCTAATGGTACTACTGATTATTTTTATGGCTATATCCACTGACTTTAATTGCATTGACAAGCAAAGAGAAGTAGTAAAGCATAGGATTAAAAGTTTTGGTTCGACTCTATTGGTCAGAAGCCTGCTTCCACTTCTATATATGTGACTTAAGAATATCATTTGACTTCTCTGTGCCTCAGTTTTCTGACTTGTGAAATGATTAAAAGAAAGAAATCCACCACAGAACAAAATTATAAGCATTAACAATTTCTTTCCTATAAAATACTTGTACAAGTCAAGGAGTAATTGGAAGCTGTTATTTAGTGTTTTAGCTAAAATGCATTTTTGTCATCTGATATTTACATTTCTTTGCTAAATTCTACAATATCTAGAATAGTACTACTACTAAAACAATAACAACAACACTCACTGCTGTCTAGTCAGATCTGACTGATAGCAACCCCTCCTTGGGTTTCCAAGGAAGTATCACTATAGAAGTAGATTGCCCAACCTTCCTTCTGAGGAGTAGCTGGTGGATTTGAACCTCCAGCTTTCTCTTCTGATTAGCAGTCAAATGCCTTAGACACTATGCCACCAGAGTACTACTACTAGGAACTATAAAATAACAAAATAACAGCACCCTTTTCTCTGTAATATATATATA
>NW_006921998.1:2701640-2721921 GCF_000298275.1 Orycteropus afer afer
ACCACTGCATATTAGAAGATTCCAAACTAAAATGAGTATAGAATTTCAGCCTTTCAGGTATACTGATACATGGAAGCTTGACTGATGAAAAGTCTTCCTGTTCTTATAACTGACTATATTTTTATAAAAAAATAATAAAAACCAGGGGGATGACCAAGTGAGCAGTGGAAAGGATCCCAATAAAGAAAAGGCAGACAAGTTTTGAATAGCTAATGGAGTCAAACTCATCTGTCAGTTTGTCATACTGTGATGGCTTGTGTGTTGCTGTGAGGCTTGAGGCTGTGCCATTGGTTTCAAATGCCAGCAGGGTTGCACATGGTGCACAGGTTTCAACACACCTTACAGACTAAGACAGACTTAGAAGAAGGAAGAGGCCATGCACAACTAGAAAAGAGCTGCATCATCAGCATAGAGCCAACCTTACTGAGATGGATAAAGTAAAGCATTTGAGACCTCCTTTTGCTGATGTGGCATGACTCAATGGAGGAAGATCAGCTGCAAATATCCATTGATAATCAGAATATGGAATGTACGAAGTATGAATCTAGGAAAATTGGAAATTGTGAAAAATAAAATGGAACACATAAAGATTGATATCCTAGGCATTAGTGAGCTGAAATGGACCAGTTTTGGCCATCTTGAATTATAGAACCATATGATCTACTATGTCAGAAATAATAATTTGAAGAGGAAAGGCATGACATTCATCACAAAGGATGTTTCAAGATCTGTCCTATAGTACAATGCTGTCAGTGATAGGATAATCTCCATATGTCTACAAAGAAGACCAGTTAATACGACTATTATTCAGATTTATGCATGAACCACCAAAGAAAAAATGAGGATAGTTAAGATTTTTATCAACTTCTGTAGTCTGAAATTGACCAAATTTTCAATTAAGGAGGGTTAATTATCACTAGTGACTGGAATGCAAAAGGTGGAAACAAAGAAGAATCACCAATGATAGTTGGAAAATTTGGCCTTGGTGACAGAAATAACACTGGAGATCACATGATAGGATTTTGCAAGATCAACAAATTATCCATTGCAAATGGTTTTTTTTTTTTTTTTTTCAGCAACACAAATGGTGGCTATGGATGTGGACTTCACCAGATGGTATACACTGGAATCAGATTGACTATATCTGTGGTAAGAAGCAATGGAAAAACAATATATAGAGCCAAAACAAGGCCAGGAGCTGATTGTGGTACAGATCATCAACAGCTCATATGCAAAGTCAATTTGGAGATGAATACAATTAAAACAAGTCCACAAAAGCCAATATATGACCTTGAATGTATCCCTCCTGAATTTAGAGACCATCTAAAGAATAAATTTGAAACACTGAACAACAATGAAAGAAAACCAGAAGAATTGTGAGATGACATCAAGAACATCATCAATGAGGAAAGCAAGAGGTCATTAAAAAATTAGAAAAGAAGAAAAGACCAAAAGGAATGTCAGAAGAAACTCTGAAACTTGGCCTTGAGGAGAGAGTAGCTAAACAAATGGAAGAAATGACAAGATAAATGAGCTGAACAGAAGTTTTCAAATAGCAACTCGAGCAGACAAAGCCAATTACTATAATGAAATGTGCAAAGGCCTGGATTTAGAAAACCAAAAGGGAAGTATACACTCAGCATTTCTCAAGGTGAAATAACTGAGGAAAAATTTTAAGCCTTGAGTTGCAATATTGAAAGATTCAATCAGCAAAATATTGAAAGATGAAGGAAGCATCAAAAGAAGATGGGAGGAATACACAGCGTCACTGTACCAAAAATAACTGGTAGATCTTCATCCATTTAGGGAGGTGGCATATGATCAAGAACCAATGATATTGACAGGAGAAGTTAAAACTGCACAGAAGGAATTGGCAAAAAACAAGGCCCCAGGAATTAACAGAATACCGATTGAGATGTTTCAATAAACGGATGCCCTGCTAGAGGCACTCACTTAGTTATTCCAAGAGACTTGGTAGACAGCTACCTGACCAACTGACATGAAGAAATCTATATTTGTACCCATTCCAAAGAAAGGTGGTCCCACACAATGTGGAAATTACTGAACAATATCATTAATATTGCATGCAAGTAAAATCTTGCTGAAGATAATTCAAAAACAGTTGCAGCAGTAGACAGAGAACTTCCAGAGGTGCAAGCTGGATTCAGAAGAGGACATGGAACAAGGTATATCATTACTGAAGTCAGATGGATCTTGTCTCTAAGCAAAGAATACCAGAGAGATATTTACTTGTGTTTTATTGACTATGCAAAACATTTGATTGTGTGGATCATAACAAACTTCAGATAATATTGAGAAAAATGAGAATTCCAGAACACTTAATTGTACCCATGAGGAACTTATACGTAGACCAGGAGACTACAGAACAAGGGAACACTGCATGGTTTGAAATCAAGAAGGGAGTGCATCAGGGTTGTATCCTTTCACCATACTTATTCAATCTATATGTTGAGCAAGTAACCCAAGAAGCTGGACTGTATGAGCAAGAACATGGCATCAAGACTGGAGAAAGAATCATCAATAACCTGTGATACGCTGATGACACCACTTTGCTTGCTGAAAGTGAAGATGACTTGAAGCACTTACTGATGAAGATTGAAGAATACAGTCTGCAGTATGGATTACATGTCAATATAAAGAAAACAAAAATCCTTACAACTGGACCTGTAAGCAGCATTAGATAAATGGACAAAAGATTGAAGTTGTCAAAGACTTCACATTGCTTGGTTCTACAATCACCACCAAGGGAAGCAGCAATCAGGACATCAGAGGATGTATACCACTGGGCAAGTTGGCTACAAGGGACCTCTCTCAAGTGCTGAGGAGCAAAGATGTCTCCTTGAGAGCTAAAGTGTGCCTGACACAGCCTTAATATTTTCAATTGCCTCATATGCATGTGAGAGTTGGACAATGAATAAGGAAGACTGAGGAAAACTTGATGCTTTTGAATTGTGTTACTGGTGAAGAATGCTGAAAGTGCCATGGACTGCTGAAAGATCTAACAAATCTGTCCTGGAGGACATGCAGCCAGAATGCCCCTTGGAAGCGAGAATGGCTAGGGTTCATCTCACCTACTTTGGTCACGTTATCAGAAGAGACCATTTCCTGGAGAAGAATATCATGCTTGGTAAGGGGAAGGGTCGACGAAAGAGGGGAAGGCCCTCAATGAGACGGATTGGCACAGTGGCTGTGGTGATGAGCTCACGTATAACACAGATCATGGACCTGGTGAGGGACTGGGTGGTGTTTTTTCTGCTGTGCATAGTGTCACTATGAGTTGGAGATTACTCAAAGGCACAGATCAACAACAACATTTTTTCATGCCTACAAAAATTGGAGACAGTTCTTAATGAAGAAGCTGGGCTTATAGAGTAGTAAAAAATTGTCCTGTTTACTCTTACTTCCTCTCAAGGCCAAGTCACACTGAAAGTCCCCATTAAAATATGAGCATTCTCTGCAATACTTTATTGTAACATTTATGAACATTTACTACATGCCAAGTACTATTCTAAATACTTGCCATGTGCTAACTAACTAATTTGTAAATAATCCTATGAGTTAGATATTATTTTCCCATTTAACAGGTAAGACTCAAAGAGAGGTTAAGTAGAATATGTAAAGGTTACCTCTGATAAGTGGTGGAAATTGGATTTGAAACTAAGTCATTTTTTTGAGCACATGAGCTCTTCACAAGTCCACCTTCTGTTCCCCTCACTCGCCAATAATTAGACTATCATCCCATGAGAATGAAAACATTGTTCACAACCTTACACTCAATTATGTTCACAGCACCTGGTATTTAGTAGGCACTTACGTAATTGTTCACTGAATGAATATAATCCATAAACAGAGACTTAAGAGTCTCTGAGTAGAGCAAACAGTTAACACACTCAGTTGCTAACCAAAATGTTGGTGATTTGTGTCCATTCAGGGAGCTCTGGTGGTGTAGTGCTTAAGGCATTTGACTACTAACCAGAAGGCTGGAAGTTCAAACCCACCAGCCACTCCTTGGAAGGAAGAGTGGGTAATCTACTTCTTTAGAGATGCTCTTTGGAAACCCAAAAAAGGGGTGGTATAAGTCAGAATCGACTTGATGGCAGTGAGTTTAGTTTTTGGTTAGAGGTGCCTTGGAAGAAAAGCCTAGTGATCTATTTCTGAAAAATTAGTGATTGAAACTCTGTTCAGTACAACTCAAACCTGACATGAATGGGATTTCCAAGAGTTGGAGTCAACTTTATGACATTTGATAAAATAACAGAACCCTGAAGGGAGCAAATGGATATACTTTGAGATGGAAATAAGGAAGATCAGAAAGGAGAATAAAATATTGAATTTATTGAAATTCTATTGTGGTACAAGCCCTGTGTTGACATTTTCATATGTATTTTGGCTCAATCCTGTTAAATTACAGAATAAATAATAGTCTCTCTCTTGCACAGGATGAGTTAATAAATATTGCCTATGAATTATTTTTCTTTCAATTTGAAAGGAGAGTGGAACACAATTTTGGACTCTAGCTTTATTCTTAAAACCACAACACAACCAATTACATCACAATCTGTGAGATTGGATAATAAGAAAAACAGAAGCACCAACAAATCTTGCTGCTATCAAAATTTCAAAATCAATTTAGTACCTTTGGTGGGATGAATACAGATTTACCCCATGACATTGACATTTATGACATGCAAAAAGTTAAAATTAATCATTAAAAAAAAAAGAAAAAAAAGCAACCCTCAGTGAGTATTCAAGGTGGTAAATATTTATGGAAGTAGATTGCCCAGTCTTCCTTCCACTGGGTGGCTGGTGGGTTTGAATCACTAACCCTCTGGTTAGCAGTCCACTGCCTTAGTTTTGAGCTCCTCCATATCTATTTATCTGTCTCTCTCTACTTTCCCTATTGCCTCTCAAACTCCAAAGGATAACTCACATCTATCCTGAATCAGAATGTTGAGAGCATGTGGAGTTAGATGAAGCAAACAGTCAAGAGCAAGACTTGCACCAATGAGACTTCCAGGAAGATGACAGAATAGGCAGACAAGCTACACAGACTTACTTCAACAAAGAAAAGAGAAACCATTTGACACAGATACAGAACATAATCCTGGAGCCCTAAGCTTTGAAAGGAAGGCTATGGAAGTGGATTAAACACCAACTGATAGAAGAAACTGAATGAAAACAGTGAATAAGGACACAAAAAGAGCTGCAGACTTTCATCTATCATGATAGCATGGACAGTTTGAATATTTCCAAGTGTTGTTGAGTCAGTTTCAATTCATATAAACCCTCAGGTTTCCAAGGCAGTATCTCAATATAAGTAGATTGCCCAGTCTGCTGAGAGGATTAATACTAAATTTCCAGAAATAGATAACACATTGAACAGGCAAAGGACTAGAATCAAATCAATGAAAGACAGAATTAGTCAGATTGAAGACAAATACCTCAATTCTTCCTTGGAAAGGGATCAATCAGAAAAAAAAATAATAATAATAATTAAAAATATAATGAAGAAAGCCTGAGATTCATGTGGAGTACCATCAACTGGAATAACCTATGTGTAACTGGAATTTTACAACAGGAAGAGACAAAAAAAAAAAAACAGAGAAAATTGTTCAGTATATGTTGGAAGAGAACTCCCCTGATATGATGAAAGACAAGAATATAACCATTCAGGAAGTCCAAAGAACCAAAATAGGGTAGAACCCAACAGAAAATCACCAAGACTTATTATCATCAAACTCACCAAAGCCAAAGACAAAGAAAGAATTCTGAAAGAAGCATGGGAAATATTAAAAGTTACCTACAAAGGGCAACCAATATGACTAAGCTCAGATTTCTCAGCAGAAACCACGTGGGCAAGAAGGGAATGAGATAGTATATATAAAAGCCTGCAAGAGAAAATTTCCAACCAAGAATTATATACCTTGCAAAATTGTCCCTCAAGTTTGATGGTGAAATTAAGATGTTTCCAGATAAGCAGAAATTAAAGGAATTTGTAAAAGCTAGACCAGCCTTACAAGAGATACTAAAGGGAGTCTTTGTACAAAGAACAAACAACAGCAAACAACAATTGACCATTAACACAAATGATGACATAACCCAGAAACCAATCCAGTTATGGAAGTATCCAAAGTAAAAAAAGCTTGCAAGATTTGAAACAGGGAACCAGAGGTATCAATTACCAAATTAAGACAGCTACAAACCAAAAAGAGGGAAAAAATGTGGTTACAGAACTTCTAAATGGTGAGGAAGTCAAGACAACTGCAAGTTAGAACAGATTCTTACCAATTTGGGAAGAAAATTACAAATCATAGGGTAACTTCAAAGACAAATGATAAACCTCTGCATCAAAATAAAAAAGAGCACAAGCACAAATATTTAGCAAATACTAAAACAGTAGCAACCAAGGAAATGATAACACAATTCATGAACAAAATGAGCTCAACACAAAAATTGTATGGAACAAAGAAATCAGCAACACCATGGAAAAACATAACAAAATGACAGCAACAAATTCATACTTGTTGATAATTACATTGAATATAAATGGATTAAATGCACTGCATAGGAGATAGAGAGTTGCAGACTGGATAAGAAAACAATCCACCAATACACTGTCTACAAGAGGCACACACGTAAGAGACAAAGACAAATTAGACTAAAATCAAAGACTGGAAAAAGATATATCAAGCAAATTGCAACCAAAAAAGAGCAGGATTGGTAATATTAATTTCTGAGCAAATTGAATTTAAGACAAACACCACCATACAACACAAGGAAGGACATTATATAATGATTAAAGATTAATTGAACAAGAGGACATAACCATAATAAATATCTATAGATATTTATAAAAGAGCCCCAAAATACATAAAACAGACTTTAACAAAATTGAAAAAAGGGATGAATTCACAATAATAGCAAAGGATTTTAATACACCACTTTCAATGAAACATATAACAACTGGAAAGAAACTTAACAAAGATGCAGAAGAACTAAACAATATAATCCGTTAACTTGACCTTAGAGCCATCTACAGAGCACTTTACCGAACAACAGCCCAATATACATTCTTTTCCAGTGCATATGGAAAAGGATAGACCATATGTTAGGCCATAAAGCAAGCCTTAATAAATTTCAAAACACTGAAATACTGCAAAGCATCTTCTCAGATTACTAAACCAAAACAAACTCACTGCCATCAAGTTGGTTCCAACTCATAGTGATCCCTACTTGGGTTTCTGAGATGGTATCTGTTTGGGAGTAGATTGTCCTGTCTTCCTTCCAAAAAGCTGCTGGTGGGTTTGAACTGCCAGCTTTCTGGTTAGCAGTCAAATGCCTTAGACACTATGCCACCAGAGCTCCCTCTCAGATCACTGTGTTATAAAATTAGAAATCAACAATAAAAAGATTAATGGAAAAAGAGCAAACACATGGCTAGTGAATAACACCCTCCTTGAAAATAACTGTGAAATAGAAGAAGTAAAAAAAAAAAAATTCCTTGAATTTTTTGTGAGAGCAAACACAAGGAAACTGAGTAACATCCTCCTTGAAAATGACTGGGTAAGAGAGAATAAATTAAAAAATGAAACTAAAATATTCCTTGAATCAAAAGAGAATGAAAACACAATACACAGAAATCTTTAGCACACAGCAAAAGCAGTGATCAAAGAGCAATTTATAGCAATAAATGCACACATCAAAGAAGAAGAAACAGCCAAAATCAACACGTTAACACAACATCTGTGATAGTTGGAGCTGTGTGTTAGGTTGGCTGGACCACAATTCTGTGTGGTTTCAGCAATTGTGATGTGTGTTATTCCCATGATGGGATCAAATGTACATGTTTTGAACAGCCAATCCATTGAAAGGGAGTTTCCTTCCCTAGGGGTGTGGCATGCTTCCAATGTATTTATGGACATCCTGGGAAAAGAGACCCTTCTGTGGATCAGGATCCTGTTGTGCTGTCTACAACTGTCCATGAGCAAACAATCCACCATTCGGCCTAGAGATCTTGGATTTGTCATTCATTGGAGTCAACAGCTGGAATACTGCCTGCCAACCTTGAGCTTGTCAGTCCTCGCAGCTGCATGAGTTGGGAAAAGCCTCCAACTTGATGTTTGAGCCACGAACTTGGGATTTTCCAGCTTCTATAAGTGTGTGAGTCATTTTCCTAAGAGAAATTTCTTTTTCTCTGTATGTATATATAAACTTTACTAGTTTTGCTTTTCTAGAGAACCCAGCCTAACACAATTTGGTACCAGGAGTAGTTCTAGAGAGACAAAATCATAAGCATGGGCTTCTTAAATTGGTTCTCACTGATTCTGTTTTGGTTCTCCAATTTGATTAACCATAAAGGCACTGGTGACCCTGCCTTCATTAGTGAAGTTGTTGTTATGTGCCGTCAAGTCAGATCCAACTCACAGTGACCCTTCCTTGGGTTTCTGAGGCGGTATCAGAGCATAGTGCCTAAAGTACTTGACTGCTAACCAGAAAGCTGGTGGTTCAAACCCACCAGCCACTCCTCAGAAGGAAGATGGGGCAATCTACTTCTGTAATGATACTGCCTTGGAAACCCAAGGAGGGGTCACTATGAGTTGGGTCTGACTCGATAGTATATAACAACAACATCACTACAGAAGTAGATTGCCCAACCTTTCTTCCAAGGAGAGGCTGATGGATTTGAACCACCAGTCTTCTGGTTAGCAGTCAACTGCCTTAGGCAAAACACTACCAGAGCTCCTAAAGAGGGCCTTGCTAATCCTTGGCATGAGGTGGCAATGTTAATATGCAAAATAGCATCACCAATAGATCAAGTACTTTTGAGAATTGAGGCTCTGGGTGATCACATATTTGAGGCTTTTCTGCAATTTTGTCAGCATGAGGAGTATAAGGAAGGTGGTTGTTTGGTCCTACTTATGCTAGACAAAACGATGAAAGAGCTAGATGAGTTCAGGATTCTGAGCCACAGCTTAAGCGCCGCATAAAAAACCTCAACGTTTCCAGTTGTGCTCTTAAAGAAAGCCTTATTTCTTCTAGTAACAGAGCTGATAATGCCAAAAAACAAACCTAGATTCTTATTGTAAGGGTGGCAGAATTATAATGCCAATTAGATTGGCAACCCAGAATGGTGTCTGAATTTAAAGTGAGTCATTGATTGGGAGAAAATGGGATCCTGAAACCTGGAATGGGGACATATGGGCAGATAGTCAGGAAGATGAGGGTTTGGAGCCTGTAAATTCTATTGAATCCCTCCCATCTGACGGGATTACTGTAAAACCCTTCCACCTCAGTTTGTTGGGCTTAACCCAACAGAAATTCAGGGACCTTCCACCTCAGTGAAATTTCTAGGGGTCCAATGGTGTGGGGCATGTTGAGATATTCTTATTAGAGTGAAAGATAAGTTATTGTATCTGGCTTCCCCACAACTAAATAGAGGCACAATGTCTAGAGGTCCTCTATGGATTTTGGAGGCAACATATCACTCATTTGGGTATGTTGCTTTGAGATATTTGTCAAGTGACTCAGAAAGCTATTAGGTTTGAGCAGGGCTCAGAACAGCAGAAGGCTCTACAACAGTTTCAGACTTCCATGCAGGCTGCTCTGTCACTTGGGCTATATGATCCGGTGGATCAAATGGTGCTTGAAGTTTCTGTATCAGATAGAGATGCTGTCTGGAGTCTTTGGCAGGTCCTTATTGGTGATTTGCAGCACAGACCCTTGGGATATTGGAGCAAAGCTTTGCCATCCTCTGCAGATAACTACTCTCCTTTTCAGAAACAACTTTTGGCTTGATACTGGGCTTTAGTAGAGAATAAACACCAAACCATGGGCCACCAAGTTACCATGATGTCTGAGCTTCCCATAATGAACTGGGTGTTGTCTGACCCACAGAGTCATAAAGTTGGACGTGCACAGCAGCACTCCATCATCAAATGAAAGTGGTATATCAGAAACTGGGCTTGAACAGAACCTGAAGGCACAGGTAACTTGCATGAGGAAGTGGCCCAAGTGCCTATGGCCTCCACTCCAGTCACATTACCTTCTTTTTCCCAGTCTGCACCCATGGCCTCATGGGGAATTTCTTATGATCAGTTGAGTGAGGAAGAGAAAACTCATGCCTGGTTTACAGATGGCTCTGTGTGCTATGCAGGCACCACTTGGAGGTGGAAAGCAGCAGCACTGCAGCCCCTTTCTGGGACTTCCTCGAAGGACAGTGGTGAAGGGAAATCCTCCCAATGGGCAGAACTTTGAGCTATGCATATGGCTGTTCACTTTGCATAGAACAAGAAATGGCCAGATGTATGAATGTATACGGATTCATAGGCTGTGGCTAATGGCTTGGTCAGATGGCCTGGGTCTTGGAAGGAGCATGATTGGAAAATTAGTGACATGGTATCCCACACAGCATTGCTTCAGATCAAGGAACTCACTTCACAGCAAATGAAGTGCAGCAATGGGCCTATGCTCATGGAATTCACTGATCTTACCATGTTCCCCATCATCCAGAAGCAGATGGCTTGATAGAACGATGGAATGTCTGACTGAAAAACACAATTGTGGTGCCAGCTAGGTAGAAATACCTTGAAGGATTGGGGCAATGCTCTCCAGTAGGCTGTATATTCCCTAAAGCAGTTTCCAATATATGGTGCTGTTTCTCCAATAGCCAGGATTCACGGGTCCAGGAACCAACGGTGGAAACGGGAGTGGTACTACTCACTATTATCCCTAGTGACCCACTCAAAAATTTTTTACTTCCTGTCTCTCTGCTACCCTATGCTCTGCAGGTCTGGAGATCTTAGTCCCAAAGGGAGGAACACTCCCACCTGGAAACACAATACTGATGCATTGAACTAGAAGTTAAGAATGCCACCTGGCCATTTTGGCTTCCTCATGCCTCTAGAACAACAGACAAAGAAAGCCATTACTGTAGTACCTGGTGTGGTAGATCCTGATTACCTAGGGGAAATTGGATTAGCATTACATAATGGAGGTAAAGAAGATATGTCTAGAATACAGGAGATTCTTTAGGACTTCTCTTAGTACTACCATATACTGTCATTAAAGTCAATGGGAAATTATAGCAACCCAATTCTGATGTGACTAATAATGGCACAGACCCTTAAGGAATGAAGGTTTGTTTCACCCCAGCAGGCAAAGAACCACGACCAGCTAAGGTGCTTGTTGAGGGCAAGGGAAATACGGAATGGGTGGTGGATGAAGAAGTTCTGAATACCAGCTATGACCACATGACCAGTTGCAAAAACAAAGTCTGTGATTGTTATATTTCTTCATCTTATATGTGCATCAAATATTTTTGTTTCCTTCTGTTATGAACTATGAAATGTAAATAAGGAAAATGCATTTGAGTTGTACGTGTGTTAGTGTATCATGTTAGGCACAAATATGACTTTATACTTGTCCTTATTTGGAGATTATATATGGTTAAGAAGATGTGTACAACTGCCAAGTTGACAAGGGGTGGACTATGATAGTTGCAGCTATGTGTCACCTTGGCTGGACCACACTTCTGTGTGATTTAAGCAATTGTGATGTGGGTTATTCTCATGATGGGATCAGATGTATAAGTTTTGAGCAGCCAATCCATTGAAAGGGAATTTCCCTAGGGGTGTGACCTGCTTCCAATATATTTATGGACATCCTGGGAAAAGAGACATTCTTCTGTGGCTTGGGATCCTGTTGGGCTGTCTACAACTGTCTGTGAGTGAACAATCCACCATTCAGACTGGAAATCTTGGATTTGTCATTCATTGGAATCAACAGCCAGTATACTGACTGCCAATTTGGAGGTCCTCAGCCCCTGCATCTGCGTGAGTCAGGAAAAGCCTCCATCTTGATGTTTGAGCCAAGAACTTGGGACTTGCCAGCTCTATAAGTGTGTGAGCCATTTTCCTAAGATAAATTTCTCTTTCTCTATATGTATACATAAGCTTTAGTGGTTTTGCTTCTCTAGAGAAACCATCCTTACAGAACTATTTGCTGATGATATGATCCTATACATAGAAAATCCAAAAGACTAAGCAAAAGAACTACTGGAACTAATTGAGAGATTTAGCATTGTGGCAGGATAGAAGATCAACACCCAAAAATCAGTTGGATTCCTCAAACCAGCAAAGAGATTGCTGAAAAAGAAATGAGGAAATCAATGCCATTTATAAGACCTACCAAAATAGATAAACAAACAAATAAATAAATAAACAAAATACTTCAGAATAAATAGTACAGGGGACACAAAACACGTTCACAAAGAAAACTAGAAAAGATTACTGCAAGGAGCAACAAGGAAGTAGGTCTGGTGGCATAGTGCCTAAGACATTTGACTGCTAACCAAAAGGTTGGAGGTTCAAACCCACCAGCCACTCCTTAAAAGGAAGATTTAAGAAGATTGAACATTGTGAAAATGTCAATACTTCCAAAGCAATCTATACATTCAATGTAATACCAATCCAAATCCTGTCAATATTCTTCAAGGATATGGAAAAACCATCCAATCACTAATTTTATATGGAAAGGAAAGAGACCTCAGATAAGCAAAACACTATTGAAGAAGGACAAAGTTGGATGTGCCACACTCCCACATCTCAAAACCTACTGTACAGACACAGTAGTCAAAACAGCCAGGTATTGGTACAAAGAAAGGCACATAGACCAAGGAATAGAATTGAGAACCCAGAAATAGATCCATCAACCTATGGTCAGTTGATTTTTTTTAAAGAAATTTATTTTTCTCCACATAAGCATTTATATCAAAGACATACTGTTAGTAGAGATTAATATGATTATTTGTGTGTTTTACAGATCACAATCACATGATATTCTGTTAATAACTTTGAATTTAATTTAGTTTATATTTTTTTTAATTGAATACTAAGGATTATACAGGTAGTATCTTCAATGAGTATATTAATCTTGAAAAGAAAACTTTAACCTATTTCTTGGTTAAGTAATGCCCTTGGTTTAAATTAAACATTACAATCATTATCTCAATATTATTTGCTATTGAGAAAATTTTGAATTTCTTTGGTTGACTCCTTAAGACAGCAATTCCTGAACTGTAACCCCAGGAACATATGTGTTCAATTAAGAAAGTATTCCTTAATCAAATATATGTGCCAAATTCTCTATAACACAAAGTGATCCTTTCCAAAATAGTTATAAATACATCATCCTATGAAAGACATAAAGAAATAATTCAGGAAAGCAAGCTGATTAACTTTCTCTAACATGCTTTTTTTTTTTAATGTTTAGCACAGAATAATTTTTTATAACACACTCACATAATAAGTTATCATTATTCAGACCACCAATTTGGAAAATGGTGCTTTATGGGAAATAACATTTACAAAATTAGTTTGCCTTTTAAAATAGGATCCAAAGATAAAGTTTAGTTTTCTGAAAAAATACTTTTTCAGATAGATGTATTTGATTTGCTTTTTATCTCCACCCCTAAGGTTTTTGTAAGTGTAATCAGTCAGATTTTTTTTTTTTTTTTCAATCTATTTTTCTGCCTACTTTCAAATTTACAGCAAAAGCATCAACTTAGTAGGGGGGAAATATATTATTAAATTATGTGGACAAAAAGAATATTTTATTGTAACACTTCTTCTAAAAATCATAGTTTTTCATTAAAATAGTTATTCATTTTTCCTGTAACTATATGTAATAATATTTGGAGCAATATACTATGTGGGAGAAATTTTAACATATTTTTTACATCTATAGTTGAGGAAATTAAATCTATCACATATAGAACCACATGAAATTGCTGATATTCAGCTGTTGTTACCTGTAAACATGTCAGTCTTATATTACTCAATGTATAAAAGTTCACACACTTCAACTGTTGTACCCAACTTGGTCTTGAATACAAATTGAAAAAATTGATAATCATAACTATTTTGGATTATAAACTATACAAAGATATATTATGCATTATACATGTGCCTGAGAATTCATGCTACTTTGGACGAAGAAAGTATCTCTGCATATACATTAGACATTTGTGTTGTTAGATGCTGATGAGTAGTTTCCAACTCATAGTGACTCTATGTACAGCAGAACAAAACACTGCCTGGACCTGTGCCATGCTCACAATCTTTGTTAAGTTTGAGCACACTGTTTCAGCCACTGTGTCACTCCATCTCACTAAGAGTCTTCCCCTTTTTCTCTGACCTTCTACTTTACCAAGGATTATGTACTTTCCAGAATATGGTCCTTCCTAATAACATGTCCAAAATACATGAGACAGAGTCTCACCATCCTTGCTTATAAGGAGCATCTGGGTGCACTTCTTCCAAGATTTGTTCATTCTTCAGGCACTCCATGGTATATTCAACATACTTTGCAAATACAATAATTCATACAGATCAATTCTTGGATTTTCTTTATTCATTGTCCAGTGTTCACATGCATATGAGGCAATTAAAAATACCAGGATTTGGGTCAAGCACCTTTTAGTCCTTTAAGTGATATCTTTGCTTTTTAACACTTCAAAGAGGACTTACAAAAATACACAGAAATCAGTACCACTTTGTGATTAAATCAAAGGATCCCTTGTGGCACAGTCCATGGATTGGGTGAAGCCCACCTTAGTCTTCAAAGTGATACCTTTGCTTTTAATAACTTTAAAAAGATCTTTTGCAAATTAACCCAATGTGATACATCATCAGATTTCTTTCTTTCTTTTTTTCAATTGTGGTTTGGATGAAAATTTACAGAGCAAATTCACTTCCATATAGCAGTTTACATACACTTGGGTCTCATGACATTGACTACAGTTTACCCCAATGCAACAACTCCCCTCCCACTTCCTCCTGATAGTTAACTCTACCTGTATCCTTCCCTCCATGTACTTCTGCCCCATGAGCTATCTCCCTGGCATAAACAGCCATTCTTTCTCCCATGATTGTTCTCTCCAAGGAGTGTATATCTACCTCAGGTAAAAGTTCAATTCATATGCCTGTATTTTGTTTGGCTGGAAACTACAGGTGTGGTTTCAATTCCAGACCTGAAGGGCAGCTACCGCATATATAGTCTCAGGGGTTCCACCAGGCTCTTTCAGACCAATAAACCTGGTCCCTTCTTTTTTTTTTTTTTTTTTTCAGTTTTGTTCCACATTGTTCTCCCTCTCTATCCAGGATCTCCTACATAGATCACCCTCCGAGTGGTTGACAGTAGTAGCTGGGCACCATCTAGTTCTTCTGGTCTCATAGTCATATAGGCTGTGGATCACATGGTATACCAGTCATTATGACTAATTCTTTCCATAAATCTTTGGTTTTCTTCATTTTCTTTGCTCTGGACAAGGAGAGACCCATTGTTACATTTAGATGGCTGATTGCAAGCTTTTAAGATCCCAGTCGCTACTCACAAAAGTAGGAGGTGGAACAATGTTTGGTGTAGTATGCTATGGCAATTGAGCTTGATGTGCCCTGTGACTATGGTCTTGAGCCCACAGATTCAACTGCCTGATCCCTCTGGGTAGCTGGCTGTGGCCAAGAAGTGACTACAAACTTGTCCCTTGTCAGCTCTACTATACCCCTGGGAATTCAGATCATACAAATACACTTATAGGACCATTACCTGCCAACCCTGTACATGGTCTTGGGTACACTCCCCGCTTCATAGCCATATCTAATCATTCAGCCTGTCCATCCACCTATCCACCCATCTATCCACCCATATACCTATGTTTGCCTTCACTGACAATGCAGTACTGTATGTGCAAAAGGGTCCATCTTTGTTGTCTGTACCTCCCATGTACCTCTCTATGTCTTCCTCTTCTCAATGCCACCATGTTGATCACTCACTTTTGGTAAATTACCCTTCTCTTTACCCAAATCAATACTTACCTCTATCTATCTAACAGCCTTCCCTCCCCTCCCTTTCCACCCTAGTAACCAACAAAGAAAATTTCTCTCCATAGATATACCATTCCTTGACTTTTACAATAACGGACTAATACAATATTTGTCTTCTGTGATTGACTTATTGCACTCAGCTTCATGTCCTCCAAGTTCATCCACATTATGTGGTGTTTTGCAGATTCTAGGTTATTCTTTATGGTTGCATAGTATTCCACTGTGTGTATGTACTATGATTTGACTATCAATTCCTCAGTTGATGGACACCTAGTTTGTTTCCATCTTTTGGCTATTGTAAATAGTGCTGGAATGAAAATGGATGTGCATATATCTGTTGTTGTCCTGCCTCTCACTTCTCTAGGATATATACCTAGTAATGGAATGGCTGGATCAAATGATATTTCTAATTCTAACTTTTTAAAGAATCACCTTACTACTTTCTACAGTGGTTGTACCATTTTACAGTTTCACTAGCATTGTATGAGAGTGCCAATCTCTCCACATCCTTGCCAGTATTTGTTATTTTCTGTCTTGTTGAACTTTGCTACTAGTGTTGGACCAAGATGTTATCTCATTGTTGTTTTGATTTGCATCTCTCTAATAGCTAATGGTATGGGAGCTCTGGTAGCATAGTGGCTGAGACACTTGCCTGCTAACCAGCTGGCTGATGGTTCAAACCCACCAGCCACTTCTCGGAAGGAAGTTTGGGCAATCCTACTTCCGTAGTGATACTGCCTCGGAAACCCAAGGAGGGGTCGCTATGAGTCGGGTTTGACTCGATGGCACATAACAACAACAACAACAATAGCTAATGATTGTGAGCATTTCTTCATATGTTTGTTGGCCACCTGAATATCCTCCTTGGTGAAGTGTCTATTCATGTCTTCTTCCCACATTTTTATTGGATTATTTTTCTTTTTGTTATTGAACTGTTGCAGTTTTCTATAAATTCTAGAGATAAGTCCCTTGTCAGATATGTCATTGCTGAGTATTTTTAATCAATCTGTGTGTTCTCTTTGACTCTTTTGGAGAAGGCTTTGGAAACACATAAAAATTTAATTTTGAGAAGGTCCCATTCATCTGGTTTCTCTTTTGTTGTTTGTGTATTTTGGGATAAGCTTGATAGTCTCTTTTTGCCATATATTAGGGCCCCTAAATTTGTCCCTAGTTTTCGTTGAGGAGCTCTATAGTTTTAGGTTTCACATTTAAGTTTTTGATCAATCTGGAGTTAGTTTTTGTGTATGGTGTGAGGTACAGATTTTGTTTCATTTTTCTGCAAATGGATCTCCAGTTTTGCCAGCACCATTTATTAAACAAACATTCTCTTCCCCATTTAACGGATTTTGGGCCTTTGTCAAAGATGACCTGACCATAGGTCAATGGATCTATTTCTAGGTTCTCAATTCTATTCCTTTGTTCTATATGTCTGTCATTATACCAACACCAGGCAGTTTTGACTACTGTGGCTGTATAGTAGGTTTTTTGAGATCTGGCAGTGTGAGACCTCCTACTTTGTTCTTCAATAGTGCTTTGATTAACCAAGGTCTCTTTTCTTTTTATATAAAGTTAGTCATTGATTTTTCCATATCCCTAAAGAATGTTGATGGGATCTGGATTGGGATTTCATTGAATGTATAGATTGCTTTGGGTAGAGCTGACATTTTTGCAATGTTCAATCTTCCTATCCATGAGCATAGGATGTTCTTTCACTTACAGAGATCTCTTATGGTTTCTTGAAGTATTTTTTTTATAATTTTCTTTGTACAGATCTTTTGAGTCCCTGATGAGATTAATTCCCAAGTATTGTATTTTTTTTTTTTTTTGGTAGTTATTGTAAATGGTATTGATTCCCTTATTTCTTTTTCAGCAAGACTTTTGCTGGTGTAGAGGAATCCAACTGATTTTTGGGTGTTGATCTTGTATCTTATCACAATGCTATATCTCTCAATTAGTTCCAGTAGATTTTTGACTGAGTCTCTTGGGTTTTCTAGGTATAGGATCATATCATAAGCAAATAGGGATAGTTTAACTTTTTCCTTACCAATTTAGATGTCTTTGATTTCCCTTTCTTGCCTAATTGTCCTGGCTAGGACTTTCAGTACAATATTGAATAGAAGTGGTGATAGAGGGCATCCTTGTCTGGTTCCTGCTCACAAGAGGAGTGGTTTCAGTCACTCTCTATTGAGTATAATTTTGACTGTTGATCTTGCATAGATGCCTTTTATTATGTTGAAGAATGTCAATTCTATTACTATTTTGCTGAGAGTTTTGATCAGGAATGGGTGTTTTATTTTATCAAATGCCTTTTTGGCATCAATTGATATGATCATGTGATTCTTCTCCTTTGTTTTATTTATGTAGTGGATTATGTTGCTTGTTTTTCTAATGTTGAACCATTCTTGCATACCTGATATGGACCCCACTTGGTCATAATGAATGATATTCTTGATATGTTGTTGGAGTCTATTGGCTAGGATTTTGTTGAAGATTGTTGCATCTATATTATGAGGGATATTATTGGTCTGTAGTTTTCCTTAGTGATGTCTTTGCCTGGTTGTGGTATCAAGGTTATGCTTGCTCCATAAAATGAGTTACAGAGGCTTCCATCCTTTTCTATGTGGAATAGTTTGAGTAGGAATGGTGTCAGTTCTTCTATGAATGTTTGGTCAAATTCTCCGGTGAAACCATCTGGGGCAGGACTTATTTTTGTTGGTAATTTTTGATGATGTGTTCCATTTCTTCTTTTGTTATGGTTCTGTTCAACTTTTCCACATCAGTCTGTGTTAGTTTAGGTAAGTGGTGTGTTTCTAGAAATATGTCCATTTCTTCCAGATTTTCAAATTTGTTGGAGTACAGTTCTTCATAGTATCCTGATATTATCCTTTTTATTTCAGTTGGTTCTGTTGTGATGTCACCCACTTCGTTTCTTATTTGTGTTGTTTATATTCTCTCCCTCTTTTCCTTTGTTAAATTTGCCAGTGGTTTGTCAATTTTATTGATCTTCTCAAAAACCAACTTCTGGTCTTGTTGAATTTTTCCTATAGCCCTTCTTTTTTCTGTTTCATTGATTTTCTGCTCAAATCTTGATTATTTCCTTTCTTCTGGTGACTGTAGGCTTTTCTTGCTTATTTTTTTCCTAATTGTTGGAGATTTTGGTTTACAGTGTTAATTTTGGCTCTTTCTCCTTTTTTGATGTGTGCATTTATTGCTATAAATTGGCATCTGATCATTGCTTTTACTGTGTCCCAAACATCTTGGTATGTTGTGTTTTCATTCTATTTGATTCCAGGAGTTTTTGAATTTCAATTTTCATTTCTTCTCTTAGCCAGTCTTTCTTTTTCAGTTTCCATGTCCTTACTCTTTTTCCATTGATCTTCCTATTGTTAATTTCTAATTGGATAGCATTATGATCTGAGAAGATGCTTTGCAGTATTTCGATGTTTTTAAATTTATTAAGGCTTGCTTTGTGGCCTAACATATGGTCTGTCATGGAAAATGTTCCATGTGCACTGGAAAATAATACATACTGTGTTATTGTTGGATGAAGTGCTCTGTAGATGTCTATAAGGTCAAGATGGTGGATTGTATTGTTTATCCCTACTGCATATTTATTGATGTCCAGTTGTTCTATCTTTCACTGAAAGTGGTGTATTAAAATCTCCCACTATGACTGTAGAGTCATCTCTTTCACATTTCAACTCTTTTAAAGTCTGATTTATGTATTTTGAGGCTTTTTGATCTGGTCCATACATATTTATTATGGTTATATCTTCATGTTCAATTGATCCATTAATCATTATATAATGTCCTTCCTTGTTTCATATGGTGGTTTTTGTCTTAAAGTCAATTTGATCAGAAATTAATATTGCCACTCCTGCTCTTTTACAGTTACAATTTGCTTGATACATTTTTTCCAACCTTTGATTTTTAATCTGTTTTTGTCTTTGTCTCTAAGGTGTGTCTCTTGTAGGCAGCATATTGATAGGTTGTGTTTTATTATCCAATCTGCAACTCTCTGTCTGTTAAGTGGTGCATTTAATCCATTGACATTCAGTGTAATTATTGACAAGTATGAATTTATTTCTGTCATTTTTTTATGTGTTTTTTCATGGTGTCCCTGATTTCTGTGTTCCATATTATTTTCTGTGCTGAGCTCATTATGTTTGTTAATCATGTTATCATTTCCTTTGTTGCTGTTGTTTTAGTATTTGCTGAATATTTTTGCTTGTCCTCTTTTTTATCATGATGTGAAGGTTTATCATTTTTGTTTGAGGTTACCATGTGATTTATCATTTTCTCCCCAAGATTAGAACAATCCATTCTATCTTATAACTCTCTTAATTTCTCACCATTTAGAAGTTCTGTAACTACACAGT
>NW_006921998.1:2722795-2741761 GCF_000298275.1 Orycteropus afer afer
GGATTTTGTCTGTGTTTTTCTTGTTCTGTCTCTCAATCCTTTGAAGGTACCTAAATATAATTCTTTTGAATTCCTTATCAGGGAGTTCCAATGCTGCTTCTTCCTCAGAGATGTGTTCTGGGTCTGTATCCTGTTTCCTTGTTTCTTCCTCTTTATTTTGCTTCTTTGTCTGAACTGTTGGTGGTCTGTTCTCTCTGGGACATTGTGCTGTTGTTGTATTTAGATCTGTGTTAACTGTTTGTGAAGAGCAGCCAAGGGTGAGTCAGGCTCTTCTTGGTGGTTGCTTATGATTGGCTCATTGTTGGAGAAGGAAGTGGTGGCTCTCATTCAGTAAGTGAGTGAGGTGTTGGTGTAGTTGTGTGTTATGGGGACAGTAGCTGTCTTCCACTCAGTTAGGCAAAAATAACAATTGAATAACCATTAAAAAAGTAAAATCAAATGGACAAAAAAAAAAAAAAAACTGTATAATTACACAGGAACAGTAACCACAAAAAGATTAGAGGGAAAAAGAAGAAATGAGAGAAAAATTACCTGCAGTATCTGGGGAGATGGCAATAAAAGAAAAAATGTATTGAAGGAGAAAAATTAAGAAAAATGGGAAAAATGCAAAAAGGAAAGCAAGCAACAAGGTTAACCATGAGAAAGGAAAGAAAGGAAAAAATGCAACCAGGAATAGGAAAAGAAAAATAGCTGAAAAGTAGAACCTGGGAGGGGAAGAATAAAGAATAAGAGTAAAAAGGATATATAAGTAATAATAATAGTAGTTTTGAAACAGAAAATAACAAACAAACTAAAAAAAAAAAAAAAAAAAAACACAGGGCAAGGTGGGGCAGGGCGCTCAGGCTCCCTCTCATGCACACAGACTGGGATGGAATTCCTGGCAGCCCAGAATGTTGGTGGGAATAAGGGATGGCTGTACCTCTGCTCACCAAGAGGGTGTGGGTTATCGGAGTAACAAGGGGAATGTCACACCTTTCCATTCATCCGGGTCCAGAATATCCTTGGGGTTTCTGGCAAGTTGAGCCTCTTCTTTAGTCCCTGGAATCTGAAAGAATGCTATCACTTTAAATATTCAAAATGGTCAATGCACTTGTAAACTTTCAAAATAGTTGTGCCCTCCAGACAGACAAAAGTCCACACAGCTCAGCCTGCCTTCTTCTTCGCTGCTTTCCCTTTTCTTCCCCAGCCACCAGAGAAGTTCTCCATGCAGTCACTGGCTAGCAGGGATGATTTTTTGGTTAATTCTTAAGTCTTACTACCACTCAGGAATATCCAAGCTGTCTGTGCTGTCAGAATTGCTGCCAAACCGCAGCTCCATATGTCTCCTTTTTTGGTGTTTCATGTAAATTCTTCTGCTAGTTGGAGTTTTGTCCACTTCTATATCCTCCCTTCAAGGCTCAGGAGTGCGGGATTATCTTCTGTATCTGTGTTAATTGGTTCCCCTTTTATTTGTTGAAGAGGTTCTATGCAGTCTTTCTGGCTCTTCCACCATCTTACTGGATCCCTGGACAGTTGATTTTTGACAAAGGGCTGAAATCTATTAATTGGGGAAGAGATTGTCTGCTTAACAAATGATGCTGGCAAAACTTGATATCTATTTGCAGAAAAAAATGGAACCAGATCTATATCTCATATAATACACAAAAAGTAACTCCAGGTACATCAAAAACTTAAGTAGAAACTCAAAGCTATTAAGATCCTCAAGAGAAAAATATGGACAAATTTAGGTGCCCTCTGGTAGCATAGTGGCTAAGACACTTGCCTGCTCACCAGAAGGCTGGCGGTTCAAACCCACCAGCCACTCCTCGGAAGGAAGGTTGGGCAATCCTACTTCCGTAGTGATACTGCCTCAGAAACCCAAGGAGGGGTCGCTATGAGTCAGGGCTGACTCGACGGCACATAACAACAACAACAACAATATATGGCAAGGAGCTCTGGTAGCACAGTGCCTAAGGCACTTGACTGCTCACCAGAAGGCTGGTGGTTTAAAACCACCAGCCACTCCTCAGAAGGAAGGTTGCGCAATCTACTTTCATAGTGATACTACCTTGGAATCCCAAGGAGTGGTTGCTATGAGTCAGGTCCAACTCCATGACACATAACAACAACAAATATATAGCATACATAGACTATCAGTCATAACCCAAGATGTACAAACAGCAGAAGAGAAATGAGATGAATGTGACCTTCTAAAAATTAAATTTTTATGTGCTTAAAAAGACTTCTCCAAAAGACTAAACAGAGATCTACAGAGTGGGGAAAAAATATTCTGCAATGACCTATCTGACAAGGAACTTATCTCTAACATTTATAGAAAACCCCAGCACTTCAACATCATAAAGACAAACAATCCAATTTAAAAAAAATGGGCAGAAGAAATGAATAGACACTTCACCAAAGAGTATATTCAGGCAGCCAAAAAACACATGAAGAAATGCTCACAATCATTAGCTGTTGTTGTTGTTGTTTTGTTCCATCGAGTAGGCCCCGACTCACAGAGACCCCTCCTTGGGTTGCCGAGGCAATATCACTGTGGAAGTAGATTGCTCAACCTTCTTTCTGAGGAGTGTCTGGTGGGTTTGAACTGCCAGCCTTCTGGTTAGCAGTCAAGTGCCTTAGGCACTATGCTACCAAAGATGCAAATCAAAACAACAGTGAGATACTATTTGGCCCCAGTACTAATAGCAAGGTTCAACAAGACTGAAAATAACAAATGCTGGTGAGGATGTGCAGAGATTGGGACTCTCATACACTGCTGGTGGGACAGTAAAATGATACAACCACTGTGGACAACAGTAAGGCAATTCCTTAAAAGTTGGAATTAGAAATACCATTTGACCCAGTAATCCCATTACTAGGAATACCTCCTAAATAAGTAAGATACAGGACAGGAATAGATACTTGCACACCCATGTTCACCCCAGCACTATTTACAATAGCAAAAAGATGGAAACCATCTAGGTGCTATCAACAGAAGAGTGGATAACCAAATTATGGTACATACACACAATTGAATATTATGCAAAACAAAGAATAATGCAAAATCTACAAAATACCAAATGATGTGGATGAACTTGGAGGACATTATGCTGAGTGAAATAATTCAATCACAGAAGAACAAATATTGTATTAGTTCATTACTATAAAAAGTTAAGGAAAGTTTTATATATGGAAGAAAATTTTCATATATCAGGGGTGGGAGGGTAGAGTATGGAACACTGCTAGATAGGTGGAGACAAATACTGATTTTTGTGAAGAGAAGGGCAGTGTTCCAAATGTGAGTGATCAACGTGGTAGCATCAAAAAAGAGGAAGACACAGAGTGGTACATGGAAGGTACAGATCAGAAAGATGAACTCTTTTGCGTGTATGTTACTGCACTATCAGTGATGGCAAGCATCGATCTGAGTTTGGATAGATGGGTGGACAAGCTGAATGAGCTGGTATGTTTATGCAGTGGGGAGTGTACCCATTACCATGCATAAGAGTAACAGACAATGTTTCTACATGTGTATTTGTATGTGCAGTAAGAATAACCAAATGTATAGTAGAGCTGACAAAGGACAAGTTTGTGGTGGCTTCTTGGTCACAGCCAGCCACCTGAGGGAGTGAGTAGTTGGACCTGTGGGCTCAAGACTATGGTTGCAGGGGACATCAAGTTCAATTGGCATAATATAATACACAAAAACATTGTTCCATATCCTCTTTGGCGAGTAGCGACTGGGACCTTAAAGGCTTGCAAGTGGCCCTCCAGATGCAATGAAGGGTCTCTCCTCATCCAGAGCAAAGAAGAATGAAGAAAACCAAAGACACGTGGAAACAATGATTGCAAGGGACTGAAAGCCCATGGGATAGTCAGCCTATTTGATCATGAGACAAGAAGAATAGATAGTGCTTGGCTGCCACTGTCAACACCTCAGAGGAGATCCTGAATAGAGTGGGGAAATAATGTGGAACAAAACTCAAAATCATAAACAAACAAACAAAAATAAACACCAGGTCTGCTGGTCTGATAGAGCCTGGTGAGACCCCTCAGACTATGGCCCCTAGCTACTCTTCAAGTCTGGAATTGAACTGACTCCTGACTCTTCCAGACAAACAATAGACAGGCATATAGGTGAATATTTGTGTCAGCTAGATACACTACTTGGAGCGATCAATCACGGGAGAACAGAAAGGCAGTATTTGCACAAGGAGACAGCTTGTGGGGTGGGAGTGCATGCCAGGGAAGGACACTGGGAAGAGGTAACAACAGGAAGAAAGTGCAAAGAGAGCTTTTATATTGTGGAAAAAAAAAAATTGTAGTCAAAGTCATGAGAGAAAATGTATATGAACTGCTGTATGGAAAATGAATTTAGTCTGTAAACTTTCCCCCAAATCACAATTAAAAAAAAAAAAAAGACTTGCACCAAGATCAATGGTAGGTTATTTTCCCTTTATTTTGTTTTCTGTTGTCTTCTTTTTTTGTTATTACCTACTATGAGAAATCTCCTTCATGTTATTTATTATTTATCCAGATCTAAAAATACTATTTATAGTTCTGAGTAGCATAGTGGCTAAGATACTTGCCTGCTAACCAGATGGCTGGCGGTTCAAACCCACCAGCCACTCCTCGGAAGGAAGGTTGGGCAATCCTACTTCCGTAGTGATACTGCCTCAGAAACCCAAGGAGGGGTCGCTATAAGTCGGGGCCGACTCGACGGCACATAACAACAACAACAACAGTTCTGATTATAAAACAATACTTTCACTAAAATGTGTTAACGTAGCATAATGATTAAGGACAAACGTGCTGGGTTCAGACTGTCTAGAATCTCAGTTCTCATCCTTACTAATAGAGTGATACCACACACACACACACACACACACACACACACACACATATCTGTCTATCCTACCTCTTTGCCTATCTATCTATCGATTTGTCTTCCATCGATCGATCCATCCATCCATCTATATCTTTAATTCCCTGTTGATAAATTTTCTCATCTTTAGAATTTTCTGTGGTTGCTTTCAGGCTTACATAAGTTGTTATTGTTGTTGTGTGCCGTCGAGTCAGCCCTGACTCATAGCGACCCCTCCTTGGGTTGCCAAGGCAGTATCACTATGGAAGTAGATTGCCCAACCTTCCGTATGAGGAAGGTGGGTTTGAACTGACAGCCTTCTGGTTAGCAGTCAAGTGCCTTAGGCACTATATCATGGCCTGATGACATTCAATTTACTTGGTGAAATGTAGTTAGTGTTATTTTGGCTGGCACTAATGTTGTTTTATTATTATTTACCATAAGCCAAATAATCTAAAATACTTCTTAATTTATGTAAACATTGAAATTCTCTTAATGAGTCACACACACCTTACTCAAATATTCTAGCTAACTACCTTGAATCTGTGTCTCCAGGTGAAACTCCTTGCAACCAAACACATTTTATTCATCTTTAAATAGGTGTTTGAAAAATTCACTGTGGGGATACTCATCTCTACCTATCATGGAACTTTATTTTTCTGAAAGTTTTGGTTCCTTTTGTTCATCCATGAAGGTCTCTTTTTTTTTTTTTTTGTCTTAAGGGCCTTCATTTATAAAGGCAGCCAAAGAACCTCTGCACTAATAACATTTTAAGGAAAGAACTGTTCCTGCTTTTGTAAATATAAACCCATGTTACTAAAATAATACTACACATAGTTGTATATCTCTCTGAAAGTCAAATATTATTAACAATTCACTGTGAATATTTTTTTTTACATAGAATTTGAGGATATGATTTTTATCGATGAATATCTGATCACATAAGTCCCAGAAATAATTAAACCATTTCCTATTTTATATATTTAAATTGATTTTATTCTTTTCTTTGTATTAATAACGTTGTGATCAGTAAAGCAAAAGGATATTCATTATGTTATTGTTAGGTGCCATTGGGTCAGCTCTGACTCATAACAACAAGAGAACAAAACACTGCCTGGTTCTGCACCATCCTTGGCCTTATATTAAGCTCTTATTATATAGTGCCCAGTTATTTAGTGCTGCTATAACAGAAATATCACAAATGGGGGGCAGATGGGCGGCTTTAACAAACAGAAATTCATTTTCCTGCAGTTTAGGAGGCTGGAAGTCCAAATTCAGTATGCTGTCTCAAGGGGAAGGCCTTCTCTATCAGATCTGGAAGAAAGTCCTTGTCCCTTCAGCTTCTGCTTCCTGATTTCTTGCATCTCCAAGTGTCTTGGCATCTATTTATGCCTCTCTTCTATCTGCTCTCTTGTTTAATCTCTTTATATCTCAAAGGAGATTGACTCAAAACACAATTTACACTAATCTTGCCTCATTAACCTAACAAAAAAACACATTCCCTAGTGGGATTATAATCACAGACATGGAGGTTAGGATTTACAACACATATATTTTGAGGACACAATTCAGTCTATAAAATATCCAGTCTGTCTTAGGCTGGAAGCATCATTGAAACCTGTCCATCATGAGGGACCCTGCTGGTGAAATATCAGTGGCATAGCCTCCAAACTCAAAGCAACACTCAAGCTGCTACAGTATGACAAACTGACAGACAAGTGGTGGGTGATATATTAAAAAAAAAAAAAATCACTGCCATCAAGTCAATTTCGACTCAAAGCAACCCCACTGGGTTTCTGAGGCACTAAATTTTTAAGGAAGTAGATTGCCCCATCTTCCTTCCATGGAATGGCTGGTAGGTTAGAACCACCAATCTTCTGATGAGCAGTCAAATACCTTAGTCACTGTGCCACCAGAACTCCTTCTTATGATGTATAACCAAACCAAAAACCAAACTCCCTGCTGTTGAGTCAGATCCAACTCACAGCAACACCTCCTTTGGTTTCTGAGGGGGTATCACTATGGAAGTAGATTGCCCAATCTTCCTTCCAAGGAATGGCTGGTGGATTTGAACCATCAGCCTTCTGGTTAACAGTCAAATGTCTTAGGCACTATGCCACCAGACCTTCTATTAATTATTAAATGTAGACTTAATAAAATATTTGTTCTTTCTATTTTTGTGCCATTCCATCCTAAGTTTATATCTTCCTGTTTGTTTTGTCAAGTAAAACTTGAAGTCTTAATTATAAACGAGGAAATTTTTCTAACACAGGATTACAAGATGGATCCTTAAAAAACCATTGTACTCTTATTTTGACATAACCATCTTGATTTCTGACTCCATTTGCTGTTGATTACCTGAAACTAAGGGAAAAAGAATGAGACTAAATCTATTTCATAGTAGATATAAGAAACATTATTTCTTACACAATATTATAAGATATATTAAAATAAATGACCTCTTGTTCATTGGTTATTGTAATATGTTTCAAGGGATGTTTAAATTTAAATAGATTAGTCCTTTATGGCAGGTGATCAATTTAGGATAGCGTTCCTTTTTCTGACATGTGTTTTTAGGTATCTCTTGTCTTGTTTCAAGCTAGTTTCTGAGAAATGCTGACATAGCCACATATATTTAGAGGAATCTCAAATGAATTTTAATTACATAGGTCCTTAACAAAACAAGACAACCACTGGTTGTCTGGGCAGCCATTAAACCCACTTGATCTTACTCCAGGTGTTTCCTGTATTTTATGAAAAAACTTCTTGGAAGACAGTACATTTTCAAAAATCTTCATGTGTTTAAAATTCAAGAGTACATAGATATTCAATGAAACTGTGGAAATCAAAGTTCAATTACTCATCCCACTTGCTCCCTGCAGATGTGTCTCTTTGCCATATGTCAAAAGGATTACTGATTATTATGGTGACTTTGCAAAGGCTCTCTTCCTTTTCTGCTTTTCTTAGACTGTGCTATAGTTCCTTTCTCTTCAATTCTGGCAGCTGTTTTTATGATGTATTGAAATAGGCTTCAAGTGACTAAAAGATAGGTTTTGTTAACATCTTCTTCTGCCTTTCTCTGCAACAAATCACTTGCAGACTGACATGAGTGAGAGAAAAAGAAAGACCAATGATCAGATTTTCTTTTGCCTTTGCCTACGAATCATCCACAACCCCAAACCTGAGAAAACATGACCCTGGATTGAGACACAATGATTTTCTCTTCAGCTGTCAGGGAGCCACAAAACCCACACACATTTCCTCTCAAAGCACATTCATCTTATTTTCAAACCTCATATTGTTTTTGGAAATGGCAAACCAGATGTTTGGAAATGTCAAATGTTCAGGATTGAGTTTCAGTTGATTGACATCGACCACCCCATTTGACTTTTGCTTTTCTCTCATCCATTTCTGGAAGGAATATATGATCAAGAACTGATTGTATTGAAGAAGTCTAAGCAGCCCTGAAGTCATTGGTGAAAAATAATCCTCAAGGAATTGGTGGAATATCAGTTGAGATGTTTCAACAAATTAATGCAATGCTGGAGGTGCTCACTCATCTATGCTAAGAATTTTTGATGACAGGCACCTGGACAACCAGCTGGAGGAGATTCACATTTGTGCACATTCCAATGAGGGGCAAACAAACAGAATGTGGAAATTATCAACCAATATCATTGATATTACATGTAAATAAATTTTTATTGAAGGTGGATCAAGAATGATTGCAGTAGTCCATCAATGGTGAGCTGCCAGAGGAACAGATTCAGAGGAGGACTTGGAATGAAGGATATCATTGCTGTTATCAGATGGATCTGGCCTGAAAACAAAGAATACCAGAAAGACAATTACCTGCGTTTTATTAACAATGCAAAAGCATTCAATGGTGTGGATCATAACAAATTATTCATAGCATTGTGAAGAATGGGAACTCCAAAATACTTGATTGCTCATATGGAGCCTGTACATAGACCAAGAGGCAGTCATTGAATAGAACAAGGGTGTACTGTGTGGTTTAAAATCAGGGAAAATGTGTGTCTGGATTGTATCCTTTCACCACTGTTATTCAATCTGTATACTGAACAAATAATATGAGAAACTGGGCTATATGAAGAAGAATGTGGCATTAAGATTGAAGGAAGAATCATTAATAAACTGCGGCATTCACATGACACAGGTTGCTTGTTGAAAGTAAAGAGGATTTGAAACACTGATTGATGAAGATCAAAGACTTCAGCCTTTAGTACAGATTAAATTTCAAGATAAAGAAAACAAAACTCCTCATAATTGGGCCAATAAGCAACTTGTGATAAATGGAGAAAAGAATGAAATTGTCAAAGATTTCATTTTACTTGAATCTGCAATCAATGCCCATGGAAGCAGCAGTCAAGAAATCAAACTTTTTGTTTATCACATTGGATAAATCTGCTGGAAAAAAATTTTCAAAGTTGCTAAAAAACAATGATGTCATCTTGAAGACTAAGTTATACCTGACAAAAGCTATAGCATTTTCAATCACCTCATATGCACTTGAAAATTGAACAATTAATAAGGAAGATTGAAGAATTGATGTCTTCAAATTACCATGTTGGTGACTTTTTGGTTCTCTGGTGCCTCTCTAACAGAAAATACCATAAATGGATGGTTTGAGTTTATTTTCTTACAGTTTTGGAGGCTAGAAGTCTGAGTTCAAAGTACCATCTCTAGGGGTTGGGAGAAAGTCCCTCAATCTGAGCTTTAGCTCTCCCTTAACTACCACATATGTTGACACATAACCTTAACTCCCACAGTGATGGATATTGAACTATCCATAGATTATCTGAAGAAAGAACAAATCTGCACTTGCAAGTACAGTCAGAATGTTTCTTAGAAGTGAGAATGAGAAGACTTTATTTCATATACTTGAGACATGATATCAGGAGGTACCAGTCCCTGGAGAAGGACATCACGATTTAGTAAAGTAGAGGTTCAATGAAAAAGAGAAAGACTCTCAACAAGAGTGGCTGCACAATGGACTCAGATATAGTAATGATTGTGAGGATGGCTCAGGGCCCAGCAGTGTTTTCTTCTGTTGTACACTAGTTCACTATAAGTCAGAACTGACTCAATGGCACCTAATAACAAAAACAAAAGTTCTCATCCACAATGGGAGAGACACTTATTACATCTCTCTAACTTCATAGACTACAACCATTTATCTTCTTTTTGTCCCAAATATTGCTTAATATACTATTTATTGTTTGCTTTAAACATTATCCTTGAAATCAATCTTTTTATCAATATACTTTTTTTCCAGAATATTTACTATTATTATTATTATTATTTGCAATGCATAGTAAGTTTTGGGAAGTGGGGGGAAATAACTAAATAGATAGATAGATAGATAGATAGATAATGGTATCTAAAATAGTACTTTTGAAAGGCAAAGTCATTCCAATCATAGTACTATGATATGTCAGGGCTCTACCTACTGTACTTTTTATTTTTTCAGTTTATTTATTTTCTTAATTTTACTCCATTTACTTTTTGATCCTGCACTATATTAATTCACTGTGGTAGCTGCAGGGAAAACAAGCACAACCAACCATAAAGGAATCTGATCGTAAGTAGCATGTGGAAGTATTATTGTCAATTTCCTAGAATAGAGAATTTTATTCTCAAATTCTCACATCATTTCTCTCTTACATGATTTAACATTTTACTGGTTTCTAACAATGAAGAACACAATTGTTTGTGAAAGATCATATGACATCTGATATAAAGAGAATCAAAGCAGAGTCAATGTCCTACTTCTACTCATAAGTTTTTCCCTGGCCATTTTTTTTAGAAGTAAATTGCCGGTTTCTCCTTTCTACTCTGTCTCAGCCACAAAGTTCGGTTGAAATCTATTCATCATGGGTAACTCTACTGGTGTTTGAAATCCTGGTTGCCAAGTCCTACAGGTTTAGAAGGCACTCAAGTAAACTAGGGAAGAACCACCTTTTCAAAATAGAGAACAACTTTAATGATGTACAGGAATTAGAACTTTTATCATATGGATGGAGTAGTTTTGGGAACTTTCATTTGCTGATGTGGCATGACTCAAAATAGAAGAAACAACTGCAAACATTCATTTATAATCAGAATATCGAATATGAAAATATGAATCTAGAAACATTTGAAGTCATAAAAATTTAAAGGCTACATATGAAAATTGATATTCTATGGATTAGTGAGCTGAAATGGGCTGGTATTGGCTGTTTTGAATTGGAAAAACATGTGTTCTTCTATGCCAAGAATGACAAATGAAAGAGCAATAGTGTCACATTCATGACAAAAAGGATCACTTCAAAATCATCCTGAAATACAATGCTGTCATTCATAAGATAATATGCACACACCTACAAGGAAGATCAGTAAATACTACTATTATTCAAATTGTAGCACCAACCACTACAGCCAAAATGAAGAAATTGAGGAATTTTATGAAGTTCTGAAGTCTGGAATTGATCAAACATTCAAGCAAGATGCTCTGATAATTACTGGTGATTGGAATGCAAAAGTTAGAAACAAATAAGAAGGATCAGAATTTGAAAAATATGGCCTTTGTTGTACAAATAGTGCTAGAGAATTTTGCAAGACCAATGACTTATTCATGCACATACCGCTCTCTTAGAAGAATGCTAAGAGTAACATGGACTCTAAAAGGACTAACAAATCTGTCCTGGAAGAAATGCAGCCAGGATGCTCCTTGGAAGTGAGAGTGACCAGACTTCCTCTCACCTACTTTGGTCATGTTGTCAGAAGGAACCATTCCTTGGAGAAAGATATCATGCTTGGTAAAGTGGAGGGTCAAAGAAGAAGGGGAAGTCCCTCAATGAGATGGATTACCATGGTGGCTGCAACAAATGGCTCATGCATAGCAAGGATCATGATGCTGGCACAGGACTGGGCAGTGTTTCATTCTGCTGTGCATAGGGTCACTGTGAGTAGGAGATGACTCGACGACACCTAACAAACTCCAACAACAAAAATCATGCGGATATAAAAGGTTGAAATATACAGGAATCAAATTGACCAAATCTGAAGAAAGATAATATGTTGTTGTTGTTGTTACGTGCCGTTGAGTCGGCCCCAACTCATAGCAATCCCTCCTTGGGTTTCTGAGGCAGTATCACTACCAAAGTAGGATTGCCCAACCTTCCTTCCGAGGAGTGGTTGGTGGGTTTGAACCGCAGCCTTCTGGTAGAGAAGTTCAATATCATCAGTCACAATAAGGCCAAAGACCAAGTGCAAAACAGACCATAATTTAGTGCTAAGTTAACATTGAAGCTGAAGAAAATTAAAACAAGTCCACGAGAGCCAAAGTATGACCTTGTAATTATTCCATCTGAATACAGAGACCATCTCAATAATAGATTTGAGACATTGAACACTAAGGACTGAAGTGTAGATGAGTTATGGGATGACATCAAGGACCTCATGCATGAAGAAAGTGGACAAAGTTCATTAAGAAGACAATAAAGGAGGAAAATGCTAAAATGGAGGTCAGAAGAGACTCTGAAACTAGCTCTGGAATGTAGACTAGATAAAGACAGTGGAAGAAATGATAAAACAACAACAATGATGAACAGATTATTTCAAAGGGTGGCTTGAGAAGACAAAGTAAAGTATAATCAATATGCAAAGACATGAGGTTAGAAAGCCAAAAGGGAAGAACAGCCTCTGCATTTCTGAAGGTGAATCATCTAAAGAAATTATTTAAGCATCAAGTAGCAATATTTAAGCATTTTATGGACAAAATATTGAATGGCACAGAATGTGTCAAAAGAAGATGAAAGAAATACACCGAGTTACTGTACCAAAAGCAATTGGTCCATATTCCACTATTTCAAGAGGTGGCATATGATCAAGAACTTGTGGTATTGAAGAAAGAATTCTGAGCTGTACCAAAATTCATTGGTGAAAAATAAGCTTTCAGTAATTGATGGAAAACAAATTGAGATGTTTTAATGAACAGACACAATGCTGGAAGCACTCACTAGTCTATGCCAAGAAATTTTGAAGGCAGCTAATGTGGCTAACCACCTGGAAGAGATCCATATTGGTACCCATACCAAAGAATGGTATTCCAACAGAATGTGTACATAAATCATAGATATCATTGATATCACACACAAGTAAAATTTTAAGAATGGTTGCAGTAGTACATTGATATGAAACTGTGAGAAATTCAAGCCAGATTCAGAGGAGGACATGGAATAAGAGATATCTTTCCTTATATCAGATGTATATTGGCTGAACGCAGAGAATACCAGAAAGATATTTACCTTTATTTTATTTACTACATAAAGGCATTCAACTGTGTAGATTATAGCAAATTATGGTTAGCATTGGGAAGAATATAAATTCCAGAATACTTAATTGTGTTCATGAGGAACCTGTATGTAGACCAAGAGAGCTTGTTCAAAGAGAAAAAGGGGATACTACAAGGTTTAAAATAAGGAAGGATGTGCATCAGGATTGTATGCTTTCACCTTTGTTGTTGCTGTTTGGGGCCATTGAGTCATCTCTGACTCATAGAGACTTTTATGTACAACAGAATGAAACACTGCCAGGTCTTGTGCCAGTCTCATGATCCTTGCTATACCTGAGCCCATATTATAGACACTGGGTCAATCCATCTTGTTGGGGGCCTTCCTCTTTTTCACTGACCCTCCACTTTACCAATCATGATATCCTTCTCCAGATAATGGTCCTTTATGACAACATGACCAAAGTAAGTGAGACTAAGTCTGGCCATTCTCACTTCCAAGGAGCATTTAAACCACACTTCTTCCAGAACAGATTTGTTAGTTCTTTTAGCAGTCCATGGTACTTTCAGAATTCTTTGCCAACACCACAGTTCAAAGGCATCAACTCTTCTTCTGTCTTTTTTATTCATGGCCCAGCTCTCACATGCATATGAGGTGATTGAAAATACCTTGGTCTTCAAGGAGTCATTTTTGCTTCTCAGTACTTCAAAGAGGTCTTTTTGCAGCAGATTTGCCCAATGCTATATGTCATCTGATATCTTGACTGCTGCTTCCATTGGTTTTGATTACAGAAGCAAGTAATATGAAGTCTTTGACAACTTCAATCTTTTCTCCATTTATCATGATGCTCCTTACAGGTCCAGCTGTAAGGATTTTTGTTTTCTTTATATTGAAGTGTAATCCTTACTACAGACTGTAGTCTTCAATCTTCATCAGTAAGTACTTCAAGTCATCCTCACTTTCAGCAAGCAAAGTTGTATTGTCTGTGTATTGCACGTTGTTAATGAATCTTCCTCCAATCCTGTTGCCACATTCTTCTTCACATAGTCCAGCTTCTTGGATTATTTGCTCAGCATACAAATTGAATAAGTATGGTGAGAGGATAAAACTCTGATGCACCCCCTACCTGATTTTAAACCATGCAGTATTTCCTCATTCTGTTTGAACAACAGCCTCCTGGTCCATGTACAGGTTCCTCATGAGGACAATTAAGTGTTCTGGAATTCCCATTCTTCTCAATGTTATCCATAATTTGTTATAATCCACACAATCAAATGTTTTTGCAGTCAATAAAATAAAAATAAACATCTTTCTGTTCTTCTTTGCTTTCAGCCAAGATCCTTCTGACATTAGCAATGATATCCCTCATTCCATATCCTCTTCTGAATCCAGCATACATTTCTGCAAGTTTTCTGTCAATATAATGCTGCAACAGTTTTTAAAATTATTTTCAATAATATTTTACTTGCATGTGATACTAATGATACTGTTTGATAATTTCCACATTCTGTGGGAACACCTTTTTTTTTTTTTGGAGTGGGTACAAATATGGATCTCTTCAAGTCAATTGGCCAGGTAATTGTCTTCAAAGTCTCTTGGCACAGCCTAGTGAGTGCCTTCAGTGCAGCATTCATTTGTTGAAACATCTCAGTGGGTATTCTGTCTATTTCTGGAGCCTTATTTTTTGCCACTTCCTTCATTGCAGCTTCAACTTCTTCCTTCAATACCATTGATTCTTGATCATATGCCACCTCCTGAAATGGATGAACATCAATTAGTTCTTTTTGGTACAGTGATTCTGTATTTCTTCCATCTTTTTTTGACATGTTCTGCATCATTCAATATTTTGCCCATGTTGCTGTTGTTTTGTTATGTGCCATCGAGTCAGACCCAACTCATAGAGACCCCTCCTTGGGTTTCAGAGGCAGTATCAGTACGGAAGTAGATTTCCCCATCTTCCTTCTAAGGAGTGACTAGTGGATTTGAACCACCAGTCTTCTGGTTAGCAGTCAAGTGCCTTAAGCACTATGCTACCAGAGCTCCCATTTTGGCCATAGTTTTTGCCCATAGAATCTTTCATTACTGCAACTCGAGGCTTGAATTTTTTCCTCACTTCTTTCAGCTTGAGAAATACTGAACATGTTTTTTCCTTTTGGTTTTCTAACTTCAGGTCTCTGCACATGTCATTATAATAACTGGCTTTGTCTTTTCTATCTGCTCTTTGAAATCTTCTGTTCAGTTCTTTTATCTTGTCATTTCTTCCATTTGCTTTAGCTACTCTCCATTCAAGGGTAAGTTTCAGAATCTCTTCTGATATCAGTTATGGTCTTTTCTTCCTTTCTGTCTTAATAATGACCTTTTCTTTTCTTCATGGATGATGTTTTTGATGTCATCTCACAATTCCTCAGGTTTTCAGTCATCAGTGCTCAATACATCAAATCTATTCTTTTGATGGTCTCTAAATTCGGGAGGGATATAATCAAGGTCATATTTTGCCTCTCCTGGACATGTTTTAACTGTCTTCAATTTTGACTTGAAATTGGATATGAACAGTTGATGGTCTGTTCCACAATCAGTTCCTGGCCTTGTTTTGGCTGAAGATATTGAGCTTCTCCATTGCCTCTTGCCACAGATGTAGTTAATCTGATTCCTGTGTACTCCATCTGGTGAAGTCCATGTATATAGCCACTGTTTGTTCATCGACAATGAATAAGTCATTGGTCTTGCAAAATTCTATAATGCAATCTCCAGTGTTATTTCTATCAGCAAGGCCATATTTTCCAGATACTGGTGATTCTTCTTTGTTTCCAAATGTTATATTCCAGTTGCCAGTGATAATTAACACATCTTGATGGCATGCTTGGTCAATTTCGGACTGCAGATGTTGGTAAAAATTTTCAGTGTCCTCATCTTTGGCTTTGGTGATTAGTGCATAAATTTGAATAATAGTAGTATTAACTGGTCTTCCTTATAGGCCTATGAATATTATTCTATCACTGATAGCATTGTACTTCAGGATAGATCTTGAAATATTCTCTCTGATGATGAATGCTATGTCATTCCTCTTCACTTTGTCATTCCCCACATGGTAGATCATATGGTTGTTTGATTCAAAATGGCCAAAACCAGTCCATTTTAGCTCACTAATGACTAGGATATCGATCTTTATGTGTTCCATTTCATTTTTGAAAACTTCCAATTATCCTAGATTTATACTTCATACATTCCATGTTCTAATTATTAATGGATATTTGCAGCTGTTTCTTCTCATTTTGTGTCATGCTACACCAGCAAATGGACATCTTGAAAGCTTACTCTATCAACATCATTAAGGTTGGCTATATTTGGACGGAGCTCTTTCCCTTTCTTATCTTGAGTGCCTTCTGACCTGAGGGGCTCATCTTTTGGCACTATATCAGAGAATGTTTCAAGACCATTCATCAAGATTTCTAGTAATACATCAGGCAGTGTTTCACTGCTATTCATAAGATTTTCATGGGCCAATTCTTTGGGAAGTGGATGGTCTTTTCCTTTTTCCGAGTCTGTCTTAGCTTGGAAGCTCTGCTGAAATCTGTCCACCGTGGGTAATCCTGCTGGTATTTGAAACACCAATAGCATGGCCTCTAGCCTCACAGTAACACACAAGCCACCACAGTAGGACAAAGTGACAGACAAGTTTGTCTCCCTTAGTTGTTCCAAAGTGTTCCACTCACTTCCTGTTCTCCCTTAGTTGTTCAAAACAACCACCATTTCACTGTTGTTGATGTTGCTATGTTCTGTCGAGTCAGACCCAACTCATAGCTATTCCTCCTTGGGTTTCCGAGGCAGTATCACTACAGAAGTAGATTGTCCCATCTTCCTTCCAAGGAGGGGCTGGTGGGTTTGAACTGCCACCCTTCTGGTTAGCAGTCAAGTGCCTCAGGCATTACACTACCAGAGCTCCCATCATTTCATTACACTTATTCAATCTTTAGGTTGATCAAATAATTGGAAAAGCTGAACTATATGAGGAAGAACATGGCATCAAGATTGAAAGGAGACTCATTAATGACCTTCTATATGCAAGTGAGGAGCTCTGATAGCATAGTGCCTAAGGCACTTGACTGCTCACCAGAAGGCTTGCGGTTCAAACCCACCAGCCACTCCTCGGAAGGAAGGTTGGGCAATCCTACCTCCGTAGTGATACTGCCTCGGAAACCCAAGGAGGGGTCGCTATGAGTCGGGGCCGACTCGACGGCAAACAACAATAACATATGCAAGTGATACAACATTGCTTGCTGAGAGGGAAGAGGACTTGAAAATCTACTGGCAAAGATAAAACACTACAGCCTGCAGTATGGGTTATAGCTCAACATAAAGAAAACAGAAACCCTCACAACTAGAATAATTAGCAATATCATGATTAACAAAGAAAATGTTAAAGTGTCAAGGGTTTAATTTTTCTTGCATCCACAGTCAACACCCATAGAGACAGCAGTCAAGAAATGAAGGGATTTAAATGAAAATATTGCATTGGGGAAATGTGATGGAAAAGATCTGTTTAAAGTGTTAAAGGCCAAGATGTAACTTTGAGGGGTCAGGTGCACCTGACTGAGCTGTGGTATTTTCTTATGTATGTGAAAGCTGGAGAATGAATAAAGAAGGCCAAAAAAGTGATATCTTGGGATTATGGTGTTGAATATACTATGAGCTGCCAGAAGAACTAACTAATCTGTCTTGGACAAAGTAACAGCCAAAATGTTCCTTAGAAGCAAAGGTAGCAAAACTCTATCTTATGTGCTTTTGATATGTTATCGGGTGGAACATTATGCTTGGTAAAATATAAAGTCAGCAAAAACAGGAAAACCCTCAACTAGATCGATTGATGCAGAGGTTTTTAACAATGAGTTCAAGTATAACGACTATTGTGAGGATAGCACAAAACCTGGCGGGTGTTTAGTTCTGTTGTAAATAAGGTTGCTATTATTTGGAACCATTCAAAAATACCTAACAACAAAACAAAATAGCTGAGACGCAATAGTTTCTTAGAAAATGAAAAAAAAAAAAAAAACCAACAACAACAAACCTATCACATTTCCACCTGCAAGCACTTGAGTGGCTTATCACGTAAATTAGACAAAAAGAAAGATGTCATAAATACTCTTCACATTAGAAAGTTACTTGAAAAGTTGTGAGAGTTTCCTGGTGCAACTTTCTACCCTCAGTAAAATATGGCTGAGCCAGTGAAGCCATCATGCTATTAAGTTGATCAATGTACACATTCTGGCCTGATGATTCTGGTTTCCCAATGGCTATTCACATAGATGATGCTTCTATTGACAACATTACACTAGACTTGTCCATTCCTTCAATTTAATTTTGATCTTGACCTTGTAATCTGAGGTTCCTTGAGAGATTGAAGTGTGTTCATCAATTTTCACTTATCTTTCCAATCTCATTGTTTATCACTTATCTAATGCAATTGTGTGCTCCCCTATGCTAGTTGAGGTTATATGTCAACTTGGCTGGACCTGGTTTGAGTGGCTGGGAAGCTGGTTGTAGATATTCACCATGATGAGATTGGTATTCAACTCCATTGTGGAATTTACTGAGAGCAGCTGACTAGCTGCTTTAGGGATTTGGTCTGCTTCTGATATATAAGGGGAAGCTTTGGGAATGGCCTGCAGATTTTGGCTCTCTGTAATCCTGCAAGAAGCTGAGTCTTCATTCAGCAGCCTGCTGTTGTCTGTTGATTCTGGGACTGTTAAAGCCAAAGATGAGCAAATTGAAGAATTTTATCAGCTTCTACAGTCTGAAATTGACCAAACATGCAATCAGGATGTGTTAATT
>NW_006921998.1:2743734-2745217 GCF_000298275.1 Orycteropus afer afer
CTAAAAGAACTAACAGATCTGTCCTGGAGGAATTGCAGCCAGAATGCTCCTTGGAAGCAAGAATGGCCAGACTTCGTCTCACCTAATTTGGTCATGTTGTAAGAAGGGACCATTCCCTGGAGAAGAATGTCATGCTTGGTAGAGTGGAAGGTCGACGAAAGAGGGGGAGGCCTTCAACAAGATGGATTGACACGGTGGCTGTGATGATGGGCTCAAGTATAGCAGAGATTGTGGGGCTGGTGAGGGATCGGGCAGTGTTTCGTTCTGCTGTGCATGGGGTCTCTATGATTCAGAAATGACTCAACGGCACTTAACAACAACAACAATGGACTTGAAACGGTGTCCTGCCATGTGGTTTGGTAATATTGGGACTGTGTCTTTTTACTTGTCAATGTTGGGTGTGCCAGCCTCAGCAGTTAGCAACTGCCTGAGTGAAGAAAGATTCCAGCTTCAGTGGGCCTGAAGCAAGAGGCAGAACTGAAATACAAGGTCAAGGGGATTTCACCCAACCCCTAGAGTGTGGAACTTTGAACTCAGACTTCTAGCCTCCTAAACTGTAAGAGAATAGGCTCCTGTTTGTTAAAGCCATCCACCTGCAGTATTTCTGTTAAAGTGTCATTGAAGTAACCAAAACATCTTCTAACTTATTACATGGAACTCATTCCACACACTAGATTTTTATCACTTCTTTCTGTTACAAATGCCATTCCTTTCTCTAAGTAATATCCTTCTGTTTATTTTCATGGAATCTCTTTCTACCCTGAGAAAATAAAGGAAGCAAAATACTAGTTTGGGTAAATGAATAATTAATATTTGAGACTACGATGTTTTGTTATCTGTGGATTCATTTTATTAAAGTGTTGGTATTGAGCAGAGAATTAATCTATTGAGTACTTCTGCCTAAGTCCTGTTTTGTGGCTGATGTAAAATGTTAGTTTGGTTATCTCAGTTTTAATTTTTTCAGGCAAAAGAATTCCTTATGCTTCACATAAGAGATTAATATCTGCACTCAGTGTCTTTTCCATCAAGAAATGTACTTGTAACATGTGTAAATACATATGTCTCTGTGTGTGTGTGTGTGTGTGTGTGCGTGCACACATAGATCATCCTTTTTATATGACTCATATGGTGATAAATTGTTTTTACATCTTCCATCTTCATTGGCTCAGGCTGTGTATACTTTCTTCTGTTTCTTTTCTTGGAAGGCAATACATAAAGATATTTATGTTTTTCTTTGCGATTTTAAAATGTGATTTTGGTAGCAGTCCATTTGTGATAGCTGGAGCTGTATGTCAACTTGGCTGGACCCAAGTTCTGTGTGGTTGTTCCCTTGATGGGATCAGATGACTGTGTTCTGAGTGGCCAATCTGCCCAAGGGGAGTTTCCCTAGGGGTGTGGCCTGCTTCCAGGATATCCAGGGACATCCTGGGAAGAGAGACATTCTTTGAGGGATTGGAACCCTGGTGTGCTGGCTACAAGCTTC
>NW_006921998.1:2757841-2766545 GCF_000298275.1 Orycteropus afer afer
ATAACACTATTGTGCTTTAGTTGAAATACTCTATACTGACCAGCTCGGAAACCCAAAGGATGAGTTGCCATGAGTTGGAACTGACTCAACAGAAGTGAGGTGTTTTTTTTTTTTTTTAGTTTTATACTCACAATAAGACTTACTCTGCCTCAGTTTGCTATCGTAAGTAAATTTATAGACCTCTCCAATGTAGTTTATTGCACTCTTCCCAAGATACACATCTCACCTTTTGCTATTCTTATGGACTTCAAATCTTTTAGGAACCAGTGAGCAACTTACCCAGTGGTAAGAATTTGAACGTAGAAATGAAAAAGAAAAGAAAAAAATGGTTAAAATGAATTCTTGCCTTTAAATGAATCATTTGTCACTAAGCATTATGATTATTTATTTTGCAGACTTTTTGAGTCAAATATTTTGATCAAAATAGGTTATAATTTAGGTAATAAATAGCTTGAGTTTGATGGTTTCATTTTATGTTACATTTTACCTGAGTAATAGATTCTACAATCAATTTTTATTGATAAAAATTAATTCAAATTTGAAAATGCCAGAGGCTACCTATGAAGCACTCTAAAAATTGAGGATTATTATTTTTCAGTATCACCTATCACATACTGATAGATTAAAAAAAAAAAAAAAAAGAAAGAAAGAAAGAAAGGAAAACACCTATTTTTAAGATTTTCCTCTACCTCTTCAACCCCAGGAGATGGCCTGCTTTTTATTTCATTGAGAAAATAGTAGCACTTAGAATGCAATGTTTCTATTCTTCTGCCAGCTCTACCTTCCCCTTTCTGAAGGACTCATCTAGACTGCATTAGTTTCTGTTAAAATGGAAGAACTATCATTATATGTCCAGTGATGAACTATCATTTTATATGTCCTAACATACTCCAGGCCATGTTTTCCTTACAGTAATCCTACATCTCATTTTCATCATTAAATTTGCCCTCTCTGTTGAGTCATTCCCATGCCATATCCCTGTATGCTATAATATTGTCTACTTTAAAAACAAACAAACAAACTGCCCAGATCAGCTGTCTCTCCAGCTATATACTTATCTCTTCAATTTTATGAACTTCAGGTAACATTTTCCTGAAATTGTTTCCTCTACTACCTTTCCTCTGGTTCTCTCCTCTATTCATTATTTTCTATTCATGTATTGAAACCATAGCGTTTTCAACTGCTGCCGTCTTATTAAATCCAGTGGTCAATTCCCATTCCCTTTTGTTTGTTTGTTTTCGTTTTTGTTTTTAACCTATCTCTGATCAACATAAGACATAACTGCTAAATTCATCCATTTTGAATTGCTCTTTCATTGGCTTCTGGAACGTGCCTCTCTCCCAAGAGGGTGCTGCTTCTACCTCATTAGCTTCTTTTCCACTTTTTGGCTTGTATTCAAGTGCCCAGAGCCAGTCTTCCTGCGTTACCCCAACAGCACTGTAAGTCTCCTATCTTGATAACTGCAGTAGTTTCCTAAATGTTTTTCTCTTTTTCTATTTCATTCAGAACTCTCCTAGAGTCAATATCACACAGGGAGAACAGAGAGATTTTTATAATGTACAAGTCATATTTGCTACATTCATTGGCTGGTCATCACACCTTACCCTTACATGTCCAACCAGTCTCATCATGATCTAGCCCTGCTACTGCCCTGCCCTCTCTTCAGTTCACTCTCACTCTCTTTTAACTCCCGTTACACTGGCCATTTTGTTGTTTGAATATATCAAATTCATTACTGCTGTAGGTGGGATTTTCCTTCTTCTTCTTCTTCTGTCTGTAGTGCTTGTGAGAGCTTCCTCTAGCTTTACTCAAAGCTTTCCTCTCATTTCTTTGTAAACTCTGTTCAAATATCATCTCCTTACAAAGGACTAATCTGACAACAGTATCAAAATAATGACACTTTTCACGCCATTCCCCCTTTTTCTTTTCCTTTCTAATACACATTACTACCTGGCATTACACTGCCTTTTTTTTTTTTTTTTTTTTTTTTTGCTTATAGCCTCTCTTATCAGAATTTAAACTTTTGAAGTCAAGGATGTTATCTATGTGTATAGAGTTTAAAACAGAGCCCAGCCTATAGTAATTGTTTTTTAAAAATATGTCTTGGAATAAATGAATGAAAGAACTTTGAAATTATTATACTGCCATCCAAATCAATTTAGGAGTTTTCATTGTCATTGATAGCTTCTTAATTTTGCAAATTGTATTTTATGTATGGAAGGAAATATGTTATATATCTCTAAAATAGGATGTTTAAAACTTTCATGAACCATGTCATAATCAGTGATTTACTTTTCAATCTCCCTCAACACATTTTAAACTCTTCAGTTGTCTCACTTTTTTATGCATGTCCCTTCTCCCATTATGTAGCAGGAGACCTGGATGAATAAATTAGTAGATTAATGAATGAATATCATACATTTGATTTATGTTGAGTTTAAAAGTAGCCAAGTAGCCAAACATTTTCACAATGATTACTGTTAGACTGCATCTTCCTGCTACTCAATTTAAGGGGTTATTTCATGAACCTAAGTATAGAAGCTTATATTTTTCCCATATTTAATTTTATCTAGTAAGTTTTATATTATTTTTCTAGCCAGAATCATTTTAGACTCTCAATTAGTTGAGAAAACTGTAGCCACTATATGAAAGGTGTTGAATAGTCACTATATGAATCTCCTGATAGTTTGAAAAGTACTCTTACTTTACTTTGACACAAATAATGTAGGAAAAATCTTTATCAGAACAAAGTCAAGAGCAAATTATCTTGAGCAATTTCCTTTTGAAAATAAAATAATCAAACCTTGTTGGCAAAGTTAGATACAGAATTAGTCATGTATGTGAGATTTTAGAATCATTTATAAGACATTTATGTTCAGATAAAAGAGCTCTGGTGTAGTTTCTAAGGTATCTGACAACTAGACAAAAGGTTGGAGTTTCAAACTCACCAGCCACTCCATGGAAGGAAGACAGGGCAATCTACTTACATAAAGATTTACTGCCTTGATAACTGAAAGGGGGTCACTGTGAGTTGACATCAACTCTATAGCAGTGATTTTTTTTTTTTTTTTAATGTTCAGATGCAGTACCTTAAATAAAGCATATCCCAAAATACATCAATTGCCCACTGCTATTTTCTTTTATACAATGTTTATATGCAATGTTTCATGATTGTGACAGGAAGATCGTGGTTTTATGTAACTAAATTGTGGACTAACAGTGCTAGAATAATACAAATGATTAACTCATTACAAAGCAGTTACCAATGATTATAGGTCTTGCTCAGTAGCTCAGACTGGTCAAGAAGGATTCATATTCTTTCCAACTTTCTGCTCAGCCATTGTCATAAGTTTTACATCTTTCAAGTTACTACACCAGGCTATGAGAATATCTCTAAGAATCATGTCCTGATACTATACTTCAATATAAGAATTAAAACGTAGAAGAAAAAGATTCATTTTAACCAGAGAGTACCTTCTTTTTGTCAATAATTCAAACAGCAACTATATGCATGAACCTCACTAGATAGAACACATAGTAATCAAATTGACTACATCTGTGGAAAGAGACATTAGAGAAGCTCAGTATCCACAGTCAGAACAGACCAAGGCTGATTATGGAACAGACAAACAATTGGTCATATGCAAGTTCAAGTTGAAGCTGATGAGAATTAAAATAAGTTCACAAGAGCTAAAATACCTTGATTATATCTCACCTGAATTTAGTGACCATCTGAAGAGTAGATTTGACACATTGAACACCAGTGACCAAAAACCTGATGAATTGTGGCATGATATCTAAGACATCATACATAAAGAAAGCAAAGTGTCATTAAAAAGATGGGAAAGAAAGAAAAGACCAAAATGGATGACAGAAGAGTCTCAAACTTCCTTTTGAAAAAAGAGTAGCTAAATTGAATGGAAGATATTATGAAGTAAAAGATCTGGACAGAAGACTTCAACGGGCAGTATGAGAAGATGTAGTAAAATATTACCATGGAATGTGTAATGCCTGGAATTAGAAAATCAAAAGGAAAGAGTACACTCAGCATTTCTAAAGCTGAAAGAATTGAAGAAACAAAAATCAAGTCTCAAGTTGCAATATTGCTGGATTCTATGGCCAAAATATTGAAGGATAAGGAAAGCATCAAAAGAAGATGGAAGGAATATAGAGTCTCTGTACCATAAAGAATTGGTTGATGTTCAACCATTTCAGTAGGCAGTATATGATCAAGAACCAATGGTACTGAATGAATAAATCCAAATTGCCCTGAAGGAATTGGCAAAAGACAAAGCTCTATAAATTGATGGAATATCCATTGAAATGTTTTAGGAAATGGATGCAATGCGAGAAACAATTAAAAATTTATGCCAAGAAATTTGGAAGACAGTAACTTGGCCAACAGAATGGAAGAGATCCATATTTGTGCACATTCCAAAGGAAGGTGATCCAAAAGAACACAGAAATTATCAAACAATATCATATATATCACACACAAATAACATTTTCCTAAAAATAATTAAGAAAGAGCTGCAGCAATATAGACAAAGAATGGCAGAAATTCAAGGTATATTCAGAGGAGGATGTGGAATAAGAGATATCACTACTTCACTACTGATGTGAGATGGAAATTAATTGAAAGCAAATAATACCAGAAAGATATTTACCTGTGTTTTTTTGACTATGCAAATATATTTGACTCTGAAGATCATAATAAATTATGGATAACTTTATGAAGAATAGGAATCCCAGAACTCTTAAGTGTACTCATGAGGAACCTGTACATAGACCAGGAGGCTGTCATTAGAACAAAACAAGGGGATGCTGCATGGTTTAAAATCAGGAAATGTGTGTGTCAGAGTTGGATCCTTTCACCACATTTATTCTATTTATCTGTATGCTGAGCAAATCCAAGAAGTTGCACTATATGAAGAATGCTTCATCAGGATCAAAAAATACATTAGCAACCCGTTATATGTAGATGACATAACTTTGTTTGCTGAAAGTTAAGATGACTTGAAACACTTACTGATGAAGATCAAAGATGCTTCAGTATGAATTACACCTCAATAAAAAGAAAATAAAATACAGCTCAACAATCAGCAACATAATGATAAATAGAGTAAAGATTGAAGTTGTCAAGGATTTCATTTTACTTCAGTCCTCAAGAAATAAAACTACATTGTGCTTTGGGCAAATCTGCTACAAAAGACTAAAGTGTTCAAGAGGAAAGATGTCATTTTGAAGACTAAGATGAACCTGACCCAAGCCCTGGTATTTTTAGTAGCTCATGCACATGTGAGAGCTGGACAATGAACAAGAAAGACCACAGAAGAACTGATACCTTTGAATTGTGATGTTAATGAAGAATATTAAATATATCATGGACTGCCAGAAGAATGAACAAGTCTGTGTTGGAAAGAGAACACTCAAAATCCTCCTTAGAACTTAGAATGCCTAGACTTTGTCTCTTTTACTTTGATCATGCTGTCTGGAGGGACCAGTCTGTAGAGAAGAATATTATAGTTGGTAAAGGAAAGGGTCAGCAAAAAAGAGGAAATGCTTCAAAGACATGGATTGACAGTGGCTGCAGCAGTAGGCTCCACTATAACAAGGATGGTTAGGATGGCAATGAACCAGGCAGTGTTTCTTTCTGTTGTACTCAGAAGCTGTACCAAGTCAAAACCAGCTGCATGGCACTTAAGAACAACTACAACCTTCCTTCTTATCATTTTTCTCTGAATACCTCTTTGATTATAACCAGATCATGCATTCTCCCTTAGCTTTAAAGGATGCTGGGAAATTCTGGGGAAAAAAGGGAATGGTCTTGTTTTTATTGACTTAGAGGCATGATGTTTTCATCGCTGGGGCTGGTCACATTGTAATCTACAACATATTGAAATTCTGTTAGCAAGCAAATTTTACATAAGTACCTAGCAATGCCTGCCTAATTTCTCATTCTTTTTTTTTCTTTTCTTTTCTCACTGATTTTTTCCTGTTTAGAGCAGTTACAGAGTCCTCACTAGGATTCAAATCAATGTTTTCATTCTCTTCCATGAATTTCAAGTTCTCCTGCCACCAATCCATCATCCCCTCTCTGTTCCACAGTTGTCTCTGGTACACATTCTTTTCTACATCTCCCCCAATAATCATTCTGTGTCCTGTCTGCATACATATTTCTTGCATTTTATTCACAGTTTAATCTTCAGTTACTGTTATATAGAAGTAGGTCAATACATGCATCTGAAACAAATGAATGAGAACATGATTGTCAAAAAAATCATTCTGAATTGCAACATTTATCTTCTAATTCCTTGTTCAAATCCAGCCATGCTTTCCTTTCTTCCAGTTATAAAAAGGATTTATTCTTTGGCTTGTCTTTCAAGATATCTGGAACATAGACCCACTTACCTTCGACTCTCATTACTCTTCAGTCTCCTCCCCAGGAATTAGTCAGGATTAGTTCTCTCATAGTCTTATAAAAACTACTATATTTATTAATATGTCATACATGAAAGTGATTTGTAAATTATACATTTATGTAGAAATAAAGATTTTTAGTAGCTTAATCTCTATGCACATATTTATGCTTCTATCTCATGAAAATATATTTCTTTTCCTCTTCCCTTTTCCAAAATTGTATCATTAGACCCTCTGTTTCTGACTTCATCAGCAAGCCACCCACAACCTAACAGTAATCATCTCGACATACTAAAGTCTGCTTATTTTGAACATCTGGAAATCTCTATTTGAGTACGATTTTCTGTTCTACCTGCTTTGGAGGGAAATCGTTTATACTTAAGAACAAATGTCTCTAGAAGCAGCCCTTAACCAATTACATATGATAATACTTCATCTTTCTTTCCTCTTCATTAGCATAACTTTGACTCATGTTCTATACTATCTGCTGCAAGCTCCCGTAAGATGAAGACTCAGTTGCCTACAGTAGTAATTTTCTTGTTAATTTACTACTTAGTGTTTCCTGGGGTCAACTCACAAATACACTACTTGAGTTTAAATCTCTGTCAGAGTGTCTGCTCCTGGGGATACCCAAATTAATATAGAATAACATGACATGGAGGTTGCTTTGAGTCAGAATAGACTCTACATCATTTCCTCCTAGTTATTTGTGTTGTTGACAGTCACTTTCTTTTGGTTTTCTTCTAAATATCTTAGCACCTGAATATATTCTCTCAATAGATTTTCATATTTGTACAATTGCTTAGTATTTTCAAAAGAATCCTAAGCTTGCCAAGGATTTGTGAAATCTCCCTGTAATCTCCAACTACATGGTATACACCTGGCCACTCTCCAGGTACTGCGTAAGTGCACTGTTCATGGTTGATTGACTATGGTAAGTTCACAGCAGGAACGCTGGTGATGCAGTGATTAGACTGTTCTGCTGCTAACCAAAAGGTTGGCAGTTCTAACCCATCCACCTCTCTGTAGGAGAAAGATGTATCAATCTACTTTCATAAAAGCTTACATCATTGGAAACCCTATGGAACTGCCAGAAGAATGAAAAATCTCTCTTGGAAGAAGTTCTCCCTTGGAACAGCAAGAATGTTCCCTAGAAAAGTGAGGATGGCACAGCTTTTTTTCACGTAATTTTGACATGTCACCAGAAGTGACCAATCCCAGTAGAAAGAAATCATGCTTAGAAAAGTAGAAAGTCAGTGAGAGAGGGGAAGTCCTCATGGAAATGAATGACCCAGTGGCTTCAACAATGGACTCAAGAAAGGCAATGATTTGAGGCTGGCACAGGTCTGGGCAGTATTTTGTCCTGTTGTGCATAGGATTACTATGAGTTGAAACTGTCTGAATAGCACTTAAGACAACAACATATCTATATTTGAATATGTATCTCTATCTATTTGTTGTTGTTGTTGTTGTTGTTGTTAGGTACTGTTGAGTCATCTCCGACTCATATTGATCTTATGTACAACAGAATGAAACCATGCCCAGCCCTGTGCCAATCTCATGATCCCTTCTATACCTGATCCCATCACTGCAGCCACTGTGTCAATTCATCTAGTTGAGGGCCTTCCCCTTTTTCACTGGCCCTCCACTTTACCGAGCATGATATCCTTCTCCAGGGAATGGTCTCTTCTGACAACATGACCAAAGTAGATGAGACGAAGTCTGGCCATTCTCGCTTCCAAGGAGCATTCTGGCTACAGTTCTTTCAGGACAGATTTGTTAGTTCTTTTAACAATCCATGGTACTTTTAGTATTCTTCAGCAACGCTACAACTCAAAACATCAACTCTTCTTTGTTCTTCTTTATGCATTGTCCAGCTCTCATATGCACATGAAGCAATTGAAAATACTATGGCTTGGGCCTCTATCTATATATGTATCTATATCTAAATTTATTTTTATTTTAGAACTTTAAAAAAATTCATTATGGGATTTTAACTATTTTTAAATGTACACATCAGTGACATCAATTCCATTTGCCTTGTTTTGTTTCCATCATCACTATCCATTTCTAAAAGTTTTGCATTATCCCAAACAGAAACTATGGACACCTCAGCAATAAGTCCTATCAACTTCTCCCTCCAGCCTCTAGTAACCATGAATGATTTTTTCTTCACAATGTGGCTATTCTAAATATTTCATACAAGCGAGGTCATTCCATATTTGTTCTTTTGTGTGTGACTTATTTCTCTCACAATAATATATTGAATAATCATCCATATTGT
>NW_006921998.1:2767818-2768802 GCF_000298275.1 Orycteropus afer afer
CAAATATTCATTAAAAACCAGAACATGGAATATGCTAAGTGTGAATCTAGGGAAATCGAAAGTTGTCAAAAATTAAATCAAACACATAAAGATTGATATCCTAGGCATCAGTGACCTGAAATGGACTGGTTTTGGCCATTTTGAATCAGACAACCATATGATCTACTACACCAGGAATGACAGTTTGAAGAGGAATGGTATAGCATTCATCATCACAAAGGGTGTTTCAAGATCTGTTCTGAAGTACACTGGTGTCAGTGATAGGATAATATCCATATGCCTACAAGGAAGACTATTTAATACTATGATTATTCAAATATATGCACCAAGCACAAAAGCCAAAAATGAAGAAATTGAAGATATTTATCAACTTCTGCAGTCTGAAGTTGACTGAACATGCACTCAAGATGTGTTAATTATCACTGGTGACTGGAATGCAAAAGTTGGAAACAAAGAAAAAACACCAGTATTTGGAAAATTTGGCCCTGGTGACAGACGTGACACTGAAGACTGCATGATAGAATTTTACAAGACCAATGACTAATTCATTGCAAACACCTTTTTTCAACAACACAAACAGTAGCTATACACGTGGACTTTGCAAGATAGAGTATACAGGAATCAGATTGACTACATCTTTAGCAAGAGGCGATGGAAAAGCTCAATGTCTTCAGCCAAAATCAGGCCAGGAGTTGACTGTGGAACAGACCATCAACTGCACATATGCAAGTTCAACTTGAAGTTGAAGATAATTAAAACAAGTCCATGAGAGCCAAAATATGACCTTGAATATGTCCCTCCTGAATTTAGAGACCATCTAAGGAAAAGATTTGATGTACTGAATACCAATGAGCGAAAACCAGAGGAATTATGGTACGACATCAAGAACATCATCTATGAAGAAAGCAAGAAGTAATTAAAAAGATGAGAAAGGAAGAAAAAAACAAGACGGATGTCAGAAGAGACTCTACAACTTACCCTTGA
>NW_006921998.1:2772277-2780118 GCF_000298275.1 Orycteropus afer afer
TTAATCCCCTTTCTCCCACTCTCTCGCCCTGCTGCTTTGGGCATGCCTGAGTTCCCTCTCCTCACCTGGATACCTGTGGCTGAGTGGAGAGTAGCTAATGCAAATGGAAGAAATGACAAGATAAAAGAGCTGAACAGAAGATTTCAAAGAGCAACTTGAGCAGACGAAGCCTATTGCTATTATGGAGTGTGCAAAGAACTGGAGTTAGAACACCAAAAGGCAAGAACATGCTTGACATTTTTCGTGCTTAAAGAACTGAGGAATAAATTTAAGCCTTGCGTTGCAATATTGAAAGATTCTATTGGCAAAATATTGAATGATGCAGGAAGTATTAAATGAAGATGGAAGGTATACACAGAGTCATTGTACCAAAAAGACCTGGCCAATCTTCATCCATTTCAGGAAGTGGCACATGATCAAAAAGCAATGGTATTGAAGGAAGAAGTTGAAGCAGCACTGAAGGAATTGGCAAAGAACAAGGCACCAGGAATTGACAGGATACCCCTTGAGGTGTTTCAACAAACAGATGCCCCACTGGAAGCACTCACTTGGTTACACCAAGAAATTTGGAAGACAGCTACCTGGCCAACTGAGTAGAAGTGATCCATATTTGTACCCATTCCAAAGAAAGGTGATCAACTCGATGGCAGTGAGGATTTTTTAAAATATTTTAAATAAAATAAATATTTTAATATTTTTGTATAATTATCATGCAAAATAACTTGGTATCACATTGATGCTAAGCAAAAAAATGTCTTGCTAAATACATAAATACAATCAATATTTTCTGATGATTTCAGCACAAATTTATCAGTGAATGCCAGCCATTTCTACCTAATTTACTATTTGAAATCAATAGAAAATTTAATGAACTATTCCGTAGTGATACTGCCTCGGAAACCCAAGGAGGGGTCGCTATGAGTCGGGGCCGACTCGATGGCACATAACAACAACACAACAATTACAGTTAAAATTCCTTTTTCTGAATACTTATCTTGAAAACTACCTCTAACTGAGCACTATTAGTGAGTTATGCTTTCTGTTAATTCTTTGTTCAGAAAAATTTATTTGAGTAATTTTCTACAAAGGGACATCTGTTCTCTAAGTATTCTGTTGGAGCTAAATTCTGATGACCTTCAGGGCCAGTAACTGTCTGATAAATGGTGGCCAAGATGGGAATGGATTTTAATTGTATGTTGAGAAGAGGACTGTTGGATTACATTAGTGAATATATTATTATTTTATGGAAATGAAAAAATATTACAATGACTTGGTTCATTGGACTAACAAAAACAAATCTTTGATTTGAAAATAACTCTGGCCATTTGTGTTAACAGATCCTATTGGCTCCTTTGCTCTTTGAAATAAACTATTATAAAACATTCTGGAAAAGACCCCTGAGTGCATTATAAAGTTAACTTACAATTAAACGCTGACATATCCAAAGAGCAGGAAGACAAATTTCAAGTGGATAATCTCTAACTTATTTAACATGAACATCTTCTTTACCCAATCAAATATTTATTGTACCTTGATGGTGCAATCTATTTCCATAATGATACTGCCTTGGAAACCCAAGGAGGGGTTGCTATGAGTCAGGTCTGACTCGACGGCACATAAAAACAACAACAGCCCTGTGCCAGAAACTTTATATACTCAAACTTTATATTTGAGATATATAGAAGTGAATGAGACATAGTCTCTGGTCTCAGTATATCCAACGCCAATTGAAAGAGGCAGTTATGGATTGTAATACTGTGAGGTAAGTACAATACAAGTTATGATTGGAGTACAATGGATGAAGTGGTAAACTTAGTGGAGTAGGATTAAAGATGGATTATAAGAAATCTCAGCAGAGGTGACACTTGAACTGTGTTTTGAATTATGATGAATGGTTCTCTAGGTAACAAAAAGGAGCTCTGGTAGAATAGTGCCTAAGGCACTTGACTGCTAATCAGAAGGCTGGCGGTTCAAACTCACCAGCCACTCCTCAGAAGGAAGGTTGGGCAATCTACTTCTGTAGTGATACTGCCTCGGAAACCCAAAGAGAGGTCACTATGAGTTGGGTCCGACTCGACAGCACATAATAACAACAGGTAGTAAAAAAAGATAACATAAAGGGCAATTCAGACAGAAAACATGGTCAATATGGAGTGCAGCTGTGGTCAGCATAGATTCTGTACAGGACCAGAGTGTGAACATTTAATGTTTTGCTAACCATACAACCTTTGCAGCACAAAAGCAAGTATAGATGGGTGTAGATCAATTAGGCTGAGCACACAGTCACTCACCCAATCATCTCCAATGGAATCCCTATCATTTCCAGAGCAATACATTTATACAATCATAGCTCACATTTCCTTTTGGGCTTGAAAAGCTTCCAAGTCTAAGAAGGTCATGCTCCTCCCCTAGCAATGGAACTCTTGGCATTTCATATTGCTATTTCAAATGTTGTAGTGTAGTTATCTGACAAGTGGAGAGTTTGTGTATTTTCTTTCCACAATAACATTCTTATTTATAATAATGTAATTTTGTTTTGGGTTTATATTTATATTTTTTGGTTTATGGTCTTTCTGTAACTTCAATAATAATATGGATCTCCCCCATTTTATCCCAGATTGACAAAACAACTAATTGATATTCAATAGGTGTCAATAAATATTAAGAGTAAGATATGATGAATCTCAGATAATTGAATGGAACTTAGAATAAATTATGATTTTCAGCTCCATATGTTTTAGTGACTAAAGCATAATTAATATAGAAGAACAGATTATATGAGTAGAAACTCTTCAGAGAAGACCAAGAATATAACATTGGGAAAACCTAGTGCTTTGGAGAAGAGACTGGGAATGATATGTCAAAGAAGAGGGTCCAATAAGAGCAGAGAAGACTAGTACATTGAGTTAGGAAAGGGTATTAAGGAAAAGTAAGTAAATGATGACAGTGTCTAATGTCTCAGAAAAGTCAAATCAGTGAAGGTAATCATTCATGTGTCAATGTTTTTTATAAGATCTTTTTTTTCCCATTAAATTGAATTAATGCTTTACCTAGATGTATATGGAATGACTTTCACTTCTGCTTATAAATTCCTAGATCTAGATAAGGACATTTCCCATGTTTGCCTTCTTCTTAAAATATACCTTAGTTGCTGCTCTTAGTACTATGGAGGGTGTCTACCAAATAAGCCACTTACATTTTTTAATACTTCTTTGTGAAAATAAGGTTTCTCATTCAAAATGTCAATTTCTTCCAATATGATAGCCATAAAGCCAAAAATGCCATGCCTACTTCCTCTGAGTCAATGCCCTCTCAAGGTGACTCCATGTGTGTTAGAATGGACCTGCATTCCATAGTGTTTTCAATGCTTGTAATTGTATAGAACTAGATCACCAGGTCTTTCTTACATGGTACTGCTGTGTGGAATAGAACTGCCCACCTTTTGATTAGTAACTAAGCACAAGCATTTTCACCACCCAAAAAACTTATTAAAAGCAAAAAATGTGATTAATTCATTTGTTTATTATGTGTTTATTATGTCTTAGCCATTGAGCTACATATTAGGGATATAAGAAATAAAAAATACAGTCCTTGCCCATATAAAATTTACATTCTAATGCATCAGAGATAAAATTTTAAAAAATGCATGATGGATTATTTACATTTGATTGTAATAAATGTTGGGAAGAGTAGTATAATGTTATGGAAATGTCAGTCATCCTGACTGAGTTTTGGGGAAATGAATAACACCTGCTTGTCAGATGACATAGGAGGAAGTGGGAATGAAAATCGTGTCTTTTTTAGGAAAATATCTGTAAGTCGCAAAGAGACAAGACATATTTGAGTACTGACAAATAAAACAAAAGCATAATGAAACTGGTAAATTCAGCTAGAACACAGAAGTCAAGGATATACTGATATGAAATTAAATGGGTAGGTTAGACAGTGGCCAGATCACATGGGATATGTCATTGTATAAAAAGATCAATCTCTGCTATCTGAAAAATTAATTGCAGTAAGAGAATCAAGGCAGGGCGAGCCATCTGGATGCTATTGAAATACTTCAGGTTAGACACAATGCTGGCCGGTGAATGCAGAGGAGCTAGGCTGACATGGGTATGTTACTGTGCTTCAGAAGGGCCTGCTTTTCGTTTAGGATTGATGACATAATGCTTGTATTTAGCTGTCATTTTTTTTTTTTTTTTTTTTTTTGGAGGAATGGGGGGCACAGAGTAAGTCCTCCATAGAGACTAATAGAATTGTAATTATTATAATCAATACAGGATCCTGAAACATCTTGACCTAGTGAATATGAAACAGTTCCTAGAATTTGCTGCCAAGTGCATAATTGTCTTCTGATACCAGCAGAAACAATCAAACAGAAAGTTCCTGGGCATCCTTTTAATGAATTTTGAATGGCGTCCTTCGCAGGGTGATCCTTCTTCCTGCTGAACTTGCACTTTGCCTCTTTGCATCTGCAAGTGCATCTGTGTAACCTTTCACAGATGGAGCAGGAACTGCTATCTGTGCTGATCTGCAGATAAAATGTAGTTTGCTTTTCGTGGGTTGAGCTGACCCTGTTGCTAAGAGCCCAGTGACTTTGTCTTCAGTAATGTATTTATATTAGAAACTTTCCTTTGACATGTAGTGCAGAAGTCTCATCAACAAGGGTCATTTCCCCCCTCCTCCAGGCAAAAGTGCCTTTGGAGAACTTCAATGTGTGTTCTGCATTCCAGCTGCACCAGTAATGAACTCATTCCAAACAATGGTATGTTAACAGCATAGCTATGAAAATTAATCAGCAACGACCACAATAGAATTTGAATTAATTGATTGTGAACTTTAAAATTTTTAATAAAAGTTGATGGCCATGATAAGAAGGGCAATTTCAGCAGTTCAATAATTTCATTACATCCTGCAGTTTTCAATGATGCTGAACTTGTGAGAAATCTTAGGAGGCGATGGTTAGTGCTCACCTGTTAATCTCTGACTTATTTGGTGGAGGTAGAGGTTGGATGGACTAAGAAGTACAGGGAAGTTCTGTGGAAAATAAAAAGGCTTCAGTAGATGACCTCTAAGCTTATAACATTTATTGAATTTACTGTAATTTAAATCTATGCACATATAAATTGTAGGAAGTAGCTTTAGAGACTTTAAATCTTTAAAATACTGCAAAGCAGTTGCTATGAATGGAATAGTGTCCTCCAAAAATATGTGTTGTAATTCTTAATCCCTACACCTCTGGTGGTGCAGTACCTAAGGCATTTGACTGCTAACCAGAGGCTGGCAGTTCAAACCCACCAGCGACTCCTTGGAAGGAAGGTTGGGCAATCTACTTCCATAGTGATACAACCTTGGAAACCCAGGGAGGGGTCGCTATGAGTCAGATCTGACTCCACGGCAGTGTATTTCATTTCATTGTACACCTGTGGTTATAATCTCTTTTAGGAAACAGTTTTCTTTGTTAAGCTAATAGTATTAGTGTTGTTGTTGTTGTTGTTATGTGCCATCAAGTCAGCCCTGACTCATAGCGACCCCTCCTTGGGTTTCCGAGGCAGTATCACTACGGAAGTAGGATTGCCCAACCTTCCTTCCGAGGAGTGGCTGATGGGTTTGAACCACCAGCCATCTGGTGAGCAGTCAAGTGCCCTAGCCACTATGCTACCAGAGCTCCCAGTATTAGTGTAGGGTATGTTTTAAGACAACCTCTTTTGAGATATAAAAGAGATTAAATAAACAAGTGAGCATGTAGAGATGAGGAAGATAGATACCATGCCACATGAAGATCACCAAAAAGCCAATGAATAGATGCTGAAAGAGAAGGACTTGCTCGCAGAGCTGACAGATTGAAAGACTTCCCCTAGAGCCAGCTTTCTAATTTTGGAAGTTCAGCCTCATAAACTGTGAGGAAATAAATAGCTCTGGTGGTGTAGTGACTAAGGCATTTGACTGCTAACCAGAAGGCTGGCAGTTCAAACCCACAGCCACTCCTTGGAAGGAAGACTGGGCAATCTACTTCTGTAGAGATTCTGCCTCAGAGACCCAAGAGGGGTTGCTATGAGTAGGAATGGACTCAATGGCAGTGAGTTTGGTTTTTGGTATTTGAGAAAGCTACCAACTTCTAGTGTTCATGTTATAGCAGTACTAAATAACTAAGACAGCAATCACAGTATTCAATTCTAAGTAGTGTTGGAGAGTGAGTTCATTCACTATGGCCAAGTTACTTCCCAATGAAGTGTCATGGTTAATATTTCAACCATTTAGCATAAAGAACAAGATACTGGTCTGAATGCTTGATGTGCATGGAGTTCTTCCATAAGTTGCCATCAATCTCCTAGGTGATGAGCACCTCTTCTACACAGTGTTCTTTAATGAGTCAAAATGATTCAAGTGGCACAATCTTAATTTGCTGTAGTTGACTGGAATAAAATTATCACTAGTAATTACAAGAATACAGAATATGTTCATTGAATCAGAAACTATTTTTTGAGCTTCCTCAGTGTTCCAAGGAGCAGAAAGCAAAATAGTCAATAGTCCCTACCCCTCTTGCTTTCTAGTGATGAGAGACAGTTAAATAAATATATGAAAGTTGGGGTATGAGGGTAAATCTTTTTTTTTTAATACATTTTATTGATATATAATGTATGTACAGTGAAATACACAAAACTAAAGTGACATGGGTCAATGCATTTTTTTTTGGGGGGGAGTGTTCCTTCCCCCTTCCTCCCATCCCTGGCAATCAACAAAGAAAGTTTCCCTCCACATATAAACCTTTCCTTGACCCTCAACAACAAACAAATACAATATATGTCCTTTTGTGATTGACTTATTTCACTCAGCATAATATCCTCCAAGTTAATCCATATGACACGGTGTTTTGCAGACTCTACATTATTCTTTATTACCGCATAGCAGTCCATTATGTGTGTGTACTATAGTTTGGTCTTCCACTCTTCCACTATAAATCTTAGAGATAAATGCCTTGCCAGATATGTAATTATCGGCAAATATGAATTTGTTGCTGTCATTTTTATTATGTGCTTTCTCATGGTGTCAATTTCTTTGTTCCATATAATTTTCTATGCTGAGTTTTGTTTGTGAATCATGTTATCACTTCCTTCATTGCTATTGTTTTAGTATTTGCTAAATATTTGTGCTGGTGCTCTTTTTTCTTTTGATGTGAAGGTTTATCATTTTTCTTTATCCTGTGATTTATAGTTTTCTTCCCAAGTTTAGAATAATGCATTCTATTTTGTAGTTGTCTTGACTTCCCTACCATCTAAAAGTTCTATAATGACAGTTTTTTCCAACTTTTTAGTTTATGTTGTTGTTGTTGTTGTTTGCCATCGAGTCGGCCCCGACTCATAGCGACCCCTCCTTGGGTTTTCGAGGCAGTATCACTACGGAAGTAGGATTGCCCAACCTTCCTATAGTTGTCCTCATTTGTCAATTGATGTCTCTGGTTCTCTGTTTACAATCTTGTAGGCTCATTTATTTTGGATACTTCCAAAGCTGGGTTTTTTTCTGGGTTATATCATCATGTGTGTTAATGGTCAGTTGTGTGCTGTTGTTGCTTCTCTGTCCAGAGGGCTCCCTTTAGCATCTCTTGTAAGGTTGGTCTGGTTTTTACAAATTCCCTTAAATTCTGCTTATCTGTAAATGGCCTAATTTCACCATCATATTTGATATGGTACACAATTTTTTCTGGGTACATAATTCTTGGTCGGAAATTATTCTCTTTCAGTGTTTTATATATACCATCACATTGTCTTCTCACCTGCATGGTTACTGTCAAGAAATCTGAGCTTAGTTTTATTGGTTGCCCCTTGTAGGTAAGTTTT
>NW_006921998.1:2780447-2782381 GCF_000298275.1 Orycteropus afer afer
TTTGTATCATTTCTAATTTTTCATTTATTTTGTCATTTTGATCTTGTATTGTCTTTTGAAATTGTTCTAGGGTTTTCTCTGTGTTATCCTTGATCTGTCTCTCAATTTGTTGAAGGTATCTACATGTAATTATTTTGAATGGCATGATATCTGTCTCTAGGGACTTGTCCGTTTTAACAAAATGACCAATGTATATTAGACAAGTGTGGTTATTCTTCCTTCTAAGGAGTCTTCTGGCTATACTTCTTCCAAGACACATTTGTTTGTTCTTCTGCCAGTCCATGATATTTATGGTATTCTTTTTAACATCACAATTCAAATGCATCAAATTTTCTGCACTCTTTCTTATTCATTGTCTAGCTTTCCTATGCATATGACACGATTGAAAAGAACATGGCTTTTATCAGGCATATCTTAGTCTTCAAAGTGATATCTTTGCTCTTGAACACTTGAAAGAGATCTTTGGCAGGACATTTACCCAGTGCAATATATTGTCTTATTTTTTAACTGCTGCTTCCATGAACATTGACTGTGGATCCAAGTAAAAGTAAATCCCTGAAAATGTCAGTCTTTTCTTCGTTTATCATGATGTTGCTTACTGTTTTTTCCCCCCCTTTACATTGAGGTGTAATTCATACTGAAGGATTACATAGTCTTTGATCCTCATCTGTAAGTGCTCCAAGTCATCTTCACTTTCAGCAAGCAAGGTTGTATTATCTGTGTATCACAGTTTGTTAATGAGTTTTCCTCCAATCCTGATGCCATGTTCTTCTTTATAGAGTCTGTCTTCTCAGATTATTTATTCAACATACAAATTGAATAAGTATGGCGAAAGAATATAACCCTGACACACACCTTTCTTGATTTTAAACCACATGGTATCCCCTTGTTCTGTGTGAATGACTGTCTCTTGGTCTATGCCCTGGCTCCTCATGAGAACAATTAAGTGTTCTGAAATTCTTCATAGTATTCTCAAAAACTTGTTATGAACATTACTGTTGAATGTCTTTGCACAATCAATAAAACACAAATAAACTTTTCTCTGGTATTCTTTGTTTTTGGCCAACATGCATTTGACATCAACAATTATATCCCTCATTCTACTCCCTTTTCTAAATCCTAGTTTGAATTTCTAGCAGCTCCCAGTCGATGTAATGTTGCAACTGTTTTATAATTATCTTATAATGTATGATAATGAAGATATCGTTTATTAATTTCCACATTCAGTAGGATCACCTTTCTTTGGAATTGGTACAAATATCTATCTCTTCCAGTGTTTGGCCAGGTAGCATTCTTCCAAATTTCTTGGCATAAAATAGTATTTGCCTCCATGCTACATCCATATATTGAAACATCTCAAGGGATATTCCATTAATTCCTGAAGTCTTTCTATTTATTTATTTATTTATTTTAACCAATTCCTTTTGTATTGCTTGTATTTCTTTCTTCAGTGCCATTGCTTCTTGATCATATGCTACCTTCTGAAATGTTTAAAGGTCTTCCAATTATTTTTGGTACAGTGACTCTTGTATTCTTTCCATCTTCTTTTGATGTTTCCTGTATCAGTCAATATCTTGTCCATAGGGTCCTTCAGTATTGCAACTCAAGGCTTGAATTTTTTTCTTCCATTTGTTCAGCTGGATAAATGCTGAGGGTATTCTTCCCTTTTGGATTTCTAGTTCCAGGCCTTTCCACATTTCATTATAATACTTTACTTTGTCTTCTCAAGCCACCTGTTTAAATCTTGTGTTCAGCTCTTTTACTACATCACTCTTGATGATTTTGAGCTTCCCTGTAGTCCCTTTCCACAAACATAGTTGATTTGATTCCTGTGCATTCTTTCTGGTGAAAGAATGTAGAACTGCTGTTTATGTCACTGAGAAAAAATATTCACTATGAATAAGTCATTGGCCTCACAAAATTCTATCATGCAG
>NW_006921998.1:2784526-2786052 GCF_000298275.1 Orycteropus afer afer
ATTCTTTATCAATACGATTGTCTTATTCAAATGGAAAATACCAGTCCATTTCAGCTCACTAATGCCTAGAATATCAACCTTTATGTGTTCCATTTCATTTTTGACAACTTCCCATTTTGCTAGCTTCATATCCCTACATTCCACATTGCAATTTTTAATGAATATTTGCAGCTCCTTCTTCCCATTTTGAGTCATACCACTTCAGCAAATGAAAGTCCAGAAAGCTTTACTTCACCTAAGTCATTGAGCTTGAGTCCACATTGAGGAAGCAGCTCTTCATCAGTCTTATTTTGAGTGTCTCCATACCTGAAGGGCTCATCTTCTGGTACTATATCAGATATTTTTCTGCTCTACATTTCATAAAGTTTTCCAGTAATATATAAGACAACATTTCACTGCTATTCATGAGGTCTTCGTTGACAAGTTTTTCAGAAATGGATGGACCCATCCATCTTCGCAGTCTTCCTAAGTCTGGAAGCTCCAGTGAAACCTGTCCATCATTGGTGACCCTGCTAATATTTGAAACACTGGTGGCATATCTTCAATATCTTACAACATGCAAGCCACCACAATATGGCATACTGAAAGATGAGCTACGTTGCATAGAGTATTGAAATAAAATAAAGCTCAACCTATATCTGTTGAGTTGAGTTTGACTCATAGTGACCCCATATGTTACAGAGTAGAATTGCTCCGTGGGATTCTCTTGGTTGCGATCTTTATAGAAACAGCTCACCAGCCCTTTCTTCCACATCACTACTGGGTGGTTTTAAACTGCCAACCTTTAGGTTCATATTTAAGTACTAACTACATGTGCCACTGAGGGACTTCAGGGAATCGAAGGCCACTGTAAAATATTTTGAATTTTAATATAATTGAGATGAAAGCTGTGTCAGATTATAATTAAGATTAAGAATTATTTGACATGACTTCCATTGAGAGGTAAGGTCTGTGTCCTCTTCCCTTGTTTCTCTTGGGGATTTGTCTCTACTTTGGCCTGCAGAATACAACAGGAATGACACTATCAGTTTCTAGAATGATATTGTTATAGATTGACAGCTTCTACTTCCTGTTATTTGGATTTTTTTGGAACCCATGCATCATACTCTCACAGGTCAAAGCCACCAGATGAGACCATGTCTAGGCAATTTGGATTACAGCTATCTGAGTTCCCAGTCAATGTCCACTGTCTACTGCCAGCTATATGGATGAGTTATCCTGGACAGCCAGGCGAATCAAGCCTTCAGATGACACCAGCACAACCATTACCTTTTCACACTTAGCACTTGCATGAAAAAGTTCCAAGACATATGTGGTAGTTATGTTTGTGTGTCAACTTGGCTGGGCCTGGTTGAGTGGCTGGGCAGCTGGTGGTAGTTATTCCCCATGATAAGACTGGCAATAAACTCCATGGTGGATCTACTATAAGCAGCTGAGTAGCTGCCTTTGGGATCTGCTTCCTGTATATAAGGAGAAACATCAGGAATGGTCTCTAGCCTATGGTACCCTTGGAACCTGCATGTAGC
>NW_006921998.1:2786772-2787978 GCF_000298275.1 Orycteropus afer afer
CTACTTCCGTAGTGATACTGCCTCGGAAACCCAAGGAGAGGTCGCTATGAGTCGGGGCTGACTCGATGGCACATAACAACAACAACAAAGAAGTAGTCAGAGTCTGGATATATTTTTGAGACAGAGACAACACAATTTGTTAATATACTGAATATGGGGTATGAGACAAAAACAACACTCAAGAATGATTCCAAAAATAATGCTGGAAATTAAGATTTTGGTTTGGGGTAAAATAATTATTGTTGTAAAACTTGAAGAATGTAATCAGTGTCACTGAGTTGTAAACGTACATATTATTGAGTTGGCATACCTACTTATATGAAATAAGCAAATACGTAGAAACCAAAGATTACACCTTGAGGAGAAATTGTTGAACTATATGTTTTTTTATGTACATTTTCACCACAATTTTTTAAAAAAAGGAAAAATTTACTTTTTTGGGGGGATGTGACTTTTGAGGTACAATTAGACAAACATGTAAAACTATTAAGTAGGCAGTTAAATACTTGAGTCTGAAGTTAGGTGGAGATTCCAGCCCAGGGAATTTGGTGGCCATTGGTAGACTGGATGGCATCACTAAGAAAGGAGTACAAGTAAAGATAAGTGGATGCCAAAGAACTAAGTAAAGAGAGTGAGGATAAATGAGCAAAGAGGAATTTATAGTCAAAACATGCTGGTAGTTCAAGTTAGATGAGGATCAGAAAGTGATCATCAGACTTAAAAATATGAAAGTCATAGTGATCATCACAAAACAACTTCAGTGATGCGGGGAGGCAAAATCTGTCTGGGCTGCGTCCAACATTACAATGGCAAAGAGGAATTTGAGAAAGTACTTATAGACAATTCTTTCAAGGAATTTTGTTGTGATAAAGGAAAGAGAAAGAGATTGTAGTTGAAGAGGCAAGCTTAAGAGAAATAAAGAGGGTTTATTATTTTGTTTTTTAAGATGGTGGAAGTAATACCAAGGAGCTCTGGTAGCATAGTAGCTAAGACTTTATACTGCTAACCAGAAGGTTGGCAGTTCAAACCTACCAGCCACTCTTTGGAAGGAAGATTGCAAATCTACTTCTGTAGAGATACTGCCTCGGAAACCCAAGGAGGGATTGCTATGAGTCTGAGTCAACTCAAGGAAGTGAGTTTGTTTGTTTTTATTATTATTATTATTATTATTATTATTATTTTGTTTTTGTTTTTAGTAATAGCGGG
>NW_006921998.1:2788515-2790257 GCF_000298275.1 Orycteropus afer afer
AATATAGTGAGGAATATGGGTTCTACTAAGACCTCTCCTGTCTGGAACATGCTTAATTCAAGACTCTCAAATTAACTGAGTCAACATTGACTGTGTACCTGGACTGTGGATGATGAAAGATTATGTGTACAGAGCTTCTGGGAACCATTCTGATACAAAGGCAAAGAAGGTGGTTTTTTGACAGTGGTTATAAAGACATGATCTTTGTAATTTTTTAGTACTCATTAGAGAGACATTTTCATGACTCAGATTTGGCATTCATAGTTAGCTGAGACCTTTATGGAAAATATAAACAACAGTCTCCCTGTTTTTATTGCTTTTTATAGGCTACCCTGTGTTTTTGTCAAGTACCTAATAAAGATAAGAAGAACTTCTTCTAAATTGCGATTGTAACAATGAGAGAATTGGGATTTTGTAACAAGGAACTTCAAGAAGTACATCATAACTGAATGTAAATCCTATCAGGATGCCCACTTCTTACATTATTTTGCTTCAATAAAGTGAAACAGGTGCCTTCTTGGACTCTGCATAATGCCGATGGTCTCCCCATTCATCATCCCTAATTCCTTATCAGAATCATATTGCATTTTCTTCTTATAAATCTTTATTCTGACCAAAGACTCAATTAAAGATAGATTAATCTTTGCAGGTAAGAGAATTTCTCATTCTTCAACCTGAAGTGCAATTACAGTTTAACTTTCAAATCCAACTAGGAGATGCTAGAAAAAAAATGTGCATAACCCACGGGATACCATTGCTGACACAGGCATTTTGTACTTGGTATTTTTCTTTACCTTAGTAACACTGCCATAAAAATCTCCTATATTCTCTTTCTTTGTCTCTGTAATTTGAGTCTCAGCGGGAGTTCTTTTTTAAATTTTTTTTCTCAAAAGATATATATCCATTAAATAGTTACTGAAGGTTCTTACTATACTTATACATGTCAATTCCATCTCTGAATCTGGCTCTTGACTTATACTATATGCTTAAACTCTGCTTTGCTTACAATCCTTCCTAAATTGCATTGGATTGAATTGAATTGCATCACAATTCCCAGAGTTTGGTATTCTTTTGAAGATCTATTTTTCTCTCATGTAGATAGAAATTTACTTTGAAATCAATTTTAAAGCCTGTTTCCACCTACAGGTTTTGAAACAAAAAACCTGAAAGTGTGTCACATGACATCTTGCTGATGAGATTCATCTTTCTAGTTGTACGAACACAAATCAAGCTAACTGATGCTTCAGTCTTAAACTACACAACTTAAATTCTGTTGGCAAACCCCTTCCTACTGCTTCTTCCCTGAAATAGAGTCGCTTAAATGTGTATTCATTTGGGATTAAAAAGAACTTCAGAAGAAACCTTAGAAACTCTTGATTTCAAATCCCCAATTTTTCAAACGAACTGAGAATTTTAGGACTTTTCCTAGTTTGTAAAGCTAATTCAGGGAAAACATGCCCCAACCCATCTCTTGATTTTCAGTTCAGCGTTCTTTATGGTACACCACACAAGAGTGAGTGAATAACAGTTACACCAATCATGCCTGTGCAATTTAGAGCTCACATTACATTGGTTATCACTTCATAAATAGTTGAGCTTTTAGATATTGTAACTTATGTGATGATGGCTTAATTTTAGGAAAATATACAATGGATTTCTGCTAGATATTCCTTGTTAATCAGAAATATCTGGTATACTAGTTGGCCAAGATTAGAAGGGGTAGCTTGGCAGTTGGGAGATTA
>NW_006921998.1:2793672-2794537 GCF_000298275.1 Orycteropus afer afer
CCAGTCGTACATCATGTTCCCAATCATTGCTGTGTTTGAGCCCTTATTGCAGACATTGTGTCAATCTATCTTGTTGAAGATCTTCCTCTTTCTCACTGACCCTGTACCTTATCAAGCATGATGTCCTTCTCCATGGACTTGTTCCACCTGATGACATGTCCTAAGTATGTGACACACAGTCTCTCCATCCTTGCTTCAAAAAAGCAATCTGGCTGTACTTCGTCTAAAACAGATTTGTTCATTCTTCAGGCAATCTGTGTAAGTTCAATATTCTTCACCAACATCATAATTTAAAAGGATTGATTTTTCTTCAGTCTTCCTTATTCATATTCCAGTTTTGACATGCATGTAAGACAATAGATACAGAGGCTTGGTTAAGTTCATTTTAGTCCTCAAAGTGACATACTTGCTTTTCAACACTTTAAAGAAATCTTTTGAAACAGATTTGCTGAATGTAATACGTAATATGAAATCTTGACTACTGCTTCTGTGGACATTGGCTGTGGATACAAATAAAGTGAAATCTTTGACAATTTCAATCTTTTCACTCTTTATCGTGATGTTGCTTATTGATCCAGTTGTGAGGATTTTTGTTCTGCTTTTGCTGAGCTACAATCTGTACTGAAGTCTATATCTTTGAACTTTACCAGTACCACTTCAAGTCTTGTACACTTTCAGCAAGCATCATCTGCATATTGCATTTGTCAGTGAGTCTTCCTCCAAGCTTGATGCTGTGGTCTTCTTCATATAGTCCAGCTCCTCATATCATTGGCTCAGTATACAAATTGATTAAATGTGGTGAAAGGATACAAATCTGAGCACAGCTTTCCTGATTTTAATCCATGCAGTATCCCCTTGTTCTGTT
>NW_006921998.1:2796444-2800097 GCF_000298275.1 Orycteropus afer afer
GGGGCAATCTACTTCCCTAGTGATACAGCCTCAGAAACCCAAGGAAGGGTCACTATGGGTCAGGTCTGACTCAATGGCACATAAACAACAAACTAGTGATGGGGTCCTGGCAGAGTACTTTTTAAAATAACTCCTCAGATTACTTCTATAGGTAGTCAGTTATGAGAACTTCTGATGAAGAAGGTGATATGCTAAATTCACTCTGTTCTGGGTTTGGATTCATTGCTTACCAAAAACCAAACACACTGCTGTTCAGTGGATTCCGAATCATAGTGATCATATAGCATAGAGTAGAACTGCCCCACAGAAGTTCCAAGATAGTAAATGCTTACAGAAGTGAACTGTCACATCTTTCTCCTTGGGAGCAGCTGGTGGGTTCAAATTGTTGACCTTTTTTGTTAGCAGCAGAGCATTTTAATCATTGTACCACCTTGGCTCACTGCTCTGATTCAGTGCTTAAGAAGAAAACCTACTGCCATCAAGTCAATTCCGACTCCTAGTGGCCCTACAGCATTTGCAAGGCTTTAAATCTTCATGGAAGCAGACTGTCTCATCTTTCACCTGCAGGGAGGCTGTGGGTTCAAACCACTGACCTTTCGGTTAGTAGCCAAATGTCTCAGTGACAGCAACACCAGAGCTTTTTGTTGTTATTTGCCAGAGCTTAGGACCTTGCTATTTAAAGTGTGTTCCATGAACCACCAAACTCATTCTCACCTGTAAGCCTATTAGAATTGCAATACTTAAGCTCCAGCTTGTTGTTAGTTGTTAGGTGCTGTGGAGTCAGTTTCAAATCATAGTGACCCTGTGTTAAAGCCGAAGGAAACCTTGCCAGGCCCTGCACCATATTCACAATCACTGCTGTGCTTAAGCCCATCACCGCAGCCCCACTTCAGCTAGGCTCTGTTTTAACAACATCCCTAGGCGACTCATATTCACATCAAAGTTTGAAAAGTACTGAATTAGGGATTTTTAAATCATACAGTTTGAAACACTGTGAATTAAAGCTTGCTTTTCAAATTGTGGAAAATCTATGAGAGGAAATTTAAGATGGAAAGTGTTTTGCAATTCCTTTTCTCATTCACTCTGTAAATGTTGATGGAATGCACTGAACTAGGCACCATGCTAGACTACAGCGGCGCAATGGGGAGCTATCATGGATATGGTCCTTATTCTTATAGATGATATAAATCAAATCATGTATAATGATTAATAGTGATAGGGCACGTTTCCCTTTCTCTACCAATCTAAATTCTTCCAGTGGACTTCCAGATTGCTGGGGCTAAATGAACCAAATCTTTAACGCTTCTACAGCAGTTGACCTAGTGGTTACTGCTAATTGATTTTTTTTCTCTTTTTTTGAATTACACTGGGATTATTGACATATTATCAGTCTTTCCCTTTTCTTCATCTACTGACTTGTGTTGGTTTGAAATGCTTCTTCCTCTACTTCTTTGCCCCTCTTCTTAGCCTAAGTAACATTTCCTCATCTTTCAAACTTAACTGAAGCACCTAGTCTCTGACACTTTGGATAGGCCAGGCTCCTTGATGATAAAATCTTCCTTTCAAGATTACTTATCTTGGACTTAATTGAGCTTCTGGTGGTGTAGTGCCTAAGGCATTTGACTGTTAACAAGAAGGCTGGCCATTCAAACCCACCAGACATTCCTTGAAAGAAGACTCAGAAATCTACTTTCTTAGAGATACCACCTTGGAAACCCAAAGAGGGGTTGCTATGACTCAGAACCAAGTTGATGACAGTGAGGTTGTAGGTTTTTTTTTTTTTTTTTTTTTCCCTGCAGATGTGAAGTCCACTTATGCACAGATATAAGCTTGATGAAACAAGATCATGATTTTTTGTGCTCATCATCTTATCTTTATTAAGAGCATAGGGCCACAAGGCAATAAGATCAGTAAGTATTTAATTAAGGAATATACATTATTGAATGAATGAACATGTTAGGAAAGGGGATTAATAGTGTCAAATACCCCTGAGCAGTCAAATAACAGAAAGTATCTACTAGATTTATCGACTACCAGAAAGATGCTTACTTGTCTTTTATTGACTATGCAAAGACATTCGATTGTGTGGCTCATAACAAATTGTGGATAACATTGAGAAGAATGGGAATTCTAGAACACTTAATTGTACTCATGAGGAACCTGTGCATAGACCAGAAGGCTGTCATTTGAACACAACAAAGGAATACTGCATGGTTTCAAATCAGGAAGGGAATGTGTCATGGTTATACACTTTCACCATACGTATTCAATCTGTCTGCTGAGCAAGTAATCCAAGAAGCTGGACTCTATGAAGAATGTGGCATCAGGACTGAAGGAAGAATCATTAACAACCTGTGATATGCTGATGACACAACTTTGCTTGCTGAAAGTGAGGATGACTTGCAGCACTTACTGATGAAGAGTGAAGAGGTATAGTAGGCATTGTCTGCAGTGTGAATTGCACCTCAATGTAGAGAAAACAAAACTGGACCAATAAGCAGCATCATGATAAATGGAGAGAAGATTGAAGTTGTCAAAGAATTTATATTACTTGGTTCTATAATCACCCTCAATGGAAGCAGTAGTTAAGACATCAAAAGACATATTGCATTGGGCAATCTGCTGCAAAAGACTTTTTTTCAAGTGCTGAAGAGCAAAGACATTCCCTTGAATAATAAGACGCGCCTAACCCAACCCATGGTATTTTCAATTGCCTCATATCCATGTGAGAGCTAGACAATGAATAAGGAAGACAAAAGAAGAGTTGATGCTTTTGAGTTGTGTTGGCAAAGAATTCTGAAAGTACCATGGACTGCTAAAAGAACTAACAAATCTGTCCTGGAAGAAGTACAGCCAGAATACTCCTTGAATGCCAAAATGGTCAGACTTCTTTTCACTTAGTTTGATCATGTTTTCAGAAAGGACCATTCCCTGGAGAAGGATATCATGCTTGGTAAAGTGGAGGGTCAACAAAGATGGGAAGGCCCTCATGACACAGTGGTTGCAGCAATGTGCTCAGGTATAGTAGGCATTGTCAGGCTGGCACAGGACTGGGCAGTATTTCATTCTGTTGTGCACAGCATCACTATGAGTCAGAGATGACTCGACAGCACATAACAACAACAGATTTAGTGACATGTGCAGTAAAGAAAGATCAGATACAGTATACATTTTATTTTGTTTACCTAACTTTTCAAGGCTTATCAACATATTATGTGGACCAGGAAAAGCTCTGCAAATATTCACATATACATAGTGGTGAAGGCACATGTGTAATTAATCTAACATAGTGCAGTGAAGTAAATTACCTGGTATGGCTTTTCTAACCATAAATCTTTGTAAACTCTGTAGTGGGATTGGTCATGAGCAACCAAGTAGCTCCTGATTATTAGTTATCCACCTAGGGTATTTCTGTTGGGAGCAGCACAAAGTAATTTTCTGGGAAGTTCTCTCTCTCTCAGGTGTTTAGAATTCTGATGTTATGATTGGTTAGTTTGGCCACTCTGCCAGGTTCAAAAAGAGCCCTCCTACAGGCAGAAGGAGCCTCTCTGACTGCTGGCTGAGAAAGACGTGTTGCTGAGAGAAATGGACTCCTGAGAGACACGTGCTGCTGAGAGACACTGAGAGACACACAATGCTGAGAGAGAGAGAGA
>NW_006921998.1:2800364-2801356 GCF_000298275.1 Orycteropus afer afer
GGTGGTGTGAGGGTTGGTGAAAGGGTTGGAGGGAGGCAGCATGTCTGGCCTCACAGGGATAGGCCTTAGGCTACTGATGGTGCTTCTGTCTTCTCCTTGTGGGGTTAGAGGAGGTCAGAAGATGTGGCACATAGCACATAGTCTGGGCATTTATTTAGGCACAGAACCCTTTGCTAAAAACAACAATTCACATTACAAACACCTATTATTCTCATGAACAGTAGCTGACAAGCACAATTCTAATACATTGGATGTTTCCCAACACACTAGTTTCTATTGCTTCTACCAAAAAGTGTCACTCCACTCACATTTCACAGGACTGAGTACAACAGATGAGGGAAATACAACCCCACATGTTGCCAAAGGACTAAAGACAACACATATTAGAAATTGCCCTAATGATTGCCAAGCCCCAATGATAACCTCAGCCACATTTACTCATCCTGTAAAATGTCGCTAAACTGTCCTTCCTTACTTCTCCTCATCTACAGTTCCATGTGTATGCCACCAGATCACACTTTTCTCTCCTCTGTGGTTGTTGTTGTTAGGTGCCGTCGAGTCATTTCCGACTCATAGCAACCCCATGCACAGCAGAATGAAACGTTGCCCAATCCCGTGTCAGCTCCATGATCCCTGCTACACTTGAGCCCATCATTGCAGCCACCGTGTCAATCCATCTCATTGAAGGCCTTCCCCTCTTTTGTTGACCCTCCACCCTACCAAGCATGACATCCTTCTCCAAGGAATTGTCCCTTCTGACAACATGACCAAAATAGATGAGTTGAAGTCTGGCCCTTCTCGCTTCCAAGGAGCATTTCTGGTGCACTTCCTCCAGGACAGATCTGTTAGTTCTTTTAGCAGTCCATAGTATTTTCAGCATTCTTCGCTAGCACCACAACTCAAAAGCATCAACTCTTCTTCGGTTTTCCTTATTCATTGTCCAGCTCTCACATGCATACCAGGCAATTGGAAATATCATGGCTTCTGTCAGG
>NW_006921998.1:2802116-2803207 GCF_000298275.1 Orycteropus afer afer
ACAGCTATGATATCCCTTGTTCCACGTCCTCTTCTGAATCCAGCTTGCACCTCTGGAAGTTCTCTGTCAATATACTGCTGCAACCATTTTTGAATGATCTTCAGTAAGATCTTACTTGTGTGCAATATTAATGATATTGTTCTATAATTTCCACAATCTGTGGGATCACCTTTCTTTGGAACAGGTAAAATATGTATCTCTTCCAGTCAGTTCGCCAGGTAGCTGTCTTCCAAATCTCTTGGCATAACCAAGTGAGTGCCTCCAATGGAATATCTCCAATTGAGATATTGTTGAAATATCTCAATAGGTATTCTGTCGATTCCTGCAGCCTTGTTCTTCGCCAATTCTTTCATTGCAGCTCTGACTTCCTCCTTCAGTACCATTGGTTCTATATCATATGCCACTTCCTGAAATGGATGAAAATCAACCAGTTCCTTTTAGTACAGTGATTACATGTATTCCTGCCATCTTCTCTTGATGTTTCCTGCATCATTGATTATTTTGCCCAGAGAATCTCACAATATTGCAACTCGAGGTTTAAACTTTTTCTTCAATTCTTTCAGCTTGAGAAATACTGAACACATTCTTCCCTTTTGGTTTTCAAACTCCAGATCTTTACACACTTCATTTTAGTAATTGGTTTTGTCTGCTCGAGCTGCTCTTTGAAATTTTTTGTTCAGCTCTTTTATCTTGTCATTTCTCCAATTGGCTTTAGCTCCTTTCCACTCAAGGGCAAGTTTCAGAATCTCTTCTGTCATCCATTTTGGTCTTCTCTTCCTTTCTCATCTTTTTAGTGATCTCTTGCTTTCTTCATGAATAATGTTCTCGATATCCTTCCACAATTCTTCTGGTTTTCGGTCTTTGGTGTTCAATGCATCAAATCTATCCCTTAGATGGTCTCTAAATTCAAGAGGGATATATTCAAGATCATATTTTGACTCTCTTGGACTTATTTTAATTGACTTTAACTTCAAGTTGTACTTGCATATGAGCAGTTGATGGTCTGTTCCACAATCAGTTCCTGGTGTGGTTTTGGCTGAAAAATTGAGTTTTTCCACCACCTCTTGTCACAGATACAGTCAATCTGATAC
>NW_006921998.1:2803978-2808218 GCF_000298275.1 Orycteropus afer afer
TGAGAGCCTTCTAACCTAACCAGACTATTCATAAATTTGTGTGGTAATGTATCAGACAGTGTTTCTTTGCTATTCATAAGGTTTTCCCTGGCCAATTCTTTAAGAAGTGGATGGCCTCTTTCTTCCTAGTCTGTCTCAGTCTGTAAGTTCGGCTGATACCTGGGCATCATGTGCATCCTGCTGGGTTTGAAACACCAGTGGCTCAGCTTCAAAACTCACATCAACACATCACCATGGTAGGACAAACAGACAGACAAGTTTGCCTCCCTGTTGGAAACCTCTCTTACCACCCTTACCTGGGTCCCTGAAGCTGACTCCTCCTCTGTCCAGATTCTTAGGCCTTTTAATCCCCTTTCTCCTGCTTTCCCACCCTGATGCTTTGGGCATGCCTGAGTTTCTCTCCTTTCCTGGATCCCTGCAGCTGACTGTTCCTCTGTCCAAGTTCCTGGCTTTTAGTCCCATTTTTCCTGCTCTCCTGCACTGCTGCTGTGGGCTTGCCTGATTTCCCTCTCCTCACCTGGATCCCTGCGGCTGATAGATAGATGCAGAAAAGGCATCTGATAAAATCCAACACCCATTCCTGATAAATATTCTCAGAAAAAATAGGAATAGAAGGGGAATTCCACAACATAATAAAGGGCATATATGCAAAACCAATAGCCAACATTATTCTGAATGGAGAGAAACTGAAATCATTCTCCTTGTGAACAGGCATTAAACAAGCATTCCCTGTATCACTACTTCTATTTAACATAGTATTGGATGTCTTAGCCAGAGCAATAAGTCAAGAAAGGGAAATTGGTAAGGAAGAAGTAAAACTATCCCTCTTTGTTGATAATAAATAAATAAATAAATAAATAATAAATAAAATTAAATAATAAATTTAAAAAAGGTTTAGAAACACCTCTGTGGTAGCACTGACCATATTGTGTTGAAGTACTTCTTGCTTGACTGCAACATATATTTGCAGTTGCCATCAAGTTGACTCTGACTCCTGGTGACTCATGCATGTCAGAGTGGAACTGTGCTTTGTTAGATCTCAGTGGCTAAGTTTTTCAGAAATCTATCACCATGTCTTTCTTCTGAGCTACCTCTGGGTGTAGTCAAACTGCCAATCTTTGGTTAGCAACCAAATATGTTAACCATTTTCCCCACCTGGGGACCTGAAGTTTCTTATTAAAAAAATAGAATCTACCTTTGAATCAATTCCATCAAGCTCATAGCAAACCTATAGGGCAGAGTAGAACTGCCCCATAGAGTTTCCAAGTCTGTAAATCTTTATGGAAGCAGACTGCCTCATCTTCCTCCTGAGGAGTAGCTGTTGAGTTTGAACCAATGACCTTTTGTTTAGCAGCTGAATGCTTTAACCACTACACCAAGAGGGCTCCTTAAGTTTCATATATGTAAGTGTTTTTTCTTTTCATTGAAAAGAGTGTTTCAATGAAACACCCAAAAAAGAGCCCATTGTTAAGATGAAGGCAACTTTAAGAATTAAATATTTCTTGAGTGAATGAATTCATTGCAAGCACTGTATATACAACACCAACCACAAAGCTGGAACAGAGTAGACACTCAATAAATGCTACTTGAGCTTTTACATAAATGAGTGAAACCACCTAGCCAAATTAAGCCTCAGTGGCCTAGTCTATAGAAGAGGTACTTCTGATGATGTAAAAGCACCAAACCAAATAATTGATGTGTGATAAAGAAAGTAAGTGTAGTTTCCCCTCTTCTTTTTTGGGAAATAAAAATGAACTGGGCCCAATAAGCACAATACAATAAAATTTTTTCTAGTAGTACAGGAACTTTGTTGTTGTTACTAGATGCTGTGGCATTGACCTTGACTCATGGCAACACGGTATACAACAGAACATTACCTGGTCCTGTGCCATCCCCATGATTCCTTGTGAATTGCTGCACTGTGATCCATAGGGTTTTCACTGGCTGATTTTCAAAAGTAATTCAGCAGGCCTTTCTTCTTAGCCCTTCTTAGTCTTGAAGCTCTGCTTAAACCTGATTAGCATCATAACAACACATAAGTCTCCACAGACAGAAAGGTGATGACTGCATATGAGGTACACTGGCTGGGAATCAAATATGGGTCTCCTGCATGAAAGGCAGAATTTCTACCAGAGAGCCACCACTGCCTTTACTGCTTAGCTATTTCATGACTTATTCTTTTCCAATACAGGAAAGAAGGATAGAACTATCACACATTATAATTTGATCCTTTAAGGAAAGGATGCACTTTCCTGCAATATATAATATTATATCAGATTTTTTGATGGTTTTGTACTAATTAATAAATACTACCTGGGATATAAGGAGCTCTGGTGGTGTAGTAGATAAGGCATTTGACAGCAAACAGAAGGCTGGTGCTTCAAACAGCTGTTCCATGGGAAGAAGATCAGGCAATCTATTTCCATAATGATTTACAGCCTTGGAAACCCAATGGGAGTCACTACGAGTTGGAATTGACTCAATTGCAGTGGATTGACACAGGTTATGTGCCAGAGAGCACTTCACTGCTATTCATAAGGTTTTCAAAAAACTTTGAAAAAATTGTGTTGATGAAAAATACTGAAAATGCCACAGACCACTAAGAGAATGAAGAAATCTGTCCTGGAAGAAATACACCCAGAATATGCCTTAGAAATTAGAATGGCCAGATTTTGTCCCATTTCCATTTGTCATGTGGTTAGAAATGACCAGTCCCTGGAGAAGGATGTCAGACTTGGTAAAGTGGAGGGTCAGAGAAAAAAGGGAAGACCTTCAACGAGATGAACTGACACAATGGCTGCAACAATGGGCTCAAGTGCAGCAAGGATTGTGAGGACGACATATGACAGGGCATAGTTCTGTGTTATATGTAGGGTCACTGTGAGTTGGCATCAACTCAACAGCACCTACCAGGAACACCGCCACCTAGGTTATATGTTTTCTACATGAGTCCTCAAAAAAAATAAAATATTGATAAAGAGCTGATCAGTTATACATGAATAAAACTAGGGACTAAAAGAAAAGAATTTGAAAAGATGAACATTTTCAGAAAAAGATCTCTTATCTGGGATGAATTTCAGTATCTCATGGATTTTTTTTTTTTTTTTTCCATCATAACACCTTCCCATTCTACTGTTAATTGCACCTATTTTATTTACACCTCAAATTCACAATCAGTCTATGTGGTTCAAAGGAACTGACATCACTCCTTTTTTGTCCAGAGTGGAAAGATAACTCAGGCCTGGTCAAACAATGCTAATAAAACTTGTTTCTGGGGATTTTTGTTTGAGCTACCTGGAAGAAGACCTTCTCTTTGTTATTATATTGCTGGTTATATTAAACATAAACCTTTGTTGGTAGCCCTTTTGCTAAATTCAGAGAAAGACTTTTTGAGAATGGCAAGAGAGAGAGAGAAAGATATAGTGATGGAGATGAGTTGAACAGAGAAAGAGAAAGGGAGAGAGAGAAACAGAAACAGAGATAACATGTGAATGAGAAAAAATAGAGAAACCAAGGTATGGAAAGTCATTTGAACTCCTGGGAATTAACATCGCCTAAAATTATTTTATCTTGGATTTTTCAGTCCCATAAACCAATAAATAACTTGTTTCTTTTACAATTTCCTTCCATGAAGACAGTTTGAGTTGGTTTTCTCTCTCTCTCTCTCTTTTTTTTTTTTTCTTTTTCTTTTAATGAAATAGGTTTAAGACAAAAGATGAATGCCATAAAATGTTGATCATATAAAATGTTGTTGTTCTTAGGTGTTGTTGAGTCATCTCTGACTCATAACGACTCTTTGTACAACAGAATGAAATACTGGCTTTGCCAGTCTCACAATACTTGATATATTTGAGACCATCATTGCAGCCGCTGTGTCAATCCATCTCATTTGGGGCCTTCTTCTTTTTTGTTGACCTTTCACTTTACCAAGCATGACATTCTTCTCCAGGGAATGGTCCCTTCTGAAAACATGATCAAACCAGGTGGAACAAAGTCTGACCATTTTCGCTTCCAAGGAGCATTCTGGCTGCACTTCTTCCAGGACAGATTTCTTAGTTCTTTTAGCAGTCCATGGTATTTTCAGTATTCTTCACCAACACCACAACTCAAAAGTATCAACTCTTCTTTGGTCTTCCTTACTCATATCCCGGAAACAAGGCGGGCTTGTGCTTACTCACTGATCTGCACTGAACACGTTCCCTTGTTACCCTACCGAGAGGGACCAGGTCTTCGGGAGCAA
>NW_006921998.1:2810050-2822473 GCF_000298275.1 Orycteropus afer afer
GGCACTTAACAACAACATTAACAAGCTTATTGGTCCAGTTGTGAGGATTTTCGTTTTCTTTCTGTTGATATATAATCCATACTGCAGGCTGTAATCTTTAATTTTCATCAGTAAATGCTTCAAGTCATCCTTATTTTCAGCAAGCAAAGTTGTGTCATCTGCATATTGCAAGTTGATAATGTCTTCCTCCAATCTTGATGCTATGTTCTTCTTCATATATTTCAGCTTCTCGGATTTTTGCTCACCATACAGATTAAATAAGTATGATAAGAGGATACAACCCTGACACACTCTCTTTCTGATTTTAAACAACACAGTATCCCCTTGTTCTGTCAAATAACAGCCTCCTGGTCTATGTACACGTTCCTCATGAACACAATTAAGTGTTCTGGAATTCCCAATCTTCTCAGTGTTATCCATAATTTGTTATGATCCACACAAATGAGTGTTTTTTGCATAGTCAATAAAACAGAAGTAAATATCTGTGTTGTATCCTTTGCTCTCAGCCAGGATCCATCCGACATCAGCAACAATATCTCTCATTCCATGTCCTCTTCTGAATCCAGCTTGCATTTCTGGAAGTTCTTTGTCAATGTATTGCTGCAATATTTTTGAATTCCCTTCAGCAAGATCTTACTTTTTGTGTGATATTAATAATTTCCACATACCGTGGGATCACCTTTCTTTGGAATGCGTGCTAATGTGGATTTCTTCCAGTCAGTTGGCCAGGTAACCATGTTTCAAATTTCTTGACTTACATGAGTGAGCACCTCCAGCACAGCATCTATTTCTTGAAACATCTCAGTGGGTATTCCATCAATTCCTGGAGCCTTGTTCTTCACCAATTCCTTCAGTGCAGCTTCAACACCTTCTTTCAATACCATTGGTTCTTGATTATATGCTACCTCCTGAAATGGATGAATATCAGCCTATTATTTTTGGTACAATAACTCTGTGTATTCCATCCATCTTCTTTTGATATTTCCTGCATCATTCTATATTTTTTCCCACAGAATATTTCAATATTGCAATGCAAGGCTTGAATTTTTTCTTCAGTTCTTTCAGCTTGAGAAATGCCAAAACTGTTCTTTCCTTTTGCTTTTCTAACTCCAGGTCTTTGCACATCTCATTATAATAATTGATTTTTTCTTCTCAAGAAGATACTCTTTGAAATCTTCTGTTCAGCTCTTTTATCTTGTCATTTCTTCCAGTTGCTTTAGCTACTCTCTGTTTAAAGGCATGTTTCAGAGTTTCTTCTGACATCTATTTTAGTCTTTTCTTCCATTGCTGTCTTTTTTATGACCTTTTTCTTTCTTCGTGGATGATGTTCTTGATGTCTTCCCATAATTCCTCTGGTTTGCAGTCATTGGCATTTGATGCATTAAATCTATTCTTTAGATGGTCTCTAAATTCAGGAGGAATATAATGAAGTTCCTGTGGACTTGTTTTAATTGTCTTCAGTTTCAATTGGAACTTGCATATGAGCAGTTGATAGTCTGTTCCACAATCAGTCTCTGGCCTTGTTTTTGCTGAAGGTATTGAGCTTTTCCATTGCCTCTTGCCACAGATGTAGTCAATCTGATTCCTGTGTACTCCATCTTGAGAACTCCACCTGGGTAGCCACCATTTGTGTTGCTAAGAAAGGTATTTGCAATGAATAAGTTGTGGACTTGCAATTCTAGTATCCAATCTCTAGAGTTATTGCTGTCACCAAGGCCAAATTTTCCAACCACTGGTGATTCTTCTTTGTTTCCAACTTTTGCATTCCATTCACCAGTCATAACTAACACTTCTTGATTGCATGTTCAGTCAATTTCAGACTGCAGAAGTTGGTAAAAATCTATTTCCTCATCTTTGGCTTTGGTGGTTGGTGTGTAAATTTGAATAATAGTATTATTAACTGGTCTTCCTTGTAAGCATATGGATATTATCTGATCACTGAGAGCATTGTACTTCAGGACAGATCTTGAAACATCCTTTGTGATGATGAATGTCATGTCATTCCTCTTCAAATTTTCATTCCTGGATACTAGATCCTAAAGTTTTCTGATTTAAAATGACCAAAACCAGTCCATTTCAGCATTTTATTGCCTAGGAGATCAATCTTTATGTGTTCCATTTCATTTTTTATGATTTCTAATTTTCCTAGATTCATACTTTGTACATTCAGTGTTCTAATTATTAATGGAGGAGCTCTGGTAGCAAAGTGCCTAAGGTACTTGACTGCTAACCAGAAGGCTGGTGGTTCAAACCCACCAGCCACTCGTCAGAAGGAAGATGGGGTAATCTACTTCCATATGATACTGCCTCAGAGAACCAAGGAGGGGTCATTATGAGTCGGGTCTGACTTGATGGCACATAACAACAAATGACAACAATTATTAATGGACGTTTGCAGCTGTTTCTTCTCATTTTGAGTTTTGCCATATCAGCAAATGGAGGTCCTAAAAGCATTATTTTATCCACATCATTAAGGTTGGCTCTACTCTGAGGAGGCAGCTGTTACCCAGTCATATTTTGAGTGCAACCCAACCTGAGGGCTCATCTTCTGACAATATATTGGACAATGTTTCAGTGCTATTCATGAAGTTTTCCAGTACTATGTTAGACAGTGTTTCTCTACTATTCATAAGATTTTCTCTGGCCACCTCTTTGAGAAGTGGATGGCCCCTTTCTTCTTTCTAGTCTGTCTTAGTCTGGAAGCTCCACTGCAACCTGTCCACCATAGGTGACCCTGCTATTATTTGACACACCAGTAGCATAGTCTCCAGCCTCACAACATGCAATCCACCACGGTATGACAAAGTAACAAACAAGTAGTGTTGTTTAGAAATAGTTGTACATGAAATGCACTCTAGCATACATTTTACATTTTGTAGACTTATTTGTAATCCTTTTTCTTAAATATTTTTAGTAAGAGAATACACATCAATGTGCCTGTAATGGGATAGAGTTTAAAGTCACCTTCTTTCTGCTTTGTTAGGGTTAAGAGCAGTTCATTTCTGATTGGTCCCCTTAATGAAAAGATTGAAAGACTAAGGTTAAAACATAGCAAAATTTGAATTCCAACGCTTTTGTTTCCCACTTTGTGACCTTATCTTTTCTAAGTTTCATTTGCCTTGTATGCAAAGTAAGAATAAGGAGCCCTGGTGGCATAACACTTAAATGCTACACTGCTAACTGAGAGGTTCATGGTTAAAATCTACCCAGTGGCTTTGCTTAATAATGACTTGGCTCTCTGCTTAAAATCTACTCAGTGGCTTTGCTTAAGAATGATCTGTATACCTGCTTACATACAGATTACAGCCAAGAAAACCCTATGGGGCAATTTGACCGTGGGGTTGTTGGGGTTGTCACATGGGGTTGCTATTAGTCAGAATTGACTGAAGGCAACAATTAACAACAAAACAAGGTTACAATTTATACTTAGATGTACACATAGCTACTCAAACTTTTCTTGAAGGAGTGAGTAATTGTTATAGGAATTAGATAAAATTATATAAAAATAGAAATCAGCATAGAATTTTGAATATATTGAGTTAAATAAAAGTAGATATTATTATATATCATTGTTTCTAGCTTAAATATTTATATACATGCATTTTGTCATAAAAAAATCCAAAAACAAAATGTGTGAACTCTATGATCATCTGTTGTATGCAATCACATCAACTCTGATTAATAGCAATCTTAAATGGAAAAGTAGAACTGCCCCACAGGTTTCCTAGGCTGTGACCTTTACTAGAACAGATAATCAGATTTTTCATCCATGGAACCACTGGTGGAAACACTGACCTTTGAGTTAGCAACCAAATGCTTATGCTTAACCATTACACCACTAGATTTCCATCTGTAAAGATTAACAGAAAAGGAAAAAGCTCTTTGCTGTTGAATTCATTCTGACTCATAGCGACCCTACAGAACAGAATAGAACTGCCCCAGGTTTCCAGGACTGTAGTCTTTATGAAAGAAAACTGACACATCTTTCTCCCATGGAGTGGCTGGTGGTTTCCACATGCTGAACTTTTTATTTTAGAAGCCAAATACTTAACCACTCTACCACTGAAGGCACTAAGTCCTTAAAGATTATATAGTAGAAAACCCTATTGGAAACCATATTGAGGAATTCTACTCTGTCACATTGGGTTTCAATGAGTTGGAATCTACCAAATAACAAACAACCCAATGTATGAAATACATTGTTTTTGTTGTTGTTATTAGTTGCTGTCAAGTCATCTCTGACCCCTGGTGACCTTAGGTTCAACAGAATGAGATATTGGCAGATTCCGTACCATCCTTAAAATTTTTACTAAACTTGAGCCTATTTTAGTAGTCACCATGTTGATCTATCTCATATTTGGTCTCTTTAATTGTCCTTGGCTCTCTACTGTACCAAACAGAATGTCTTTTTAAAGTGAATGGTCTTTCCTGATGTCATGTAAAATTTATTAAGCACTCTATATTAGCTGTCATTCTCATTTCATACTATTTTCCTCTTTCCCTTCCACATGCACGCATCAGAGCAACAAGATTGCATAAAATAATACAAATTTGCTAAAAATTGCTAGGGATATGTGTTACAAAAGTCAATGAAGACTGCTTTATTCATGCTTAGAATGAAAACACAGGATGGCAGTGAGAGAGGCAAGAGAAACACTGACGGAAGGAACATGTAAGAGAGATGCTACTTACTGTTACGCTTCTTAGCACCGTGTTCTCCCCTTTGCAAAGTCTGTCTTGTCACCACTTGGATGGTGCTAGAATGCCTCGCAGCCACATGTTTGAGTCTTGTTAACCACCATAACATCATTTGCATAACAAAAACTATGGAACTATTTTAAGAGGGATTTATCCAGAAAATGTATGTCTGCTTTCATGTCCTCTGGTTGAGCTCCATGAAGGAGGAAGTATTTTTACTTTTTGAGAATCCCAAATGAGTTGGAGAGAAATAAACAAGAAGTAGAGCATGGATGACTTGCCTGCTTGAAAGCTTCTGACAAACAACAACCCAAAAGTGTGCACATTTGTGCATGTCAGTAACAGATAAGAAATACAGATGTAAGGCTGGCCTCCTCCCTCCCAATGGAGTGAAGCTGCCAGGGGAAGCATCTGGATCTGTTTCCCACTGGTCAGATGGGATGTTGTCCTGAATAGGCATCACAGTAGGCACTACAGTCAATCAAATATCATCTCCTCTGTAAGAAGGTCAAATTGCCTTTGAATGATGTTGATGGGTAGGTAGTTCCCTGGTAGCAGAGGGACAATTACTCATTTCAATAATTTCCATGAACAGCCCCCAGCCAGGAGTAGCTGGGTGCTGGAGTACCTTCTTATAGAAGTCATAAAGATGAAATAAAATGTCTATACTGGTCCCACCTGACTGTGATACTGCTGAAAAACAAGCTTTGGGCCACAGGTGATTCAGCAGGTCTGCCTTGGCTTTCACTTTCTTCTCTTTGCTTCCCTGCCTGCCCTGTAGAGCAGATGAACTCATAATTGCAGGTGGGTGAAAGATGGAAATATAAATCACCACAAGATTTTGGGGTAATCCAGACAGCATGATGTTCATTCAAAGACTCAATGGCCTATGAGACAGAATAGATTCCTAAATAACTTACAATTTTGAACCATCTATCCGGTTGACATTGATGGGTAAGAGGGAGATATCTGGACTATTTTATTGGTTACATGGTGTGTTAGTAAAATTATTGGCTTTATTGAGTGACAAATGTTGATTCAAGGTTTAGCTTCACTATTAATTAACAGTGTGAACTTGAATGAGCTTGCTCTGAATTTCACTGCAAAATGAAGTTTTATAGTGTTATGAACACTCCTTCATAGTGTTATAAATCCTTATTGAGAGAATGTAAAAATTACAACATGGAAAACGTATGGGGCAGTTCTACTCCATTACATAGGTTGGTATGAGGTAGAATGCACTCACCAACACCTAACAACAACACAAAAATACTGCATTAGTTTCTTTTGCTGATGTAACAAATGATCACAGATTTAGTGGCTTAAAAAACAAATTGTTATTGTCTTATTGTTCCAGAAGTCAGAAATCTGAAATAAGTCTTGTGGAGCTAAAAGCAAGGTATTAGATGAGCTGCTTTCTTTTGGAAGATCCAGAATATTTCCTTGCCTCTTTAAGGTTCTAGAGACTGCCTATATTCCTTGGCTTGTTGCCCTATCACTCCATTCTCTGCTTTTATCATTACATTGCTTTCTCTCTCTTACTTTTCTCTATAAAGACTCTTTAGATAAATCAGGTCTACAAGGATAATTTAATCACCTCACTATCTTTAACTTAATCATATCTGCAAAGTCTATTTTGCTACATAAGGTAACATATTCACAGATTCAAGGTATTAGGATGTGGACAGCTTTGGGAGGGCATTCACCCTACCATGTTGTTGTTGCTGTTATATGCCATCAAGTTGCACTCAACTCATAGCGACCCCTCCTTGGGTTTTCGAGGCAGTATCACTATGGAAGTAGATTGCCCAACCTTCCTTCTGAGGAGTGGCTGGTGGGTTTGAACCTCTAGCCTTCTGGTTAGCAGTCAAATGCCTTTGGGACTACACTACCAGAGGTCCTAGTACAGATATTGACATAAATAGGCATGCTACAAACTTCTGTCCCTGTCTGTCTCCTTTTTTCCTATTAGAATAGTGGGAAAGGTAGTTCTATTTTCTGCATATTAAACTTATAGTATATGTTTAATTGTTTCCTCCTTTGGTGAATGTTTAGAGTTTGTTGTGTTTCATCTGTCTCAGTTATGCTTGGGTAGCATCTTGGAAAAAATGAAATTGTATAGTCAATTGTAAATGAAAATCATCATGAGTGGAGAGGATGTTTCTCCTCAACGTGTCATGAAATACTAGGTACGTATAGGCCATTTGATGGTTGAGAATGATAATGAGAATGAAACAACCATCTTAGTTTTTTAGAATTCATGACAATTTGGGCCTTGTGATATGAGGGTTAGCACTGCTAGATATTTTTGGCCTCTGATTTAATATTCTTTCAAATTGCACTGACATCATAATAATTTATCTTCAAGAAAAGCAGAGAGAGGCCAAAATAGTTTCAGTTTTGCTCTGCTTTCATGGTGAATTCCTTTTTTGTTTGCCGATGTCTGCTACAAAGTGATCAGTCATGCTGCCATCACGTGAAATGAACCAACTAAATCAAAATATTTTTCATAGGGGAGTAGCCTAGGGAAGTAAAAGAAGGAGCATGCTGGACTCCTCACACTGAGCTATTTTGGGATGGCCTTTTTCAAGAATCAATTAAAAGTTAACTTCAACAATAAGGCTTTCTTCAATGAGGCAGAAAAATATGAACGCTCTCTCCTGCAAATACTTGACAAAAGTAGCTAAATGACCACACCTAACTTAACAATATTAAACATAGAGCCCATTCTCCATCACGGAATCACAGGATCCTTCAAGAACAGTAATTATGGGGAAGATGAAGATTCATTAATTCACTCATTTATTTATTTATTGTTTCAAAAAAGATGTGTGACTGTTTATTCACTCATTCAATTAATCATTTATCATTCCATCTTCTCAGTAATCTATTTATATATTAATTGATTCATCTGCTCTTTCAACAAAACTTCATTGAATTCCTGTTCTCTGTTCATTAATGTGTTGGATATTGAAGATGCAAAGCTAAATCAAACATGTGCATGCTCTAGTGATCTACTTAATGGCACATTCTTCAGTTGTTGTTGTTGTTATGTGCTGTCAAGTCAGACCCAACTTGTAGCAACCCCTCCTTGAGTTTTCAAGGTGCTATCACTACAGAAATAGATTACCCAACCTTCCTTTCCAGGAGTGGCTGGTAGGTTTGGATTGTCAGCCTTCTGATTAGCAGTCAAGTGCCTTAGGCACTATACCACCAGAGCTCCTAATATGACCAGAAAGGAGTAGAAGAAAGATGATTAACTAAAATATAGATAGGTAATTCTAGGGAATCTGACTTCACAATGTTCAAATATGTAGGATAATATCCTCAGTTATTGTATCCTTGTTGGTCAATGCAAGCCTTGGTGAAGAGTTTTTGCTAAGAATTTGTTCTGAATAAGTGACTAATTAGGTTTTCCTTGTCATTTTTAGGTGCCGTGGAGGTTTTTCTGAATCCTAGTGACCCTGTATACAACAGAACTAAACATTGCTCAGTCCTGCACTATCCTCACAATCACTGGTATGTTTGAGCCCATTGTGTCAGTCTATCTTAGTAAGGTTCTTGGTTTTTGCAGGCCATCTACTTTGTCAAGTATGATGTCTTTCTCCAGATAACATGTGATGATGTTAAAATGATAACATGCTCAAAGCAATTGGGATGAAGTCTCATCATCCTAGCTTTTAAGGAATATTCTGGCTATACTTCTTATAAGACAGATTTGTTTATTCTTCTGGCAGTCCATAGTGTATTCAATATTCTTCCCCAACACCTTAGTTCAAGAACATTAATTGTTCTTCAGTCTTTCTTATTCATTATTCACTTTTCATATACATATGAGGTGATTAAAAATACTATGTCTTGGGTCAAGAGCACTTTGGTGATCAAAGTGACATCTTTGCTTTTTAACACTTTAGAGAGGTCTTTTGCAGCAAGTTGGCCCAAAGCAATATCTCATTTGATTTATTGACAGCAGATTCCATGGGCATTGATTGTATATCCAAGTAAAATAAAACCTTTTACAATTTAATATTTTCTCCATTTATTAAGATTTTTATTTTCTTTATGTTAGTGTGTAATCCACTCTGAAGGCAGTAGTCTTTGATCATCATCAGTAAGTGTTTCAAATCTTATTTGTATTTAACAAGCATGATTGTGTCATCTATGCATAGCAGATTGCTAACTAATCCTTTTTGAAAACTGATGTTCTATTCTTTTTCATGTAGTCCACTATCTCATATTACTTGTTCAGCACACAGATTGAAGTATGATGAAAGGCTATAATTCTGACTCACATCTTCCCTGATTTTCAACTACACAATATCCCCTTGTTCCATTTTAAATACTGCCACTTGGTCTATGTACAGGTTCCACATGAGCATAATTCATTGTTCTGGAATTTTCATTCTTTGTAATGTTATTCATAATTAGTTATGAACCATGCTGGAAAAAAAGAAAAAAAAAAAGACCCAGGTAAATAGCTTTTTGTTATTCTCTGTTTTCACTCTAATCCATCTGACATCAGTGATGATAACCAAGGCTCCACATCCTCTTCTGAGGGGGACATGAACTTCTATCAGTTCCTTTTCAATGTACTACTGCAGCCATTTTTGAATTATCTTCAGAAAAAGTTTACTTGCATGTTATATTAACAATATTGTATGATTATTTCCACATTTTGTTGAATAATCTTTCTTTGACATGGCAATATGCATGGATCTCTTCTAGTCAGTAGGCTAAGTATCTGTACTTCAAATTTATTGGCATAGACAAGTTAGAAATTCCAGTGTTATATCCATTTATTGAAATGAATACTTTGTTATTTTGCAGTTTCTGAAGCCTTGTTTTTTGCCAATGCCTTTAGTGAAATTTGGACTACTTCTTTCAGCACCATCAGTTCTTTATCATATGTTACCTCATGTGATAGTTTAACATCTCTCAATTCTTTGTGGCACAGTGACTCTGTATTCCTCTCATTTCCTTTGACTTTTCCTGTATTTTTCAGTCCACCACTCATCTGTCAGTTTGTCATGCTGCTGTGACTTGTGTGTTGCTGTGAAGCTGGAGGCTATGCCACTGGTATTTCAAATACCAGCAGGTTCACCCATGGTGGACAGGTTTCAGTGGAGCTTCCAAACTAAGAAAGATTTGAAAGAAGGAAGGGGCTATCCACATGTCAAAGAATGGGCCAATTAAAACCTTTTGAATAGCAGTGAAACATCGTCTGGTATATTACTGGACAACTTCATTAATAGCTCTGAAACATTTTCCAGTATAGTGATGGAAGAGGAGCCCCTCAGGTTGAAGGCACTCCAAAAATTAGGGGAAAAGCTGCTTCCTGAAAATAGAGTCAACCTTTAGGGTGTGGATGCATTAAAGCTTTCAGAACTTTCATTTGCTGATGTGGTATGATGCAAAATGGGAAGAAACGGCTGCAAACATCCATTAATAATAGTATCATGGAATGCACAAAGTATGAATCTAGCAAAATTGGAATTTGTGAAAAATGAAATGAAATGCATAAAGATTGATATCCTAGGTATTAGAAAGCTGAAATGGGCTGTTTTTGACCATTTTGAATCAGACAACAATATGATCTATGATGCCAGGAATGACAAATTGAAGAGAAATGGCATGGCATCATCATCACAAAGAATGTTTCATGATCTACCCTGAGGTATAATGCTGTCAGTGATAGGATAATATCCATACACCTATAAGGAAACCAATTAAATACTAGGAGCTCTGGTGGCAATACCCATATCCCTACAAGAAAAACCAGTTAATACTACTATTATTCAAATCTATGCACCAACCATCAAAGCCAAAGATGAGGAAATTGAAGATTTCTACCAACTTCTGCAGTCCAAAATTGACCAAACAGGCAATCAAGATGTGTTGATTATCAATGGTGACTGGAATGCCAAAGTTGGAAACAAAGAAGTGTTACCAGTAGTTGGAAAATATGGCCTTGGTGATAGAAATGACACTGAAGATCACACTACAGAATTAAGCAAAACCATTGACTTATCCATTGCAAATACCTTTTATCAACAACATAAGGGATGGCTACACAAGTGGAGTTCACCAGATGTAATACACACGAATCAGATTGACTATATCTGTGACAAGAGGCAATGGAGAAGTTCAATATATTCAACCAAAACAAGGCCAGGGGCTGACTGTGGAACAGACAATCAACTGTTTATATGTAAGTTCAAGTTGAAGCTGAAGACAATTAAAATAAGCCAAAATATGACCTTGATTATATCTCAGCTAAATTCAGAGACTATCTGAAAAATAGATTTGACACATTGAACACCAATGACTGAAAACCAGAGAAATTGTGGGATGACATCAAGAAAATCATCCATGAAGAGTAGCAAAAAGTCATCAAAAAGACAAGAAAGGAAGAAAAGACCAAAATGGATGTCAGAAGAGACTCTGAAACGTGCTCTTGAGCAAAGAGTAGCTAAAGCAAATAGAATAAATGACAAGATGAAAGCCCTGAACAGAGAGTATTTCAAAGAGAAGCTCTAGAAGACAAAAGTCAATTATTATAATGAAATGTGCAAAGATGTAGAGTTACAAAACTAAAAGGGAAGAACATGATCAGCATTTCTTAAAATGAAAGAACAGAAGGAAAAATTCAAGCCTCGAGTTGCAATATGGAATGATTCTATCGGCAAAATATTGAATGATATAGGAAACATCAAAAGTAGATGGAAGTAGTACACAGAGTCACTGTACCAAAAAGAATTGGTCAATTTTCATCCATTCCAGGCAGTGGTATATGATCAAGGACTAACGGGAGGGAGGAAGTAGAAGCAACAGTGAAGGAATTGGCAAAGAACAAGTCTGCAGGCAATGATGGAATACCCATTGAGATGTTTCAACAAATAGGTGCTGTGCTGGAAGCACTTACTCATCTATGCTGAGAAATTTGGAAGACAACTACCAGGCCAACAGACTGGAAGAGATCCGTATTTGTACCTATTCCGAAGAAAAGTGATCCCCAAAAAAGTGGAAATTATCGAACAATGTCATTCATATCACACCCAAGAAAAATCTTATTGAAGATAATTCAAAAATGGTTGCAACAGTATACTGCATAATTGCAAGCATGATTCAGAAGAGGACATGGAATGAGGGACATTATTGCTAATTTCAGATGGATCTTGGCTGAAAATAAAGAATATGACAGAGATGTTTTCTTGACTATGCAAAAGCATTCGATTGTGTGGATCATAACAAATTATGCATAACATTGAGAGGAATGGGAATTCCAGAACACTTAATTAATTGTGTTCATGAGGAACCAGTAAATAGACGAGGAAGCTGTTCTTCAAACAGCACAAGGGAATACTGCATGGGTTAATATCAGGAGCAGAGTGCATCAGGGTTGTATCCTTTCCCCATACTTATTCAATCTGTATGCTTAGCAAATAATCTGAGAAGCTGGACTACATGAATAAAAGCATGGCATCAGTATTGGAAGAAGGCTCATTAACAATCTATGATGTGCAGATAACACAACCTTGTTTGCTGAAAGTGAGTATGACTTGAAGCACTTACTGACTAAAATTAAAAACTAGAGTGTCAGTATGCATTACACCTCAAGATAAAGAAAATTAAAATCCTCACAACTGGACCAAGAAGCAGCATCATGATTGTGTTGGATTGGGTTCTCTAGAGAAACACAAAAACCAGCAAAGTATATATATATAT
>NW_006921998.1:2823287-2828738 GCF_000298275.1 Orycteropus afer afer
TGCTTTTGAGTTATGGTGTTGGCAATGAATACTGAAAGTACCATGGACTGCCAGAAGAACTAACAAATCTGTCTTGGAATAAGGGCAGCTGGAATGCTCCTTAGAAGCAAGAATGGCCAGACTTTTTGTTATCTACTTTGATCATGTTGTTAAAAGGGACCATTTTCTGGAGAAGGACATCATGCTTGGTAAGGTGAAGGGTGAGCAAAAGGAGAAGGTACTAAATGAGATGAATTGACACAGTGGCTGCAACGATGGGCTCAGGTATAGCAAGGATCATAAGGCTGGCACAAGACTGGGCAACATTTTGTTCTGTTGTGCATAGGGTCACTATGAGTTAAAGTTGAGTTCATGGCAGCTAACAACAAGAACATATTTTCCAAAATTTTTCCTATAGACTGCTTCAAAATTGCAACTTGAGGCTTGAAATTGTACTTCAGTGCTTTTAGTTTAGCAGTGTCAAGTGGGTTCTTCCCTTTTGTGTTTCCAACTCCAGGTCTTTGCACATTTCATTATAATACTTTACTTTGTCTTCTGGAGCTGCCCATTGAAATGTTCTTTTCAATTCTTTTACTTCATCATTTCTTCCATTCCCTTTAGATATTCTCCATTCAAGAGCAAATTTCAGAGTCTCTTGTGACTTCTACAATCGTCTTTCCTTTCTTTTTAATGATCTTTTGGTTTATTCATGTATAATGTCTTGATTTCATTCCCCAACTCACCTCATCTTCCGTCATTGGTGTTCACTGTATCAAGTACATTCTTGACATAGTCTCTAAATTCAGGTGGGATCCGTTCAAAGTCTTCCTTTGGCTCTCATGGACTTGTTTCTGTTTTCTTCAACTTAAAGTTGAAGTGACATATGAGTAATTGATTATTCACATTTAGCCCCAATCTTTGTTCTCAGTGATGATGTTGAGCTTCTCCATATTCTCTTTCCACAGATGTATTTATTTTTCTTTTTTTTATTCCTGTGTATGCGAGGTCCATGTGTATAGATGCTGTTTATGTTGCTGAAAAAAAAAATGCATTTTCAATTAATAAATCATTGGTATTGTGAAATTCTATCATGCAATACCCAGCAAAATTTCTAGGCACAGAGAAACATGGATTGTTCCCAGTCAACTTGCTCACGTTTTGCAACATCTCTGTGGAAGACATTTTTTGGCACCAAGTCATATTGTTCTGGCTGTCAAAGTGTGAACTTTAAATTAGATGTGAATATAGGGTTAGTAAACATTCTTTAGGGGCTCTGGTAGTATAGTGCCTAAGGCATTTGACCGCTAACCAGAAGGCTAGCAGTGGAAACCCACCAGCCACTCCTTGGAGGAAAGATGGGGCAATATATTTCCATAGTGATACTGTCTCAGAAACCCAAGGAGGGGTCACTCTGAGTCTAAATCGATTCTTTGGACTCCTGAACAAACTCAGAGTAAATGTCACTGAAATGAGTAAGACTCTGGCTTTGTGTTCTCAACCTTTGTGTCCACCATAATGACAACCAAAGAGAGTCTAGTCTTTTTAGTTCCCAATCTGGCCACCATTTGCATTTTTCAGACCTGATTTTCTCCTTCTTCAATCTATTTTCCTTCTCCTCTTTATGTTGTACCTCAATTAATACTCAGATTGGCCTGTGAAATTTCTTCACTGTTCAGATATTTTAACTTTTCTTTCCTAGTTCCTACCTCCACAAACCTATTTTTCCCTTCTTTCTCATCCTTCCAATATTCTATGAATAACTAATAAGATAATGTACATTGTGAATAGTTAATTTATCATTATCCTTTATGTCCTTTATGTACAAAGTTATCTAGAAAATTTTTTTGAGTTATCACTGATATTTTGATATCTCCCATTACTCTGAACCTAATATTTAATTGTTGAGTCCATAAATGAACCATTTGAAAGATATCCATTAGAATACCTTTAACCACTACACCACCAGAGCTCCTTAAGCTATATTTTAAGAAACCTTTATGCAACGGGCCCTTGATTATACCACAAAATTCCTGTCTCTGGAAATTCCTGTACCTCTGATGATAAAGCCTCACTCCCAGAATTTGCTCCTCAGGGCCTCTAATTTTTGTGAAATATTTGACCTTCTGGGTAAAGTTATCATTTTCCTTTAACAAAAGTAATTCATAAAGGCTATGTTTGGGAGCTCTGGTAGTTTAGTGCCTAAGGCATTTGACTGCTAACCAGAAGGCTGGCAGTTAAAACCCACCAGCCAGCATAGTGGCTAAGACACTTGCCTGCTAACCAGATGGCTGGCGGTTCAAACCCACCAGCCACTCCTCGGAAGGAAGGTTGGGCAATCCTACTTCCGTAGTGATACTGCCTCGGAAACCCAAGGAGGGGTCGCTATGAGTCGGGGCCGACTCGACGGCACATAACAACAACAACAACAACAGCCACTCCTCAGAAGGAAGATTGGGCAATCTACTTCCATAATGATACCACCTCAGAAACCCAAGGAGGGGTCTCTATGTGTCGGATCTGACTTGATGGCAGTGAGTTTGTTTTATGTTTGTGAGATGTGAAATTGTAATTCTATTTTGGGGAACAAGAAACTAGACAGGTATAGTAAGAATGGAAATAAGGGTCCAAAAACCAATAAATAAACAAAAACAACAAAAAACCCTGAATTCCTAAGAATAATAAATAACATTTGGTATGAGTGGTGTTCATAAACCAGTTGCCATCAAGTCACGTCTGACTCATGACAACCTTGTATATTACAGAATAGAACTACATTGCACAGGGTTTTTAAGGGTGTGAACTTTTGGAAGCAGATTACCAAGACTTTTGACCAATGTGCCTCTAGGTGGGTATGAATGGCCAATATTTTAGTTATTAGTTAAACACTTAACTGTTTGTGCCACTCATGAACACCTAAATGTTGCCACAGATATTTCTAAATACTTCTCCTACAGAAATTAAAATTAATCCACGTAAGAACCTTGTAATACTGGTATTATGTTCATATTAAGACACTGAGACACAGAGATCCAGTAACTCTATGCAACATTGCATAGAAAATAAAGGTGGAAAGATGATTATAACCCAGATATTTGATTTTAGAGATCATGTTTTAACCTCTACAATTAGGTAATACATTCATAGGGAGAGACAATGGGATACCATGATTAATATGACAGTGCATAGGAAGGTTTGTTATGAATATGGGTCTCTGTATGGGGTTATAGGAGGTTAAGTTAAAAGGAAAATGAGGTAAAGATTCTGATTCTAGGTGTTTTGGTCAAGTTGGTATAGAAAAAAATCTTAGCACCTGAATTTTAAAATCTGATTCATAAAATCCAAAAATAACTAATTGACTCACAATAAGTTTACCTTTGAGACGACAACCTTGACTTTGATGTGAATGTAATTACGAGGGTTTCTGTTCTATTGGGAAACTCAGTAGTAGATTATGGATATTCAATTAATTGTATAGAAGTTTGTATTTTAAATATTTATTTTGGCCAATCCTAGCCTTAAAAACAATAATTTTAAGAAGGAGAAATCAATTTACCTAAAAACAAACAAACAAACAAACTTGTAGTTGTTTTCAAATGTGGTGTTCTCATACAGAATTAGAGATAGCAACAAACCAAAAAAAAAAAAAAAAGAAGAAGAAGAAGAAGAAAGAAAACTACCAAAGAATTCCTCACCAGTTATCTCCCTGCACATTAAAGTGTGCGTGTGTGTGTGTATATCACTCATCTGAAACAATTATCTAGATTTTTGGTTCTGCTTTGGAAGCTAAGGAATGTGTTGAGTTTTGAAATTCCTTGAATGTGGAAGGAATCCACCTTCCAAGGACTGTTGAAAATGGACAAAAACTCTGCGTGGAGAAGCCATTAGTTTGCTTAAGTAGCACTTGATAGAAGCAGCAAACAGTGTTTCTATGACTGACAAGAATTTCTTGGGTGAAGACATGAATGGGTGATATAAATTCTGTTTCAATTAATTCACATATAATTTCCCAGGGCTTATTGCTAAATGATCTCCAATGTTTTCTACTTCAGGGTATCAGTTAGTGTGTTTTATCAAAACACACACAAATACAAAGGGGACACAGTACATATTACTGTGTGTGAGAAGAATGCCATGAAACCAGACATGATGTCAGACATTTACATGTTCTTGGCATCTGTTGGCACTTTGTGATAATGTTTACTAAATAAATGTTTGAATGAATAGATTCACAAACGAAATGCTTTTGTCTAGATGGTGAATAGAATTAGTATTGTTTTATGAATTTCAGCAGTCTCAACTATTTTGTTCCCATTTCAAATGTGTACTGATCCCATAAACATTGTCTCTATATGTTGTTGGAGGAGAAATATTTGTATTCTCTATTTCATAAATGATCAGAATATGAGGTTAAGTGTCAGTAATTAGTATGCATTATATGGAGACAAGGTGGATTGTAATGTATATCGTAAGAGTTAATTGAACTAGTATTCAATTTTATTGTTTCTTGCATTCTTTTCTTTTCTTTAATTTTATTTCTTTTAATATTTTATCACCCTCCTACTTAAAATCCTTCAACAAATTGCCATTAAATCTATAACATGGTCCTAACTTTTTATCTTTCTTGGAAGACCACATTTAGTCTGGTCCCAGCTCCCCTCCTTGGCCTTATCACATTTTATATCCCTTCATCTCTAGAATACATCTTCTCTCCTTAGGGTCTTTGTACTAGCTTTGTCAGGAATTCTCTTCTCTCTCATCATCACTCAGCTAGATCATCTCCATCTATAGGTTTCAGCTTGATTAATTCCTCAGATAGGCTTTCCTTGAACGCCATCCAAATTAGTCCCTCAGTCATGTCATCTATTTCAATTCTCTATATAGTAGTTGTAAAGAATTCTGGTGGTAAAGTGGTTAAAGCATTTGGTTGCTAACCCAAAGATTGGTGGTTCAGACCCACCAGCCACTCCATCGGGAAAAGATGAGGTAGTTTGCTTCTGTAAAAATACACAGCTTTGGAAACATGAGGGGCAGCTCTACTCTGTCATACCATGTGGCTAAAGAGGCAGGATTGACTCAATAGCAAGTGTTTTTTATAGGGTAGCTGTCATCCTACAGAAGCCATATATGTATTCCAGTCAAGAGTCTCAGCTTAGTCTCTATGTGGCCTTCAGCTTTCTCAGTCAAGGCAGCAAAGAGTACAGTAAAAAAAAAAAAAAAAAAAAAGTCATCTTGAAAGTGGATCTTCCATCTTCATTTCTTCTATCCCTCAGCCCTTCAAGTCATCCCACATGAGGGCCAGGCATCATGGACAAATGAACCATCTGTTATGTCTGTTCAGAATTCTTGATTTACATAATTTCTACTATTTTATATACATGTTGCTGTTATTGTTAGGTGCTGTTGAGTTGGCTCCAATTCATAGTGATCCTATGTACAACAAAATGAAATACTGCCTGGTCCTGTGCCAGACTC
>NW_006921998.1:2829808-2831447 GCF_000298275.1 Orycteropus afer afer
ACAATTTTTATTGTGATTTAGATGAAAATTTACAGAGTAAATTAGTTTTCCAACAATTCATACATATTTTGATTTATGGCATTGATTGAAATCCTCTCACTCTCCCCACCACCTCCACTTGTTTTCCTTTTCAATTCATCCTTCTTTCCTATTTCTGTCTTCAGAGCAGAGCATTATCCCTAGGAAAATATAGCCATTTTGATCTCATATGATATGTTATTTAAAGGTTGTATATCTCTCCTGTGTTAGTTCACCTTATAAGTCTGTCTATTCTTTGGTAGGAAGTTAAGCTAAAAGGATAAGTTCAGTTCCAGTCTTGAAGGGTGTCTAACGGCCATAGTCTATAGGGTTCCATTCATTAGACCAGTAAGATTTGTCTTTTTCCTTAATTAGGGTCTTTTTTCACACTTTTTTCCAACTCTATCCAATCCATGGTGTTTTCAGTCACCTCACATGTGTGTGAAAGCTGGACAATGGATAAGGAAGACTGAAGAAGAACTAATACCTTTGATTTATGGTGTTAAATATACCTTGGACTGCCAAAAGAACAAAAATATGTATTGAAGAAATATAGCCAGAATGCTCCTTAGAAGTGAAGATGGTGACATTTTATCTTGCCTACCATATTAGGAGGGAATAGTCCCTGGACAAAAACATCATGCTTGGTAACAGAGAGGGAAAGCAAAAAAGAGGAAGACTTTCAAAGACATGGATTGATATAGTGGTTAACTGTGCAGTATTTCTTTCTGTTTTATATAGGATTGTCATGAATGTGACCACCACTCATTTCTCAGTTTCTTGTCCTATGGTAGCTTGTGTGTTGCTGTGATGAGGGAAGCTATGCAACTAGTATTTCAGGTACCAGCAATGTCATTCATGGTGGAAAGATTTCATTGGAGCTTCCAGATTATGACACACTAGGAAGAAGGATGTGATCAGGTCCACTTCTGTAAAAATTGGCCACTGAAAAGTTTATGAATAGTAAGGGAATAATATAGTGCCAGAAGATGAGCTCCTCAAAATGGAAGGCACTCAAAATATGATTGGGAAAGAGCTACATACTCAAAGCAGAGTCAACCTTAATAATGTAAATGGAGTAAAGCTTTTGGGAACTTAATTTACTAATATGGCATGAGACAAAATGAGAAGAAATAGGTGCAAACTTCCATTAATAATCAGAACATATGAAGTACGAAGTATGAATCTAGGAAAATTATAAATTGTAAAAAGGTGAAATGGAAACCATAAAGATCAATATCCTAGACTTTAGTTAGCTGACATACACTGCTATTGGCCATTTTGAATCAGACAATCATATGATATACTATACTGAGAATGACAAATTAAAGAGGAATGGTGTTGTATTCATCATCCAAAAGAACATTTCAAGATATGTCAGAAAGTGAAATACTGTGAGGGATAGGATGATATCCATACACTATATGGAAGACAAATTATCCTATTACTACTCAAATTTACACACCAACCACTAAAGTCAAAGATGAAGAAACTGGATATTTTATAATACTGACCAAAAATGCAGCCAAGATGTATTTTCAACTATTGGTAAGTGTAATGAGAAAGGTGGAAACAAAGAAAAAGCCCTGGAATTTGGAAAATATGGCCTTGGTTACAGAAA
>NW_006921998.1:2836974-2849114 GCF_000298275.1 Orycteropus afer afer
TGTAAATCTTCACCCAAATCCTAATAAAAAAAAAAAAAAAGAAGAAAATTTTGCTGAAGATATTTCATAAATGATGGCAGCACTCTATTGACAGAGAACTGGCAGAAGTTTAATCGGGATTCAGAAAGAGGGTATGACATAAGAGATAGCATTGCTGACATTAGATTCTAGCTACGTAGAGGATCAGTGAGAAAGGGGAAGATCCTCGGTGAGATGGATTGACACAACGGCTGCGATGATGTGGTCCAGCATGGCAGTGATTGCGAGGCTAGCACAGGACTAGGTAGAGTTTCATATTGTTGTACCTATGGTCACTATGAGTTGGGCTGACTTGAAGGCCCTAACAACAATTTGAATTGGATCTAACTCAATGGTATTTAAAAACACAAGAAAGTATATAAATTCAGCAAATGCTCATTAAAAATCCTATGTTTTGCCCTACATCAGTAAAAATGAGAGCACTTGACTGCATAACAAGGAAAGGAAATATTTGAATATTCTAGAGCTCTGGTAGCATAGTGGTAAGACACTTGCCTGCTAACCAGTCGGCTGGTGGTTCAAACCCACCAGCCACTCCTCGGAAGGAAGGTTGGGCAATCCTCCTTCCATAGTGATACTGCCTCGGAAAGCCAAGGAGGGGTCACTACGAGTCGGGGCCAACTCGACGGCACATATCAAGAACAAACAGATTAATCTGAAGTATGAGAAGCAGTCCATACTTGGAAAAGATTAAGGATTTAAGGATATTGAGGGACATGAGATAGATTTTAAGAAGCTTGCCTTGTGTGATATTTCTGAATCTGTAATTAGTGGCCTCAGGCTACTGGCCACAGCAATCTGGGCCTTCCTTCAGCAAACATCTGTCTTCCTTTTTTTTAGGAAGAGCTATATAAGGAATTCAAACCACATGGATTTCCTTTGAAACAGCTAGAACTTTTGGTCAATATCATCTTTTATCTCTTTCTTTCCCTTCAGTTCTTAGAAGAGGAGATAATCAAAGGAAGCTTCTGGTGTTTCTATTTCCCAGACAAGGTTTTGAAATCCTTAGACACGGAGACAGATTCTGACATTCATGATGTTTGCACTGGTGTTTTCTCTCTGCTGATCTCTCCATAATACCTTCAGGCCGTGTGAACAAAAGCCAATCAGCGTGCTCACCTTCATCCTGTGTGTGCAGGAGGTGAAGATCCATGTTGTTTGTGAATGTGTAAACATTGCTTGTATTTCTTTTTTCTCTAAGGCAACTCTGAAGACTCATGGTAAAAACAGACAAATTACCTTTCTGTCCTTACTTTAAACAGAACTCTAAAAATCATTCTACTTTAACATAATAACTTCAGAATTTCTAGCAGTTATTTCCAGAATGTGGATTACCCTTTAAACTGCATCACATGAAGAGATAAATATGGCAATATTGTCAGTATGGTTATTGTCCAAGTTAAACACTAAATTTTTATTTGCTGGTGTAATTCAAATAGAGAACTAAGAAGAAAACAATTTTCTGACATTCTGCTTCTGAACTTAAAATGGATCTCTAGTATGAAAGTATTTTATGGTTCAAAATGCAAATAAGCTTAGATATGGCCTTCAGTTAGCATTCTTGGTTGTATTCAACAGATAATTATTTTGATTATCATCAGAAAATATATTAGAAAGATTAGAAAAGAAGACTGAGGAACATGGTTCAATTTATGGGTCATTCAAGGGAAGTTACTAACAACTCATACAAGTAACACTGAACAAGACCTTTCTAGGTACCAAAACCTGTTCTATGCTTTTAATCCATTCAATCTTTGCATCAGCATTATAAGATAAAGACTATTATTATCCTTATTGTACACATGAATAAACTTATGTAGAACTGTTACAGATTATTTCCAAGGACAAAATGCTATTAAATTGTGAGACTGGGAGAGCAGTCAAGGGCATTCCATGGGATTTATCCCCTTTAGAACGCTACTTGCACCTCCACTTGCCATCATGTACAAGTGTACCTTGGAAACACTCCAGGTTTGGTTCCAGACCACCATGTTAAAGGAAATATCGCAATAAAGTGAGTCATGTGAATTTTTTGGTTTCCCAATATATACAAAAATTATGTGTATACTATACTATAGTCTGGAAGCTCTCATGGTGTAGTGCCTAATGACTGGTAAACAGAAGGCTGGTGATTCAAACTTACGAGCCTCTCCTCGAAAGGAAGATTGGGCAATCTACTTCCGTAGTGATACTGCCTCAGAAACCCAAAGAGGTGTCACTATGACTTGGATCTGACTCAACGGCAGTGAGTTTGGTTTGGTTTTGGTATGTTGTTGTTGTTGCTATGTGCCGTCCAGTCGGCCCTGACTCATAGCGACCCCTCCTTGGGTTTCCGAGGCAGTATCACTACAGAAGTAGGATTGCCCAACCTTCCTTCTGAGGAGTGGCTGGTGGGTTTGAACCGCCAGCCTTCTGGTTAGCAGTCAAGTGCTTTAGCCACTATGCTACCAGAGCGCCTTGGTTTTAGTTTTGGTATACTATAGTCTATTATGTGTGCAAATATCAAGAAGAAAAAGTTTCAAATATTGTGAGAATTATCAAAATGTGACACAGAGACATGAAGTGAGCATATGCTATAGAAAAAAAATAGTGCTGATAGACTAGCTCAATGCAGGTTTGCCACAAAATTTCAATAGGTGAAAATACAGTATCTGCAAAGCACAGAAAAGAAAATATGATAAAACAAAGTATGATTGACATACCTCTCTTGTCACTGTCATTACTACCACTGGGCACTGGACACTGGACCCTACCAGCAAAAAGGGTTCTAAACCAGCCCACTACTTTCTATCAGCTGCTCCAGATTCAAATAGTGGGTGTGATTATCTGATTTGACCTTGTCTTGTGCCCATAGCCTGTATTCTAGAGTATTGAGAAGCAAGTGGCTGGGCTTTGATGAGCACACTTACACAATTATAGATTTATTCAAATAGGAATTTAAATTGCTTAGCAACCAAAGATAAATAAATAAACAAACAAACAAATAAATATAAACAGCGGTCATAGTTCTCTATTATAAACTGTTAACCAGTTGCCTTCAAGCCAACTCTAACTCATGGTGACCCCACAAGTGTGAGTAGAACTATGATCCATAGGGTGTTCAATGGCTGCTTTTTCAGAAGTGGGTTGCAGAGCTTTTATTCCAAGGCACGTCTGGGTGGACTTAAACATCCAGTCTTCCACTTAGCTGCTATGCACATGAACCATTTGCACAGTCCACCTCTCCATTACAGTAAGTAGTAATAGCCTTGATAAAAAACTAAGTCCTACTTACAGATTACCATTTAGTTTAATAAAATTTCAACTGTGAATAACCTTAATTGATCACAAATGTAAATGAACTTGCTTCTAAAACTTACCATTTTGAATTGTATCCCAAGCATAAATGATGTGCAATCAGTAGAAAGACAAACAAGTGAATAATTGCATGCTTTGAATAAGTTCTTTAAGACCTTTTGGGAACTAATTCTCTGGGATTTTGACTCTAACACATAGCAAGTTCTTCCAATATAAACTTGAAAGTTAGATAATGCAAGAAGTGAAATGAAGGAAAAAGCTGAGGAAGAGAGAGAGAAATTTCTGCTGTAGACTGCTTTTGACATGGTCCAGTTACTGCGTCACAACTTCATGTTTCTTAATCTTGGCAATAGAATAAAGTCCTCAGCAGGAGGACTTTTTTCAAGTCCAAAAACATGACACTTCAGAGCTCTAACCACAACTTCTCTTTTTATGTCTATGGGATTTACAGTGTTTGCAGATGGAAGTAATTTAATACCATGGTGATCTTTCATCTAGGCTGTTTCCTCTCAGTGACCTTATGTTTACTATAAGAAAACACCAACAAGGTGTCTGATTTCTTCATGGAAAAATGGCAACTATTTAAAACAAAAGGATTTTGTGCAGCAGAATCATAAATCTTTCACTGTTTCTGTAATTTAACAATAACAAAAAAGGACCCATTGGTTCTGTGAAGAGTTTTTGCCTGGAAGACAAGGCCAATTTGACTTTTTCACTAAAGAAAAAAATTTTTAAAAGTAGGTATGGGAAGATACCGTAGAATAAAAAGTCTGTTCTATCTATGGTAGAAGAATCAAATCTTATAATTTCTATGGCTTACCTCAAATTGTCCATAAGTCATCATTTGGTAGGAAAACCCCAGAGTCCTTCCTGGCATTTCTCAGGATGTTTTGAGAATAATAGCAGGTTCTGACATATCCATACTCCAGTGTGTGTGGTTCCTGCTGATTTTAGAGCCTGTTCTGCAACCAAGAAAGCAGACTTGAGAAGTTCTTGGTAAACACAGTAACACACCTTTCCAGGGAATCTTCCCATTGACATTTAATAGGTCTAGTCATAAATAATGGAATTAAATCTTTCAGCAGAAGACGAGAAGCTGCAACTGGAACACTCGGCAAATGGATAACAGCTGTCTTCTAAGTGATGAAATGCAAGATACCTTCCTATATTGGAGGCAATTTTTACAATAAGAAAGATAATTTGAATCCAGGATGTCCATTCTGTTTATACCATAGATCAGGGAGAAGAAAATGACCAATACTCTCAGGGATGCAATACTGAATTCAAAAAAAGTTACTAACTATAATTTAGAGCATAGAGTTGGCCTCTCTGTATGAATAATTCATTCAGGAATTATTTACAAATAACTGTTTTTAAGAGACTGAGTGAAACCCTGAATAGGATGTACATATTATTTTAAAGGGCATTTATGTATTGAGTATCTAATTCATGCCAAATAATATGCTGGACTTTAGAAATAGAAGTGGAACAAAGCATATGGGAGACACAGGCAAGAAAGAAGTAATGTGTAATCAGGTATCTGAAGATTGATTGGGAGTTCTCAGGTGGAAATGTGGGGAAAGTAAGAAGAGGGGCCCAGACAGAGGCAATAGCTCATGACTTAAATATAGAAAAATCATGATGTATTTGGGAAGTGAAATTGGTTCAACATGTTGGTCTTTGGCCCGTAATCTTATTCATTCAACATTCAAAATATATCTATTTTTGTTCTATTGATAAGGCAAGAAATTTTCCAGCTGTTTGGGGGGAAAAACAGCAGCAATACAAACAATAAACAGAAAACCATGATTTCATAGGCAACAATGATCTTGTAGAGGTTTACAACGAGGGCCATTATGTGTGTAAACTTGTACTTTAGAAAAATCATTACAGCGGTAGTATTGTGGGTTTAAGTCTGTGTGAGAGGTTGATTAAAGAGGGCAACCCATTCCTAGAAAAGAAGGGACACAGTGAGGACTTAAGATAGGGAAGTGTAGAGGGAACGGAGAAGAAATGGGATGGGTTATTGCACTGAAGACTACCAATCCACGGTGGCAATTGATGACACCTTTCCACTCAAAGCACCCAGAGGATGGATAAGGTAGTTGCTTATTTCATGAAGTGATGCTGGCACCTCTATTATACAAGTGCCTGAGTCCCTGGGTGGTGAATGTGATTAACACTCTCCTTCTGGTTGAAAGATGGGTAGTTCAAACCCACCCAGCGGTGCCTTGGAAGAGAGAACTGGTGATCGGCTTCTGCAAGATCAGTCTTGAAAAACCTATGGAGCAGTTCTACTATCCACACATGCGGTTGCAAAGAATTGGAACTGACCCAATTGCAACTAACAACAATGATACTACACATATATACAAGTACAAGTAGTGACCTTTGATAAATATTTTCTATGTGTCACACATTCAACTTAATTTCTACAGTTAAATGACTGAGGCACAATAAACAGAGACTTCTCATAGTTCAGAAATGAGACCCAGGTGATTCAACTAGTAAATAGTAGCAACAAGACAGAAATGCAAACTTCCTGACTCCATAGTCTTAGCCACTCTTAGCTATTGGCCTGTGATGCTGGGTTGGCTTCGCTGGTGGATTTAAAAGTATTTTGTTGCTTAGCTTATTTTCTTGAATATTTACATATTAACTAGCTTAGGATGTTTCTCTGAAACATTTCCAATTATAGATTTTTTTTTGTATTGTTTTACACACACACACACACACACACACACACATTTTCAGTCAAGAATTCCAAAAACATGTATTTGGACTCAGAGTTAAAAGCTTGTCTCCCTCACCAGGTTGTAAGTTTCAACAGTACAAAAATAATCAAAAACTAGCATTTAGTGTAGCCTCTGGTATATATTAATAGTTGTTGGGTAAACTAGTGCCTAAGGACTTTGAGTGCTAACCAGAAGGCTGGAGGTTCAAACCCACCAACCACTCCTCAGAAGGAAGTAGATTGAGCAATCTACTTCCATAGAGATATTTCCTCGGAAACCCAAGGAGGGGTCGCTATGAGTTGGAATTGACTCGATGGCAGTAAGCTTGGTTTTCATGGTTTTCAACCAGTATATTATTAATAACTAGTTGTTGTGGAGTTGCTTCTGACACATGGCAACCTGATGCCCGTCAGAGCAGAACTCGGCTTTATCGGCTTTTCCGTGGTCCATTTTTCATAAACCATTCGCTGGAGCACAGAAAGGGCAGGGTACAGGAGTTGATCCCTTATCACATAGTGTGCACTAGATCTCACTTTGAGTACCTTGTTCCATCTCTTATCCGAACCCCCAGCAATTTTCTCCTCAGGCTTCTTTCTGTCCCTATTCCTACGGGAAACATTTATTTATTTAAAATGTTTAAATTAAATATGTATTTCTCTTAGGTTGATGTTGCCGTTTATAAAGCACCTCTAACCCACACTCTTGTTTATTCCACTGTTGAGATCAGGGCGCAGGAAGTGAATTCTTCTGGATCCCAGGATCTGAGGGCATTCCTTGAAGGCACCTGACATTATTAAAGCTGGGTGGGACATAAAGATGAGTGTCATATTTCCATTGTGTGGGGCTTAATTATACAAATAAAAGTATTCAAATACTTTCATTTCATTCATAAAAACACTGCTTAGTCACTGAAAATGTCCAGAGAAAAATAATTGTACAATTAGGTCCACTTTCAGTAAAGACAAATTGTTTAATGTTTATTAAGATGTAAGCTCCTTAAAAAGGCAGAATCTGATCCTTGGTTTTATTGTGCCTTGAGAGCACTTGCAGCTGCATAGAGTGATTGTTTTTCATATTTATATTATAGCTAATTTTATAAGCAAAGACAAATGGCTTTGATTTATGGAAATTATTTTAAAGTCACCAATAATTTTTGAGAAAAGGCCTCATTATGGGGGCATATATTTATCCAAATAATCAAATGAAATACATAGATGTGATTAATGGGACATTTAGGAGAGCTGTTTCTTTTTGTAAAAATACCAGCAATACAAAAGAGTTTAGTCCATTACTGATGTAGGAAATATCTTCCAGCATCATACATTCTTTGGATAAGATAACATGCATTATGGTTTTTGCTCTGAGAAGCCAGGCCACTTTGATCAGAAAACAGATTCTATGGCCATCATCCCACAGAAACTCAGTGGGCCTCTTTGGCGGGCCATGAAGGAGTTTGATCCTTGGTCTAATTAAGCCCCCTCCCTCTGGGACTCCACTTAGAAGTCAAAGTTAAGGCTTGCCTTGTTTCCTCACAGGGATGGGGAAATCCATTTCAATTCAGCGGCATTCCCTTGATTTGAGCACATTTGGGGAATAGGGGAGCATACCAGAGCATGCTTAAAGGTTAGAGTTGGGAGCTGCCAGTTAGAAGAATTGGCAGACAACCCTCTTAAGGCTTTTGGTTTGAGAAGGCTGCTTTTCTCCCACGATGAAGAAGCCAAAGTCATATGAATCAAACCCCATGTGGCTCTCCTCCATGGCTTGTGGTTTGCTTGAACCTTATTCCCAGGCCTGAGGCCTGCCAGCAATTCTGTGATGGCAGATATATGTAGTCACGGTTTGGGGCTGATGGGGAAGATAGACATGCAAGGCAATCCCACACATCGGTAGTGTGCCTACTATGTGACAGACATCATCCCATGTTGGGGGAGATGAAAATGTCCCTCCTTTTAAGCAAATAGTGGTTTCCTAGCCCATTCTCTATCATTGTGACTCTAACTCTCTATATACATAAAGAAGGAAAACTAAGGTAGAGTGTCTCTGTTAAGAAGGTGGTATGGGGAATGGGAAAGAGTACTGAATTTGTAGTCTGATGATTTTTGAGCCCTCACTTGAGTCTCTACAACCACTTACAAGTTATGTCCTTGTGTAAACCTAATTGAATAAACATTTCTTGAGCACTGCATATGTTTTCTTCATGTCACTAAATATTAAACATATTAATGTAAACGAGACACAATTGCATCTTTAAGATGTACACATTTATAACCTCTGAATTTAACTTTTCTTCATCTATTAAAAAGATCACTGTAGAGGAGGTAGAGTGAGATAACGCAGTGAGTGGAGGTTCCCGTTTTCTCTCCAAGCAGCTAATCCACTTAACAATGAGTGAAAGGAAGTACAGACTGAGATGGGAGATCTCTGGTTGGCAGTGGAGGTTCTGGAGAGTTAGTATGAGTCCTGACTCAGGGGACAATAGGAGGGGGGGATGGCACAGAAGCTGGGAGAAACTACCCACTAACATTGGGAGTGCTTTCTGGGTAACACCCCAAACAGGGAACACAGCAAAGGAGCTAATCTGAGGAAGCAGTAGCCTGATATTTTTAAAGTGGTGCAAATTGTCTATGGGAGTTTCCCAGGCTGCACAATTGGGAGGGGATGAAGAAATGCCATGGCATTGTGAGAGAGTATTGTTAAATCTCTCTGAGGCCCACAATGGACAGGCATTTGGAATGAGACGACCAGTAAGAGCAGCACGGCAAATGAAATAATTCAGATTGATGGGGTAACACAGAAGGAAACAGTCCACAGTGGATGTTTTGGATCTCGAGTGCTGCTCTAACCAAAAACACCAAAAATGGGTGGCTTTAACAAAGAGGGCTTTATTCTATAACAGTTTTGGAGGCTAAAATCTGAGTGCAAAGTGCCAGCTCTAAGGGCTGGGTGAAAGACCCTTGTTTTGGGCATCAGGTCTGCCTCTTGCTCCTGGCCCACTGAAGTGGGAGGCTTTTCTTTACTCAGGCTGCTGAGGCTGACAAGCCCGAGGCTGACAAGTAAAATGGCACAGTCCCGAGATTACCAACAACATGGTAAGTCACTAGTTCAAGCCCAGAGATAGTCCCAAGATTGGCAGGACACATGGCAGACTGATGAATGAAGACTTGGCCACATGCAGGCTTCAAATGTGCCAAAAAGCTGCAGAGACCTTTCTCAATGCTTCCTAAATGCTGGAAGCAGGCTTCATCCCTAGGGCAGCTCCTCAGCTGCTAGATTTCACCATGGAGTTGATTACCAGTCTCATCATGGGGAATAACTATATCCCTCTGCCCAGCCACTCAAAACCAGGCACAGCCAAGCTAACACACAACTTAACTACCACAGTGAAATGACAATTGTGAACCCGTGCAGGGGTACCAGTGATGGAAAAACATATAGAACCCCCAGTTTCACCACAGTGAAGTCAAGCCCCACTGCTTACATCAGCATTTGTGATCAGCTAAACCTCCACTCAAGGCATACATATTGAATTTCTGAAATCAAGCATCCAAAATTTTGGAATCAGCACTGAAAAAACCTAAGTATAAAAGTGTTATCCAGTGGTTCTTAGGAGACCATTCAAGCCCGCTGTTACTGGTGTGAAGTTATATGAATCCCAAATTAGAAGAGACACAAGAAGATCACCATCATGCCTTATCACAATCAATTTTTGAAAACAGATACAATTTTGAAAGCAGCAAAAGTAAAATGCAATATAATATACCACAGGGCTTTATAAGAACCAGTGCAGAATTCTCTCCAGAAACTCTAGTGATATATATAAAATACTGAAAGAAAATAAGTGCCAACCAAGAATTCTTTACCCAGTAAAGTTGTCCTTCATTAACAAGGAGGGAATCAAGTCATTCCCAAACAAACACAAGCTCTGGGGCTTTCCCACCATCAAACCAGCTTACTCAAAGGAGTACTCCAAATGGAAAGGCAAGAACATTAAATAAATACTTCTATCTGTACATAGGGATTGTGGAGCTGGTGTGGGATACAGCAGTGTTTCGTTCTGCTGTGCATGGGGTCGCTATGAGTCGGAAATGACTTGACGGCACCTAACAACAACCTCTGTATATAGGAAAAAGAAAAAAAAGAGAGAGAGAAAGATCTCCATAAAACAGCAATAAAAAGGTTGTTGTTATTGTTAGGTGCCATGGAGTCAACTCCGACTCATAGAGAACCTATGTACAACAGAATGAGACACTGCCCATTCCTGTACCAGCCTCACCATCCTTGCCATAACTGAGCCCACAGTTGCAGCCACTGTGTTAAACCATCTCCTTGAGGACCTTCCTCTTTTTTGTTAACCCTCTACTTTACCAAGCATGGTATCCTTCTCCAGGGCATGTTCTCTTCTGACAACCTGACCAAAGTAGGTGAGACAAAGTCTGTCCACTCTCGCTTCCAAGCAGTAGTCCCTGCTGCATTTCTTCCAAAACAGATTTGTTAGTTCTACTGGCAATCCATGGTACTTTCAGTATTCTTCACCAACACCACAGCTCAACAGGATCAACACTTCTTGGGGCTTCCTTATTCAATGTCCAGCTTTTACATGCATATAAGATGATTGAAAATACCATAGCTTGGGTTAAACTCACCTAGGTCTTCAAAGACACATGTTTGCTCTTCAGCCCTTTAAAGAGGTCTTTTGCAGCAGATTTGCCCAGTGCAATACGCCCTCTAATTTCTTGACTGCTGCTTCTGTTGGTGTTGATCATGGAGCTAAGTAATATGAAGTCTTTGACCACTTCAGTCTTTTCTCCATTTATCATGATGGTGCTTATTGGCTCAGTTGTGAGGATTTTAATTTTCTTTATGTTGACATGCAATTCATACTACAGACTGTATTCTTTGATTTTCATGAGTAAGTGCTTCAAGTCCTCTTCACTTTCTGCAAGCAAAGTTGTATTGTCTATATGTCACAGGCTGTTAATGACTCTTCCTCCAATCCTGATGTCACAGTCTTCTTCATATAGTCCAATTTCTCAGATTATTCACTCAGCATGCAGATTGAATAAGTATGGTGAAAGAGTACGACCCTAACACACTGCCTTCCTGATTTTAAACCATACAGTATCTCTTTGTTCTGCTGAAACAACAGCCTCCTGGTGTATATACAGATTCCTCATGAACACAATTAAGTGGTCTGGAATTCCATTTTTGTCAATATTATCCATAATTTGTTATGATCCATACAGTTGAATGCTTTGCATAGTCAATAAAACATAATTAAATATCTTTGTGGTATTCTTTGCTTTAACCCATTATCCATCTGCCACAAGCAATGATATATCCCTTGTTCCACATCCTCTTCTGAATCCAGCTTGCATTTCTGGAAGTTCTCTGTCCATATATTGCTGCAACTATTTTGAATGATCTTCAGCAAGATTTTACCTGTGTGTGATATTAATGATAGTTTGATAATTTCCGCATTCTGCAGGATCAACTTTCTTTGGAATAGGTACAAATATGGATCTCTTCTAGTCAGTTGGCCAGGTAGCTGTCTTCCAAATCTCTTGGCATCAATGACTAAAGTGCCTCCTGTGCAGCATCCATTTTCTGAAATATCTCAATGGGTATTCCATCAACTACTGGAGACTTTTTTTTCCCCCCCCAATTCTTTCAGTGCAGTTGCAATTTCTTCTTTAAATACCAGTGGTTATTGATCATATACCATCTCCTGAAATGTATGAATATTGACTAATTATTTTTGGTACACTGACTCTGTGTATTCCTTCTATCTACTTTTGATATTTCCTGCATTGTTCGATATTTTGCCCAGGGAATCTTTCAACATTGCAACTCGAGGCTTAAATTTTTTCTTGTTTTTTCAGCTTACTGAAAGTGAGGTTAACTTGAGAGACGTACTGATGAAGACTGAAGACTACAGTCTGTAGTATGGATTGTTGTTGTTGTTGTTATGTGCCGTCAAGTTGGCCCCGACTCATAGCGACCCCTCCTTGGGTTTCCGAGGCAGTATCACTACGGAAGTAGGATTGCCCAACCTTCCTTCTGAGGAGTGGC
>NW_006921998.1:2849389-2850525 GCF_000298275.1 Orycteropus afer afer
AGCTGGCCAATTAATAAGGAAGACCAAAGAAGAGTTGATGCTTTTGAGTTTTGGTGATGGCAAAGACCACTGAAAGTACCATGGACTGCTAAAAGAACTAACAAATCTGTCCTGGACGAAGTGCAGCAAGAATGTTCCCCAGAAGTGAGAATGGCCAGACTTCGTATTACCTACTTTGATCACATTGTCAGAAGGGACCATTTCCTGGAGAAGGATATCATGCTTGGTAAAGTGGAGGGTCAATGAAAAAGGGGAAGACCCTCAACAAGATGGATTGACACACTGGCTGCAACAATGGTCTCAAGCATAGCAAGGGTCTTGAGGCAGGCACAGGCCTGGGCAGAGTTTTGTTTTGTTGTACATATAGTCACTATGAGTCAGAGATGACTCAGTGGCACCTCACAACAACAACAACAACAACACACAAACCTCATCTACACTGAAGCCTGAGAATTAGACAGTGCCCAGCTACTATCACAGACCATTCTGTCCACAGTCATGATAGTTGGTACTGGATAGAATGGAAGAAAATATGTAGCAGAACTCAAATTCGCACTTTTTTTTTTTTTTTTTTTTAAGCTAGACAAACTGGAATAATAAAGAAAAGAGGTTTTTGTGATACTGTTGCCCTTACTCTTTAAAATTAGAACCAAACCTACTCTCTGAGGTTATTTTTTAGTGAAACAGTAGATTGGCACACAAAATAAAGGATACTACAAGTAAGATCTGTGCCCTGCTTGAAAACCACCAGTAAAAGATCAACCAGGAAAAGATCAACAGTTACTAAAGAGCATAGAGAAGAACAAAAGTAGGCAGGGAAATAAAAGTACTGGAAAGGGAAAAAACTGAACACAATTAAAGAGAATATTATATAGAATTGACACATATGATAAATGTTACTGATGTCACTTCACATTTTGTGTGGAAATTATCAAATGAGTACCTAATTTGCTATATAAACTCTCACCAAAACCTCAATAATATACATATATATATGCATATGTGTATATGTATGTGTGTGTGTGTGTGTGTGTGTATAATTTATAAACCCTATCAAACTCACTGCCCTTGGTTCAATTTTGACTCATAGGAACCACCATTGGATTTCCAAGCCTGTAAATCTTTATGGAAGATGG
>NW_006921998.1:2853908-2856292 GCF_000298275.1 Orycteropus afer afer
GCAGAGGATTCAACTTTTCTTGTTGAAAGTGAGGATGACTTGAGGCACTTACTGATGAAGATTGAGGAACACAGTCTGCAGAATGGATTACATCTCAATAAAAAGAAGACAGACGTCCTCACAGCTGGACCAATAAGCAGCATCACGATAAATGGAGAAAAATTTGAGGTTGCCAAAGAACTCACATTGCTTGGTTCTATAGTCGAAGCCAATGGAAGCAGCAGTCAGGACATTAGAAGACGTGTAACACTGGGCAGGTCTGCTGCGAAGGAACTCTTTCAAGTGCTAAGGAGCAAGGATGTCTCCTTGAGGACTAAGGTGCACCTGACACAGGCCATGATATTTCCAATCGCCTCATATGCATGTGAGAACTTGACAATGAATAGGAAAACAGAAGAAGCGTTGATGCTTTTGAGTTGTCGTGCTGACAAAGAATGCTGAAGGTACCATAGACTACCAAAGGAACTAACAGATCTGTCCTGGGGGAAGTGCGGCCAAGATGCTTCTTGGAAGTGAGAATGGCCAGACTTTGTCTCACCTACTTTGGTCATGTTGTCAGAGGGGACCATTCCCTGGAGAAGGATGTCATGCTTGGTAAGGTGGAGGGTTGATGAAAGAGGAGAAGGCATTTGACAAGATGGATTGACATGGTGGCTGCGACAATGGTCTCAAGTACAGCAAGGATCATGGAGCTGGCACAGGATCAGGCAATGTTTCGTTCTGCTGTGCATGGGGTTGCTATGAGTCGGAAACTATTCCACGGCACCTAATAACAACAACATCTATATAAGAACTCGGTATTGTGGTCCCTAAGACGCTTGACTGCTAACCAGACGGTTGGTGGTTCAAACCCACCAGCCACTCCTTGGAAGGAAGGTTGGGCGATCTACTTCTGTAATGATACTGCCTCAGAAACCCAAAGAGTGGCGCTATGAATAGGCTCTGACTCAATGGCGAATAACAACAACATATGTATATATATACACATATGTTGTTGTTATGTGCAGTCAAGCTTGTTCCCACTCATAAAAACCCTGTAGACAATAGAGTGAATCTCTGTCCAGTCCTGCACCATCCTCATAATCATTTCTGTGAATCAACCTACTCTGTTATTCTATTTTGTTGAAAGTGTTCCCTTTATTCACTGACCCTTTCCTTTTACCAAGCATGATATCCTTCTCCAGGGACTGGTCCCTTTTGACATGATCAAAGTATGAGAGACAAAGTCTTGCCATTCTCACTTCAAAGGTACATTCTGGCTGCACTTCCTCCAAGACAGATTTCTTCTAGCAGTCCATGGTACATTGAATATTCTTCACCAACACCACAAATTCAAAAGCATCAACTCTTCTTTGGTCTTCTTTATTCATTGTCCAGCTTTCACATGCATATGAGACTTTTAAAAATGCCATGGCTTGAATCAGGGTCACCTTATTCTTCAAAGTGACATCATTTTTGCTCTTTAATACTTTAAAGAGATCTTTTGCAGCAGATTTGCCCAGTGCAATACTGGGTTTGATTTCTTGACTGGTGTTTCCATGGGTGTTATTTGTCGATTTAAGTAAAATGAAATAATTGGCAATTTCAATCTTTTCTCCATTTATTATGACATTGCTTATTGATCCAGTTATGAGAACTTTTGTTTTGTTTATATTCAGGTGTACTTTATCTGAAGGATATATATAATTGTCCTAATTATTGTCCTTTCTACTTCATTGAGTTAACTCGAGAATCCAATTTCATAATAATGAAACATTTTAGTATTTTTTTTTAATTACAAAAACATATAGAGTAGATTTGTGTAGTTCACTATGGTTATTAGTTTCATCAACGTAACAGAGTATCCAACCTAGCAAAAAATAAATAAATAAATAAATTATCATCGAGTCCGTTACAACTCGTGCAAAACCCTATCAGAGTAGAACTGTGCTCTATAAGGTTTCAATGGCTGATTTTTGAAATTAATTCACCAAAACCTCAATAACACGAGGTCTTGATTTTGGGAGGCTCAGACCTCCAATCTTTCAGTTTGCATCTGAGCATAACCATTTACGTTGTTCTGGGACTCCAACCAAAATATCATCCTGATATAAAAGAATATAAAAGGAGCTCTGGTGGCGCAGTGCCTAAGGCATTTGACTGCAACAAGAAGATTGGCAGTTCAAACCCAACAGCCACTTAGTGGAAGTAAGATGGGACAATCTATTTCTGTAACGATTTATCACCTCAGAACCCAATGGGGGTCCCTGTGAGCCATAATTATTTCAATGGCAATGTGGGTTTTTTTTTTTTTTTTTTAATGAAAGAATAACAACAACAGCAACAAAACCTATTCTAAACTTTCAGACAATTGTCTCTTCCTTTACAAAAGTGGTTCTCAAAGG
>NW_006921998.1:2856547-2870702 GCF_000298275.1 Orycteropus afer afer
GTGTAGAGTTTGTATCTAAAAAGAGATGGAAATTTTAGGAGTCTGATTTTTGAAACGATAACTTCCTCTTTCTTTGTCATTTCTCTTTCATTGATCAAAAATTCATTTAGGAAACATTTACTGAAGACAAATTATGTACCAAATATTATCCTCAATTCTTTCTCTAGATGCTTTGTTCCCCATATACCTCTGCTTGACTCAAAAGATGTGGTACATAAAAAATATATTAAAAAGGCATGTTTTTACATCACTCCAGAGACCTGGAAGATAGCTTTACAATTTTTCTGCTCAAAGATACATCTTTTTCTTCCTCTGATTATTTTTTTTATTGTCTTTTTTTTTTCTTTCAATACAGAGACAGAGAAGCAAAGGAGCTAAAATGTTGATGCATTTTCCTCGTGTACAAGACGACTGTCTTTGTTTTAGGCAATTTCACAATAACCTGGAGACCCTGAAGAAGTAATTCTAGTTTGAAAACTGGACATCTCAGTGGCTGCCAAGAGCAAGAGGGACCTGCAGTTGGGAATTTGTGAGTTTTTATGTATTTGGAAGAACATTCCCTTGATTCTATTCTCTTCAGAGACCATAACCAAGACATTCAGAAACAGCTGTGTGGTGGGAAGCTGCCGGGATAGATGCTTCGTGGCCCATGAAAACTTTTCTGAGAGGACAACTTCAGAGAAGTCACTAGAACTCATGAGCTTAAATGTCAGTATTACTTTAGTTTATATCACTTTGTTGTTTCTCCATATTTACATAGAGAGTCACTACAGGGAAAGCGAATTGTAAGGTCTTTGAAGTTTCCTTTATCCCCCCTGTATCATATCTACTTTCCCACTTTCATATTATCACTACTGTCATAAAAAAAAAAAAAAAGTGACCCAATGAAGTTGACATACACCATGGTGAGACCCAAGATCTCTGTCTTATACAATGGCCATTCATTAATAGATTTTAATGAATCCTTTAATATTTTACCCACCAACCATCTGTCAGTTTGTTGTACTATGCTTCCACATTGCTGTGATAGTTTAAACTATGCTACCAATATTTCAAATACCAGAAGGCCCACTCATAGTAAACAGGTTACAGAAGAGCTTCCAGAATAAGGTAGACTAAGAAAAAAAAAAAAAATGCCCTGGCCGTATACTTCCAAAACCTAGCCAATGATAAATTTATGGATCATAAGAGATTGTCTGATTTGCTTGTTTTAGACATGTCATCAGGAATGATCAATTGCTGGATGAGAACATCATGCTTGGTGAAGTAAAAGGCCAGTGAGAAGCAAAGTAGCCCTCAATGAAATAAGTTGGCCCAAGAGCTGCAGTACTGGACTTGAATATTCCAGAAATAGTGAAGACCAGGAAACATATTGTTTTGTTGTGTATAGGATCACCATTGATCAGTGTCAACTTGATGGCAGCTATCATCATCATGGAATTTTATAAAGAAATAACAGAGAGAAGGTAAAATTAACACCAGAACACATAACAATGTTGCTGTTGTTGTTGTCATTATGTGCCATCAAGTCGGACCCAGCATATAGCGACCCCTTCTTGGGTTTCTGAGGAGATATCACTACGGAAGTAGATTGTTCCATCTTCCTTCTGAGGAGCGGCTGGTGGGTTTGAACCACCAGCCTTCTGATTAGCAGTCAAATGCCTTAGACACTATGCTACCAGAGCTCCTACATAACTATAGTAAAATATAGTATATATATATTATATCAGCACAGATGGGTAAGGATGCTTTAAATACTGTTCTAAACATTTTACAACTATCAATGAATAACAACTACACTGCAACCTTGTGCTGCTTTTGTTGTTAGCTACCCAAGAATAAATCCCAGCTCATGGTGACACTATGCACAAAAGGAAAAATAAATCCTGACCAGTCCTGTGTCATTACCATGATTGCTTCCAAACTAGACAATTATGATCCATAGGTTTTCATTGATAGGATTTTGGAAATAGATAATCAGGTTTCTCTTCCCATTCCAACTTAGTGTGGAAGATCTACTGAAACCTTTGGAGGATCCTAACAACACACACGCCTTCACTGAGAGAAGAATGGGCTATGTATGTGGTATATTTGGGGTATATTTGCCAGAAACTGAACTGCTAGGAAATTGAGAATTTTACCAATGAATTACTAATGCCCTTCTTCTCTTCATGTACCTGTTGTTGTTGTTAGGCACCACTGAGTTGGCTCCAACTCATAGTGACCCTGTTTACAACAGAAGGAAACACTGCTCTGTCCTGCACCATCCTCACAATTCTTACTATGCTTCAGCCCATCGTTGCAGCCACTGTGTCAACTCATATCAGTGAAGGTCTTTCCCTCTTTTGCTAACCCTCTACTTTACCAAGCATGGCATCCTTCTCCAGGGAATGGTCTTTTTTGAAAACATCCTCAAAGAGGTGAGATGAAGTCTGGCCATCCTCGTTTCCAATGAGCATTCTGGCTGCACTTGGTCCAGGACAGATTTGTTTGTTCTTCTGGTAGTCCATGGTATTTTCAGTATTCTTTACGCACACCATGTTTCAAAGGCATCAACTCTTCTTTGGTCTTCCTTATTCATCATTCAGCTTCCACATGCATATGAGGTGATAGGAAATTAGCTTAATTAGGTGCACTTTAGTTTAGAAAATGACATCTTCCTTATTTGACACTTCAAAGAGGTCCTTTGCTGAAGATTTGCTCCATACAATATGATGTCTGATTTCTTGACTTCTGCTTCATGGGTGTTGATTGTGGATCCAAGTAAAATAAAATCTCTGACAACTTCAATCTTTTTTCCATTTATTGTGGTGTTTTGTATTAGTCCAGTTGTAAGGATTTCCATTTTCTTTATATTGAGGTGTAATCCATATTGCAGACTGTAGTCTTTGATATTGATCAATAAGTGCTTCAAGTCTTCACTTTCAGCAACAAGGTTGTGTCATCTGCAGATTGTAGATTGTTAATGAGTCTTCCTCCAATCCTGCTGCTGTGTTGTTCTTTATATAGCCCAGCTTCTTGGATTATTTACTCTGCATACAGATTGAATAAGTATGGTGAAAGGATACAACGCTGGAGCACCTCTTCCTGATTTTAAACCATGCAGTATCCCCTTGTTCTGTTCAAATGGCAGCCTCTTTGTTTATGTACAGTTTCTTTTTGAGAGCAATTACATGTTCTGGAATTCCTATTCTTCACAATGTTATCCATAATTTGTTATGATACACACTGTTGAATGCCTTCACATAGTAAATAAAACATATGTTAATTTACATAGAAGTCTTTTAGTATCTCCAGATATCAAAACACAAACAGAGAGAATAGCTTTTTTTTTTTTTCCAATGGCTTCAAATATAAATGGACAGATTAGTCTTTTCCTCAAAGGATTAAGCTTAATTCCTCTCCTCTTGAGTTTTAAGTTGGACTTAGTGATTCACTAGTAATTAATTCTGACTCATTGGGACACTTCCTTGGGTTTCCAAGGTGGTATATCCTTGGAAATATACTGCCCAGTCTTCCTTCTGAGAAGTGACTGGTGAATTTGAACTGCTAGCCTTCTGGTTAGCAGTAAAATGCCTTAGGCACTATGCCACCAGAGCTCCACATGCATATATAATGTACATGGCATAAACATGGGATGTGTATCTCAATACTAAGCTATGGAGACTATGACTTCTATCTTGGGTTCTTTATTTGTTTCTTTCTCTCTTTTCACTTGTTCCAGAGGAAGCCAGCTTCCATGTTATATAATCAGCTCTATGGATTGACAGAACAACAAATAAATATATGTGGGTAGAAGTACATCCAGAATACTTGCTAGAAGCAAAGATAATGAGACTTTGCTTACATTGGACATATTATCAGAAGGGATCAATCCCTGAAGAAGGACATCATACTCTATAAAGAAAAGTCAACTAAAAGAGGAACAATTTCAAGGAGTTGAATTGTCACAGTGACTATAATCATGAGTTCAAACATACCTAAGAATGATAATATTTTGTTCTGTTATACTTGAGGTAGTATGAATTAGAATCAGCTCAAGAACACCAAACAATAACCAAAACATGGATAGATTCACATACGGAGGAACTGAAACATCGTGACAACAACCATAGGAATGAACTTTTATTCTCTGGCATTTTAAGATGACTGCAATCTCATGAGAGATCATGAAAGAACCAATGAGATAAATTGTTCCCACATTTCTGACCCAGAAAAATCCTATGTAACAAATGCTTGAGGTTTTAAGCTGTTAAATTTGGAGTGATTTGTTACACAGCACTAATAACAAATGTACTTGCCAAAGGTCACAAAGTTCATAAAAGTCAGCAGAATCCAAACTCAGTGTGATCTAAAGTCAATATTTTTAACCAATACTCATCTATTTTCTTTTTTAATGTTACAGTACGATAGACATATTATCATTACCATCCCCAAGTCAACAGAATCCTGTAACAAAGATGAGCTAGTGGCCTCCATCATAATCAAATCAAACACACTGTCATTGAGTCAATTTCAACTCATAGCAACCCCCATTGGGTTTCCGAGGCTGTAAATCTTTACAGAAGTAGATTGCCTTGTCTTGCTCCCACAGAGCAGCTGGTGGGCTTGGACCACCAACCATCTGGTTAGCAGCCAAATACCTTACCCATTACGACACCAGAGGTCCTTCATGCCTCTGTATAGCACCATAAACAGTTCTGTAACTGGGTTTCATAGCTCTTCTTAATAAATAAATAAAACATTAAATTTAAACAAATTATTTTCTTCTTCTCTCAATAGACTTTAGAGATGCGCTCATCAAACATCACTTAACAAATAAGGGATTGGAACTTGCTGTTTTCTAGCTCCAATGACTGCCCAAAATAGAGAAGAAGGCTTGCCATTCTTCTCTTCTTATTAAAAAAATATTTTGGGGGACACAATTTGACTAATTGAGATCTCTTATTAATTGAAATGTAGTTTAATCATTTTTTATATCATTTTCAAGGAGTAATGACAGAGTGATATAATAATGTGCCCACATCCCCAGAGACACCTTCTCCTGACTCTATAATAGGTATTATGATGAATTTCAGTTCTCCAAATGTACCTGACTTTTCTCCTCTAGGCTTTTGCTCAGGCTGCCTCCCATTGCGTAGAAAGCTCTTCCCTACCCCTCTCCCACTCTGTCTGATGTCTGGCTGCCTCCCTTTCATCCTTAGAGAATAGTTCATAGGCAATGTCTTTTACAATGCCTTCTTGTTTCATCTCACGCACAGCTATCCCTTGAGCTCCAGTAGTAACTTAGATAGAACACAGTAGGCTAACAGCATGTGTTCTGGAAACAAATCATTGATTTCAGTCAAACTTCTGGTATATACTCACTCTATGTCCTTGGATAAATTTTTCAATCTCTTTGACCATTGACCTCCTATTTTTGGAATGGATAGAATATGATTGTGAACATTAAAACGACTATATAATTGAGAATGATGCTTGGCATATGCTCTTGCTGTTGTTAGTTGCTGTGGAATAAATTTTAGACTTAGGAAGTCTTTGGGATGGAGTAGAACTGTCCTGTAGGGTGTTCTATGCTGTGATCTTTAAAGGAGATGTCCACCAAGACTTTCTACCACTAAGCCAAAGGGTGGGTTTGAACAGTCAACTTTTTGGATAGCATTTGAGTACTGAACTATTGTGCTATCAGGGCTTCTTACTTGGCTTATAACAACAACAAAAATCCTACTGTTATTGAGTCAATTCTGACTCACAGTGACTAGTGATCTTATAAGACAGAGTAGAACAGGCTTATGTGGTTTCCAAGACTGTAAATCTTTATGGAGGCAGACTGTCTCATCTTTCTCACACAGAGCAGCTAGTGGGTTTGAACTACTGAGCTTTTGGTTATCAGCCAAATGCCTTAACCACTATGCCACTAGAGCTCCTTTAGTTGGCATTTAATAAGTCCTAAATACATATTAGAGAGTATTAGTGGTTCAGTGATATAATTCTCCCCTTCCATGGAAGAGACAAGGGGCCTTGGTGGTGCACTTCTTAAGTGCTCAGCCACTAAATGAAAGGTTTGTTGCTGTTGTTAAGTGCCATCAAGTCGTTTCCGACTCAGAGTGACCCCATGCACAGCAGAACAAAACACTGCCCGATCCCGCGCCAGCCCCACAATCCCTGCTATACTTAAGCCCATCATTGCAGCCACCATGTCAATCCTTCTCATTGAAGGCCTCCCCCTCTTTCGTCGACCCTCCACCCTACCAAGCATGACATCCTTCTCCAGGGAATGGTCCCTTCTGACAACATGACCAAAATAGGTGAGACGAAGTCTGGCCATTCTTGCTTCCAAGGAGCATTCTGGCTGCACTTCCTCCAAGACATATCTGTTAGTTCTTTTAGCAGTCCATGGTAACTTCAGCATTCTTTGCCAGCACCACAACTCAAAAGCATCAACTCTTCTTTGGTCTTCCTTATTCATTCTCCAGCTCTCACATGCCTATGAGGTGATTGGAAATATCATAGCTTGTGTCAGGCGCACCTTAGTCCTCAAGGAGATATCCTTGCTCCTCAGCACTTGATACAGTTCCTTCACAGTTGACTTTCCCAATGCTACACATCGTCTAATGTCCTAACTGCTGCTTCCATTTGCATCAATTGTAGAACCAAGCAACGTGAATTCCTTGACAACCTCAATCTTCTCTCCATTTATTGTGATGCTGCTCATTGGTCCAGTTGTGAGGATTTTTGTTTTCTTTATATTGAGACGTAATCCATACTGTAGACTGTATTCTTCAACCTTCTTCAGTAGGTGCCTTAAGTCATCCTCACTTTCAGCAAGCAAAATTGTATCGTCTGCATATCTCAGGTTGCTACTGATTCTTCCTCCAATCCTGATACCACGTTTTTCTTCATACAGTCCAGCTTCTCAGATTATTTGCTCAGCATATAGATTGAGTAAGTGTGGAGAAAGATTACAACCCTGATGCACTCCCTTCTTGATTTTAAACCATGTAGTGTCCCCTTGTTCTGTTTGAACGACAGCCTTCTGGTCAAGGTAGAGATTCCTCATGAGTACAATCAAGTGCTCAGGAATTCCCATTCTTCTCAATGCTATCCATAATTTGTCATGATCCACACAATCAAATGCCTTTGCATAGTCAATAAGACACAAGTCAACATCTTTCTGGTATTCTTTGCCTTGAGTCAAGATCCATCTGACAACAGCTATGATATCCCTTGTTCCACGTCCTCTTCTGAATCCGGCTTGAACCTCTGGAAGTTCTCTGTCAATATACTGCTGCAAACGTTTCTGAATTATCTTCAGTAAGATCTTACTTGCGTGCGATATTAATGCTATTGTTCTCTAATTTCCACATTCAGTGGGATCACCTTTCTTTGGAATGGGCACAAATATGGATCTCTTCCAGTCAGTTGGCCAGGTAGCTGTCTTCCAAATCTCTTGGCATAACTGAGTGAGTGCCTCCAATGGGGCATCTGTTTGTTGAAATATCTCAATCGGTATGCCATCAATTCCCAGAGCTTTGTCAGTCAGCCCCAGGGTTACAGGTGAGGAGAGACAACTCAGGGATGCCCAAAGCAGCAGGCTGGAAGAGCAGGAGAAAGGGGATTAAAAGCCAGGAAGCCAAAGACAAGAGCAATCAGCCGAAGAGATTAGGTGAAGAGAGAAACTCAGGCCCGCCCAAAGCAGCAGGACGGGAAAGCAGGAGAAAGGGGATAAATGCCAGGAACTCGGATAGAAGAGCAGAAGAGCAACTGAAAGGTAGGCAATTCATATTCACTAGCTGCTCCAGGAGAGAAAGATGTGAGTACAGCTCTCTGTAATGCATGTAATAACCATGTTGAAATCTACTAGATGTAGGAATCTACTTTGATGTAGGAAACCTGGGTTCTATTCCTGGCCAATATATTTCATGTGTTGCCACAACCCATCTGTCAGTAGAGGCTTGGGTGTTCCTGAACAAGTTTTAGTGGAACTTCCAGACTAACACAAAGACTAGGAAGAAAGTTTTGGCAATCTACTTCTAAAAATCAGCCAATGAATACCTTACTTTATGGATCACATGGGTCCAATCTTCCTGATCACTGAGATGTTGCAGGACCAGGCATTGGTTTAGATTTGTTGTACATGGGGTTACCAAGAATTTCAAGCCTATGTGAGGGGAGCTCAAAACTACAACAAATAAATATTAGCTATTGGTTTTGTATGGAACTCTGGTGTTATTGTTAAAAAACAAAACCAAACACACTGCCATTGAATCAGATCTGACTCAGCAATCCCTCCTTGGGTTTTTGAAGCAGTATCACTATGGACGTAGACTGCCCAACCTTCCTTCCAAGGAGGGCTGGTGGGTTTGAACAGCCAGCCTTCTGGTTAGCAGTCAAATGCCTTAGGTACTGTAGTTGCTGTTGTTGTTTGCCGTCGAGTTGGCCCCGATTCATAGCGACCCCTCCTTGGGTTTCCGAGGCAGTATCACTATGGAAGTAGGATTGCCCAACCTTCCTTCCGAGGAGTGGCTGGTGGGTTTGAACCACCAGCCTTCTGGTGAGCACTCAAGTGCCTTAGGCACTATGCTACCAGAGCTCCTGCCTTAGGTACTAGGAGCTATCAAATTGGTTCCAACTCATAGCAACTCTATTTACAGCAGATTGAAACACTGCCTGATTCTGTGCCATCCTCACAATCATTGCTATGCTTGAGCCCATGATTGCAGCCACCATGTCAATCAATCTCAATGAATGACTTCCCCTTTTTTGCTGACCCTCCACTTTACCTAGAAAGATATTTTTCTCAAGTGGCTGGTCCCTTCTGACATGGCCAAAGTATTAGAGACAACATCTGGCCATTTTTGCATCTAAAGAAAATTCTAACTGTATTTTCTCCAAGGCATTCTTCTAGCTCTCCATGCTATATTCAATATTCTTCACCAGTATCACAAATCAAATACATAAATTCTTTTTGGGAGTTTTCCTTATTCATTGTCGAGCTTTCACATGCATGGGAGGCTCCTAAAAATACCATAGGTTGGGTCAGATGCACTGTAGTCTTCAAAATGACAAAGGAGCTCTGATGGCACAGTAGTTAAGGCATTCAGCTGCTAACCAAAAGATGGGCAGAAAGAACCACCCAGCCACTCTCTGACAGAAAGATGGAGCAGTCTTTTTCCATAAAGATTGACAGCCTTAGAAACCCTATGGGGAAGTGCTACTCTGTCTTATAGGATTGCTGTGAATAGGAATTGATTCAATGGCAGTGGGTTTGGTTTGTTGTAGTTATTGTTTTAAGTAGTTGATACAATGCATACAACTTTTTCAATTTCACTTCTGACATAGTTGATATTTTAATAAACTAACATAGTTTTGGTGTATTTTTGCTTTTATAATAATGATGCTATGGGAGTCAGAGAAATTCTTATTCATTTATCCTTACTGCCACTACATCTGAAATGTATCCCAAACACAATGTCCTAAATTTATTTCTATACATTTTTATCAACAAATTTTTAGGCCTTAAATTTTAAGTCACAATGACTTTATTTACTCTTTCTTCCACCCTCTTTAAGCATTTTATAAATCTAGTGTAGTCATACTACAGACCTTTCAAATTTTCCCCTTTCCTCCATTCCAGGTGGGTGCAAAGTCAATCAGGCACTCATTTCCTTTAGTTTCTTTGTATTGGTCATCTCTGGTGACTCACAGCCTCTCATGTTTCTTGTCTCTCACCCTCAATATACAATGTTCTTTGAAGATATATTTATTTCCCTGAAAATAGCTTTCATCATATTACACCCTGTTGAAAATAATTCATTGGCATCTCATAGCCTAATAATGGGAACTTTTACATATGTGTCAAGATTCATTGCCTATTTTCATCCTAGCCAATTTCTTTCCTCCAGTGAAACCATATGGTTTATGCTTCTATAATGTACACTCATGCTTATCCAGATCCAGGCTTTAACCACGCAGTTTCCTCTTTTCCTGGAAAACCCTCTTGACCCAACTTTGCCTGTGGAAATAATGCTGCCCTATAAAGAACATCAGAAATCCATTGGGATTAAGTGCTTTTCTACTAACTGAAACGTGCATGGTGTGAGCTCATCCAGGGAAAATTTAGGATAAAAGATGTTGTGGTCTGCTTCTGACATGTCATAGTGTTGAACACCTCATGGAGCAGTTCTACTCTGTAACACACAAGGTTGTTATGGGTTGGAATACCTTTGATTGCAACTGTTTGTTGTTGGTGGTGGTGGACTGTTTTGTTTTAAAAGGAGAATCATAAATGCCACATTACCCATGAACTCTTTCCTCATTACTTCTCCTTTTCTCCAGGTACAAATGCAATCTCTCCTCCCATGTAGTGTCACACCTCTTAGGACTTTGTTTACAGAATTTCTCTTATTATGCATTATATTTTGGGATTTTGTGTCCTTTCCTGAAAATTTTTAAATTCCTTCTTTTTCAGTCATTTTGATGATCGTGTACCTTCCAAAGTTAGGCAGGGGGCTTTGCATCATATAAAAACTCAGATTTTGAACTGAACTGTAATATATTATCTATTGAAGTACCTGTTAATATAATCACAGCTAGAATCATTTAAATGCACTTTAAAATTAAGACATCTCATTTCTTGCATATTTTTGGTGAATTATATTTAGGTATTAATAACATATTTGGACATTTCTAGCATAAAAGCTTTTACCTAAATGTCATTACAATATAGAATAATTGTCTTTGTAGGAATATTTGGGATTAAATTTTGTCAGTCTGCTTTCCAATTACTGGAAGACCAGAACAAGCCAATTCAAGATAGACTTTTAACAAGATACTTCCCTGCTATGATAATTGCTTTGGGCCCCAAGCTGACTTATTTACTAGCTTTTCAATTGAAAGTCATTTCTTTTTAGGACCTGAAGGCTTTTTGCATGTCTTAGGGAATTAGGCAACCACTTTTAATTAGAAAAGGCCAAGGTAGTCAACATAGCTAAAATGTGTGATATTTATGATGTGGCTGAGGTTTGGGGGGTGCTGGGTGGGGGTGGGGGTGAGCTGGTAGGGTGGTATGGTTGGGAAAGTGTGAGATTACTCAAGTTTTAGCATTTCTCATGACTTTTCCTGAGTCAGTGGAAGAAAAGAGAAAAACAAAGAGTCCTGACCTGTATCATTTAAACACAATGATTCTACTACCAAGGTTTCTGGAAACAGCCTAGAAAATACACTCTGACACAGGTAAATGGAATATAAAATGTACAGATGAAGAACAATTGCAACTAGAGAAATAAAATAACTAGTTTGTTCCAGTACATATTGGTATTTCTTTTTTAATTAGGGTTTACATCCACATTTTATCCAATAATTCTGAATCTTAATAAAAACACATGTTGTAGAATTTCCATCAGAGAGTTGAGCAGTATCTGGAACAGAGAAGACAGATTTGGCTCACAAGAGAAAAGTCCTTTGCCTCCAAGAGGCAGTTTTTCTTTGAAAATTGCTAGGCTCTTTAAAGTTGTTAATAAAATCTGTTTGAAGTAAAAATGTGAGTTGAGGCGTATATGCAAGTTAAAAATGATACCTAATTTTGTCTACACAGGAGCTCTGGTGGCGTAGTGCCTAAGGCATTCAACTGCTAACCAGGAAGCTGGTGGTTCAAACGCACCAGTTACTCCTCAGAAGGAAAGTTGGGCAATCTACTTCCATAGTGATACTGCCTGGGAAACCCAAGGGGAGAGGTTGCTATGGGTTAGATCCAACTGCACGGCAGTGAGTTATTTTGTTTTGTAATTTTGTCCACGTTATTTAGGTTTGCTCTTCATACAAAATAAATCCCAAATTATCTTGGAAATACAAGTTACTTTTTTAAACATTGAGAAATCAGTAACACAGGTTCACTGAGAAAGGAAGTAAACTTTTCCCCATCTCTCTCTAGAGGCCTAGGAATATCATCAAGGACAGAAATAATTAATTGATTGTTACTAAACACACACTTCCCAAATAACATTTACATCAAATTTGCAGTTCCTTTTTCTGTATTTAATAACCAATTAAGGTGTAAAAAATATGCCTGTTAAATAGTACTGCAACATGTTAATAGTGAACCAATATCTTTAGGAAGCTAATCCAGGAGCCCCTTCTGAATACTTTTACAAAGGATATTAGCAATGATAGCCATCTTTCTGGCTACAGAAGAAAATGAAATATATCATTTCCATATGTGTCTGCAGTGCTTAATAATATATTTGAGATTTAAGGGTAGCTTAACATAATAATTCAGCTGTACAAAATTGCTACATCAGGAGAAAATTGTTTGCCTTAGAAAATCACTATTCACTCCATCAACTGCTGCTATGGGTGTCTTTAAAGAGCATATTCTTTACTGCATTTAATATTTTGCTGAAGATAAAAAAAAAATTATGAGGGCCACTGAATGCAAAGCTGAGGATAATGGAATCATTATTTTTATGACTTTCAAAATATCTAATTCTGTACACATTACATAGCTTCCTCAACTTGAGGGGTATATTGTAATAGCAGACATTCAAGAAGAGTTGGATGTCTCCAGAAATCTCTCAGGTACATATATAAAGTTTTCATTCTCTTTTTTTTTTTTTTTTTGCAGTCTGTATATGTATGGATACATGCTGTTGTTAGGTGCCATATAGTTGGCTCCAACTCATAGCGACCCTAAGTACAACAGAATGAAACACTGCCCAGTCGTGCACCAGCCTCATAATTCTTTCTGTGCCTGAGCCCATCGCTGCAGCCCCTGTGTCAACCCATCTCATTGAGGGCCTTCCCCTTTTTTGCTGACACATTTTACGAAGTGTGATCTCCTTCTCCAGAGAATGGTCCTTTCGGACAACATGACCAAAATAAGTGAGATGAAGTCTGGCCATTCTCACTTCCAAGGAGCATTCTGGCTGCACTTCTTCCAGGACAGATTTGTTAGTTCTTTTAGCATCCATGGTACTTTCAGTAGTCTTTGCCAACACCACAGCTCAAAAGCATCAACTCATCTTCGGTCTTCCTTATTCATTGTCCAACTCTCACGCACATATGAGCCAATTGAAAATACACTGGCTTAGGTTAGGTTTACCTTTGTCTTCAAGGAGTCATCCTTGTTCTTCAGCCCTTGAAAGTATTCTTTTGCAGTAGATTGCCCAATGCAACATGTCCTCTGATATTTCAACTGCTGCTTCCATTGGTGTTGACTGTGCAACCAAGCAATGTGAAATCTTAAATAACTTCAATCTTTTCTCCATTTACTGTGATGCTGCTTATCAGTCCAGTTGTGAGAATTTTCATTTTCTTTATGTTGAAATGTAATCCATTCTGCAGACTGAAGACCTTAATCTTCATCTGTAAGTGCTTTACAAACCAAAAAACAAACACATTGCTGTGGAGTCAGATCCAACTCATAGTGACCCTTCCTTGGGTTTCCGAGGCTGTATCACCACAGAAGTAGATTGCTCAACCTTCCTTATGAGGAGTGGCTGGTAAGTTTGAACCACCAACCTTCTGGTTAGCAGTCAAATGCCTTAGGCACTATCCCACCAGAAGTCATTCTCATTTTCAGCAAGCAAAGTTGTGTTGTCTGCATATCGCAGGTTATTAATGAGTCTTCCTCCAATTCTAATGCCACGTTCTTCTTCATATAATCCAGCTTCTTGGACTGTTTGCTCAGCATACAGATTGAAAAAGCATGGTGAAAGGATATAACCCTGATGCACTCCCTTCGTGATTATAAACCATGCGATATTCCCTTGTTCTGTTCAAATGACAGCCTCCGACTCTATGTACAGGTTCCTGACGAGCACTCTCAAGAGTTCTATAATTTCCGTTCTTCTCAATGTAATCCATAATTTATTATAATCCACACAATGGAATGCTTTTGCATAATCAATGTTCTGGTTACCTAGTGCCACTCTGACAGGAATATACCACAAATGGGATGGTCTTAACAAACAGGAGTGTATTCTCTTACAGTTTGGAGTCTTTAAGTCTGAGTTCAAAGTGCTAAGCTCTAGGGGCTGGGTGAAAGCCCTTTGACCTTGGGGTTCAGATCTGCCTCTTGCTCCCGGCCCCTGAAGCTAGAGGCTTTTCTTGACTCTTTCAGCTTGAGAAATGCTTATCATATATGCATACATAGATA